>NW_022589728.1:15038617-15251618 GCF_004348235.1 Phoca vitulina | reverse complement strand
TCCTTTCCTTTCCTTTCCTTTCCTATCCTTTCCTTTCCTTTCCTTTCCTTTCCTTTCCTCTCCTCTCCTTTCCTTTCTCTTCCTCTTCTCTCCTCTCCTCTCCTCTCCTCTCCTCTCCTCTCCTCTCCTCTCCTTTCCTGAAGCCAACCTGAATGAAGACCCAGAGAGAAGAGGAGGCAGAGGAGCTGCCAAAACCAGACGATGGGAGAAAGGAAGTGAGATGGGAAGAACAGTCACCAGAAGCACCCTGGGATGAAAACGCAAAGACCTTGAAGATTTGCCATTTTCCTTGTTACCATTTTCTGTTATATTTTGAATCCAAGAGCTTTTGTGGAGGAAGTGTGTGTGCTTTCACATAATGGTTTAGAGAAAATTCATCTTTAGTTTAGTGTACCTGTTCCTCATTGGAATTTTAAATCCGTTTATTCCTGAGCACTAAAAAATTCATAAGCAAAAACAAAACAAAGCAAACAAAAAAAGCTCTCTATAAATGCAGTGGTGAATTCTAATTATTTTTCAAATTTTTTCAGTTAGTCTAGTCGTGGGATAGCTATATATATGTATTCATCTTTTTCCTAAATACATATTATTTAAATGAATATTCACTAATCTGCTTAATTTACTTTTTTTTCTTTTTTTTAGCTTTCGGTACCTCTTCTTTGTACTTTTGAGGTCTGGAATTTTATTTTATTTAATTTTTAAAAATGATTTTATTTATTTATTTATTTGAGAGAGAGAGAGTGGGGGGAGGAGCAGAGGGAGAGGGAGAGAGAATCTCAAGGAGACTCCATGCTGAGGGCTGAGCCTGAATGCGGCTCAATCTGGAGACCCTGAGATCATGACATGAGCCGAAACCAAGAGTCGGCACTTAGCCAACAGAGACACCCAGGCACCGCGAGGTCTGGAATTTTAGAAAATGCTTCTGACAAGAGTGTATTTCAAGCTGGTAGAAGTTACCATTGGTTGATAATCATGACTGATCATTGGTCAATCGCTGTGGATGAGCCATGGATTGATTTGTCCTTGATAATGAGGTCTTAGTCCCTATGGTAGTCATGTCTATCTTTTTTTTTTTAAAGATTTTATTTATTTATTTGACAGAGAGAACACAAGCAGGGAGAGCAGCAGGCAGAGGGAGAGGGAGAAGCAGGCCCCCCGCAGAGCAGGGAGCCCGATGCAGGGCTCAATCCCAGGACCCTAAGATTATGACCTTAGCCGAAGGCAGATGCTGAACCAACTGCACCACCCAGGCGCCCCTAGTCATTTCTATCTTATGTGGGGTTTAGAATAGCATTGAATTTTCTTCTGATGCTCTGTGAACTGCCCTCATCTACTTTCTAAAAAAATATGCCAGTTCCAGCCTTGTGATGACTAACTTGTAGCATTATTCAGTGTGAGACTAGCCCATAAAAGGATACTCTATTTGGATACCTTGACGATGCTTCACAGAGACTGGATCTCCAAAGCCTGTGCTCCACTTGCCCCTAGGATTGAAGGAAACTGGTGGAGGTACTCTACAAGGAAGAGGAAATAATGCACCTGCTTCACCAAGAGTCTTTGAGGAGGCAGAAAGGTCTGGTGGGGAATTATAGCACTGCATAATCTGCTTTTTGCCTCTCTCTCAAAGAGGGCCTAGGGCATAGCCCGTGCCAGAGATATACCTTATCCGCTCTTCTTTCTTTTGCACCCTATTCTCAGTGCCAGGTGGCTGGACCTCATGGACTGCATCATCTGGCTCCACACAAGCTAAAACCTGGATTCAGCGAATGGGGAATCCTGGCAGGAGAAGGAGAGGGAAAATGATGTCAGGGCAGATGTTCCCCTGGATCCCTACTTAAGAGGTTGCCTCAGACTGATGGTGTCTCTTGACAGAAGGTCATGTCTCTCCAGTACTCCTTTGTACATAATTTTTTTTAAAGATGTTATTTATTTATTTGACAGAGAAAGAGAGAGAGAGCATAAGCAGGGGGAGCGGCAGGCCAATGGAGAGGGAGAAGCAGGCTCCCCACTGAGCAGGGAGCCCGAAGTGGGACTCGATCCCAGAACTCTGGGATCATGACCTGAGCCAAAGGCAGACGCTTAACATACTGAGCCACCCAGGTGCCCCTCCTTTGTACATAATTATTCAATGTTTCAGCAATTCCTCCCATGCACCATCCCTCAGGACTAGGGGTAATAACAGCCCACTATTGTCAGCCCCAGGGTCCTCAGCTATCCCTCAGGTTTTCCCCACATTCTACACACACTTCTGTGAATAGTCCTTTTGAAATTTGGTCCTCCTTGAGTTATGATAATTTGTATGTGTTATCTGTTTCTTGTTGAAATCCTGGTTGATAAATACAGTCAATAATGAATAGTTTATTAAATGTTTACTATTTTAAGAGATTTATGGGTATTGAACCATTAAATCCTCTTATGAGGACAAATCAGGAGGCGTTATTATTATCCCCATTTTATAGCTGAGGAGAGATTAAACCATATGCCCAAGGTGCACAACAAGAAAGTGGTGGGATGTGATTTGCGCCAGAGCATTCCATCTCCAGAACTTGGGCTCTGCACAAACACCCATCTAAGGAATAAGTGCAGCTAGAAATGCATGAGGGGTGCAGTTTTACTGTTCCTTCAGAAGTAGTGGGTATGAGAATTTACATTTTTGCTAATTTAATCTATAAAGAGTTACTTCATTTTAATTTGCATTTTGTTGATTAATGATGAATATTTATTTCCGTATGTTATCCCTAGTTACTTGTCCTCAAAAGAGATTGTCTTTTTGTGGTCTTTGACTATTTTTCTATTGAGATCATTGGGTAGTTTTCCTATTTTATGGGCTCTTTACAAAATCAAATTTCCCAGTTTTATACATTTTTATTTTTATTATATTTTTGACAAAAATTATATTTTTTTTGTAACTTCATTCGTTTAGAAAAGGTGATTTTATTATTTAAGAAAGACATGGTCATTGAAATATGTTTATTAAATGCATTGAAGGAAAAGAAATAAAATTAAACTCCTTTAGAACCGTGCCAGTCAGAGATAACTGTTGTTCCCAATTTGAGCTCTTTTCATGTAGGCTTTGTTTAATGTTTGTAAATGATGTTTTACAATATATGCTGTTTTGAAACTTTTAAATTTAAAACACTGTGAATATCTTTGCATTTCTTCACATTTTTGTGTATGGTATCTGCTTTTATTTCCATATATAACATTTGTAATTAAAATAAAATGCATGCGTACTGTAAAATATTCAACTAATAAAAAATTTCCCTCTGTCGTCACTGCCCATACGCTGCACGGGGAGATGCTCATAGCAGTTCGTTGTATAGCCTCAGGATCTCTTTTTATGTACATACAAACATACATAGATGCGTTATCATATGGGCACATGGTTGGTTTAATCAATCTTCTATTTTTGAATATTTATGTTGTTTCCAGATTTTTACTGTTATATTGAAACCCAAGACTCTCAATAGCTGACATACTCAAAGATATATAGACACAATCTTTGAGATAAACACTGACCAACAGCTCAAACAAACTATAAATTTTTGTGGCGTACTAAAGTCAGACTGCATTTTCTTCCAGGACTCCTCAAAGAGAAAATGGTAAAATAATGAACTACATCTTACAACATATTAATAATAAACATAGCAATTTGCTTCAAAGGATTTTTTTTATAATATTATATTGCATTATAAAAAATGATATATATTTATTGTAGAAAACTTAAAAACTAAATACAAAAAATCTAAATAAAAATTTCCCATAAATCTCAATACCCCCAAATAGTCACACTTCTCCTTTTAATGTAAATTCATTTATAGTATTTTCTCCTTGTGACACAATCACACTTTACATATTATTATCAAATATTCAAGGTCAGGAACAAAGGATTGGAGCGAACAGTTTCTGACCAGGTGCCACATGCTCAGTGAGATTTTGTGTTTCCCTGCATCCTACTTTATGGCATTTAAAAAGCTCTGACCACCTCCCAATCTCCATTTGATATCACTGCCTCCTATTGATTATGATCACCAATATCCTCCCAGTAAAATCCAGAATGGTTTCCATTACTTGATGCCAAGAGCCTTAAATGATACACTGTGTGAGGAAAATTTCCATATTATTTTTCTAAATTACTTTTTTAGCTTTCACAACACCATCTGTTGAATAATCCTTATCTTTGTCCTTTCTCGCTCAAAACATTCTGTTAAATAACTGAGTCTGTTTCTAGGCCATATTCTTCTCTTAATCTATCTTTATAACTTTGAACGATGGCATTTTGTTACTAGCACCTTCATTCATTCAACAAATATTTATTGAGCAGCTATGTTCTTTGTGTTAGCATAGCAGTGATCAACACTAACAAAGAGGGTCAAAGACAGAGTGTAGTGAGTGGGCTCTGCTATTTTATGGTTAGTGACAGAGAAGATTTCCCTGATAAAGCAAGAGTTGAGCAGAAAACTCAATAAGGAGGGTAGGAGCCGTGTGACCATTTAGAGAAAGAGAATCCAATTGAAGGGGAAAGCAAGGGTGAAAACCTTGAGGCTCAGGCAGGACTGGCACATTTCAGGAAGTGCAAAAAAGTCAATATGGTTGGAACGAAATGATTGGGAGGAAGAAGCAGGAAAAGAGGTCAGGGAGGGTTTGGGGTCTGGTGACTGAGCATGTGGGCTCCTGGAAGGCCTTTCTGTTTTATTCTAAGGGAGATGAGAAGATTCTGAGCCAGGGAGTGAAATTCACTGACATTGCTGGCTGTGGTTTTGAAAATAGAACATGGGGTTTGAGGTGGGGAATGCTCAGGACAAGAATGGAAGCCGGGCCACTAATTAGGAGGCCACTGTAATAATTTAGGTGAAAGCTTTATGATGTATCAGAAATGGAGTAATAACATCTGGAAGGGCCAGTGAAGATTAGTTGTGAGCCTCCAGAAAACTAGGGTCACAATCTAATAATCTTTCTATTGTGAGTATCAACTAGCCTAGGGCTTAACAACATGTCCCACAAAAACTCCTTGAATGAACTCCTTTATGGGACATCCAAGGCCATAGCCTGCTGGAGTTCCAGACCAGAGGTCTCTCCTGCTACTGTCTCTCTATTTTTGGTGTCTTCCTCTCAGAGAAAGTGTTCCAAAGAGTCACCTTGTTTTCTGTTCTTCAGAGCTTTTCTTAAATATTTCTTCTGGCATGCCTTTCCGTGGACAACTTTTACCCTTTTAAAACCTGGTGAATATTGTACCATTCATTTGTTTCTCCAACAGATATTTACTGAGCACCTCATATCCATTGGGCACTCTCTTAGGCTCTTGTAATAAATGTATCAGTAAATGAAATAGACAAAATGCCCACCTACAGAGAGATTACATTCCAGCAGAAGAAGAGAGAAAGTAAACAATAAACATAAAATGAAAGTAAATGGTAGGGTACGCTACAAGGTGAGACATGCTGTGGGCAGATGCCAGGAACACACCTGGGATCAGGGCTTAGAGCTGGGAGGCAGGGGCAAGGAAAATTGGACTAACTTGGAGGGCCATTCAGATTCACGGTGAGTGACTAGATGGGCTCCGTCAAATCTTTCACCAGTGATTCTTGCTTAATTCTCAAAACAGGTCTTCTGTGTTTCTTTCTTTCTTTCTTTTTTTTTTTTTTTAAAGATTTTATTGATTTATTTGACAGAGAGATACACAGCAAGAGAGGGAACACAAGCAGGGGGAGTGGGAGAGGGAGAAGCAGGCTTCCCGCTGAGCAGGGAGCCCGATGCGGGGCTCGATCCCAGGACCCTGGGATCATGACCTGAGCCGAAGGCAGACGCTTAACAACTGAGCCACCCAGGCGCCCCAGGTCTTCTGTGTTTCTTATCATTGTTGCTTTTCAATTCATTTTCCACAAGTGTCCTTGATATTCGCTTTCTAACACAATGTTAAAATACGTTTACTAGTTTTAAGAATCATAGCAACATACATTTACATAGCATTTTATAGTTTCTGTTGATTTTTAATATAATGATTATTTTGGCTTTGAGCCATGATGCCAGCAAATTGTGTAGTTAAATGAATATTAACATGAATTAAAATCAAAGGAAGCAGTACTCACAAAGAGTTTATTATTTGTCCCCAGCTACATATATTGGGTCAAAAATCTTAGGGTTCACAAAGTCCAATTTAGTATATGAGATTTGCGATTTTGTTTTGTATGTATGTGAAATTTTCCATCGTAAGCCTATTTATTGATTGAGTCTGTGATAATTTTGAACTCATAATAATGAGGGAAAATGGGGGAAAAAAGTCAAGAAGGAAGAATATTGCATAAGTGGCAAATGGGGAGGAAATCGAATCAATGTTCATGCAATTGAAAGAGCAGACCTTGAAAGGGACCTGCTTACCACAGGTCATCTGCACAGTTGCATTTTAGACACCCGCCCCTCCTCACACAAAGTAAGCTAGCTTCCTCCTAGAGAAGAAGGCACCCTCCCGAGTCTCAAATCAATCATTGTTAGGAAATCCAGTGTTAACCTAATGCCTCCTTTTCTCTGCACCATTCCTCCTATTTTGCTGTAATATTTTAAACCTGGCTCTCAGTAAGTTGCTTTGTCTCTAATACAGAACCATGGGTCTTAAGCTTGCTCAATGTGATGATGTAAATGAGGCTTTGCTTGATAAATTAATATGATGGGGAACAATGTTTCATCTGATTTGAACAGCAAAGAGTAAATCCCTAACCTCTCACTTTCATTTTTCACAGAAAGATTATATAATGCTTTGGGGAAGGAATCTCAATTAGCCTGGTCTATGTAGTCTTCCAACACAGTGGTTGATGCAGGACCTGTTCTGGGATATTGAGAAGTGACAGTTAAAGAGTGACCGGTCCAAGAGAAATCAGGGATAGCCTCCTTCTGATACCACCATGGTCCCCTGCACATTCCATAGTAATCTTAATGGCAATAAGTCTCTTTATTTAAATTGTAATACCATCCTACTGGGTCATTTATTGGAATAATTACCCCATCTCTTCCTACTGTGATATTATAGGAAAATACTTAGTTTCCAATAATCACATTTTCTAGGCTGTATCCTATCAAAGTATGAGTTAATACTCCCTTTTGGCTAGTGTTTTTACTTAAGAAGCAAAATTACGACTTTAAGAAGAATTATAGAGTATAATTTCTTTAAAAAAGATCTACCATTGCCATGCCAAATGCCATACAAAGTACAATATAAAATAGATCGCCAAACTCTCTGATTCATTTATGGCTGTTAGCCCTGCTGTTGTCCACAAAGTATGCATAACTGATGTCTTCTACTGAATTGTGTTGCATGGCTTCATATGACAGCAGAGGGAAATGACTTGGAAAATACAAAAAAAAAAAAAAGTATGAAACTTTAGAACAACAGCTTAAAGTGTTTAATGAACTATAAACAGCTTCCACTGTTTAAATGTCTATGAGCGGTGCAATGACAAAGAACAGCAAGGAAGGAATAGAACACTGTGCAGTTTATAATTAGAGCTATTAAGAGTACTAAAGTGAACATAGAAAGCAGCTACTAAAAGCGAGCTGCTCACCAAACCTTATACAAAACATACACTCGAGGGTGCGTCTACACTAGCCCTTTAAAAGGAAACACATTAAAGCACATTTATATCTGCTTGGTGTCAGCATGGAGGCAACAAAATGCATTACTCCCAAAGAATGCTTTCTATTATGTGCAATAACATCTATATTATACATCACAGTGATGGGCATTATTGTGGTGTCGTTGCGATAGCTTTCAACATTAACACTATGGGAAAATGGACTCTTTCTGAGCACCTTAAGCTAAAAAAATGCTTGGTGGAAAGCATAATGTTCATCAGTGAATTCATGTTAGTCCCAAATGAATTTTGTTTGTAAATAATGCATAAATGTGCCTCATGTAGGTATGTCCAAGGTTTTTCCCTTTTACTTTTATACCTGGGAGATTTTGAGCAACTTCATTTATTATGAATGAGTTGTTTTAGGGTAATAGTGAGCTACTTGGCGCTGCTAATTACAGTATGACTTGGAGTCTAAGAAGAGCCATGTGTGAAAAGGGACAGAGAGGCTGTGCCAGAAAGATGTCATATTCCTCCTAGTGCCCATAACTCATAGTGCCCACAATAAAACAAAACCCAACAAAACAAACAAACAGAAACCACTGCTCTACAAGGTTCAGTGTGCAGTCTTTGTTCAAACCCCAGTTATCTTAACGGCCTTCAAATTACTTCTTTGCCACCGTCTGTTTGCACAAGGGGTCTGCAAACGTCAGTGGCACAATTCAATACGAGGAAGTTCAAGGCAAGTATGGTGACCATCCATTTTCATATGAAAGATCTTTGACTGAATACAGCTGAGGTCCCTAAGGCCTTTGTATGTGAAAGATGCAGGCTCGAGAGGGTGAATGTTGGCCCAAATCTTTTTCTATTACTAACGAGCGGGCTGGCTTTGCAAATTGACTCAAATTTGGAATCTCCGTGTCTTCCTATATAATGCAGATTATGTTACCAAGTTCACAGGCTTTTATTAGACTAAGTAGAATGCATACATACATAAGTACATACATATATACAAAATTCATATTTATAGCATCTGGCTCAATAAATAGTAGTTCAACTCCTCAGTCCTGGTTCCTAAGGCTAATGATTCCTGAAGATAATAATGCTTTTATTTCGTTGTTGTCTTTACTGACCTTAGAGGCAGAATCAGAAATTTTCTGCTTGAAATATCTTTCTGTCCAAACTCAAAATGGAGAAAGTAGATGTCTGAGTTGGTTGTGTAACTGCAACTTTTGGTTCCCAGTTGAAAGTTTATGTTGGATGACATGTAACTTTACAGGTAGTTAATAAGATAAGGAAATGGTGCTCAGGGGGCCATCTCAAGGCTCAGGGCCTTCTGGTCCTCCTCCCGAAACCAATGGCTCCATCAGCTCTCACCCTGCCGCTGATGCAGGGATAGTCTGTATGCACCCTTTTCGTGCTGTGGGCAAGGGAGCCTTGGGAATATATATTGCCGTGGGGTTGGTCACGTGCCGTACGATACATACGCCTAAGCAGAACAAAGAACACATCTTTAATTACATCTGCAAAGACCTTTTTTTTTTTTTTTTCCAAATAATGATATGTTCTGAAAATTAAGACATGGATATAACCTTTTAAGGGCCACCATTCAACTCAATATACTAGCTTATAAGAAAATAATTAAACTCCTTCATGTAGCATCAGAAGGCCTTCATCTAAATCCGGACTCTACTGAATCCCTTGGATATTATGCTCAGCCATGCTAAACTGCTTGCCATTTCCAGCATGCCGCTTCCTATTCACCTCTCAGGGCCTTTGCTCACTGCTTTATCTGCCAAGCATTAGCTTCATTATTTTTCTGCCTACCAAATGCAATGCATCTTTTAAGACTCAGTTCAAGCATTACTTCCTTTATGAACTGTGTCCTCAGTCCTGAGCCCGCTTTACTCTCTATTATCACTGAGCTCACAATGGAAGTATTATGACATTATTGTAATCACATGTACTTTTATTACATGAATGTTTTGAAGTTCATTTGTAACTATCTGGCTCCTCCTACCCTCAGTCACCTCTGTTCATCCTCATTAACCTATGTTTTTTATCTTTAAATTTACATCTCATAGAATTTCCACCTCCAGAGTCTGGTATGGCACTCAGCATATAGTAGGCTTTTAATAAAAGATTCCTAGATGACATTGACAACTGAGTACGTACTAGATACTAGTCACCTTGCAGGGAATTTATGTATGAGATTATATTTGCTGTAATCCTCAAAACAAAACTGTAAGGCAATATACCTAGTCCTACTTTAACACTGAAAAACTAAGACTTAGAGTAGTAAATAGCTTGCTCAAGGCCACAAAGAAAATAATTGGAAAAATCAGTATTTGAACCAAGGCTGTCCAACTTAGGCCATTGTTATTTTCAGTTAAAAATATTGATCATCTAAACATTGTTATTAGAAATGTGTGTGAGGCATTGGAGTTGGTCAAGTAGGATTTGGGAACTATAGAAATCTGAATTGTAGATAGATACTTTATTAAAATAATGTTTTTTGATTACCTACTATGTGCCAGGTGTTATTCTAGCACCAGGGATATAGCTATGAATAAATAAGTCCAAGTCCCTGCTCTTACAGAGGCTACATTTTAGTGGGAGAGATGGGAATGAATGAATAAAGCTCAGGCAGTGATGGGTGCTAAGGAGAAGAAAGTGAATCAGAGTAAGAAGGCAGGAGTCCTTTTATAGAGGATCATCAGTCCTTTTTCAGAGGACCAGCCATTTGAGCCAAGATCTCAATGAAGTAATGGAAAGGAACAACCATGAGACAACTGGGCCCACTGTGGGCAAGGAACAGCCAGCATAAAGGCCTTGCATTGGGAAGCTCTGGACAGCATTAAGAGGCCAAGGGCAGCAAGGAGGCCAGCGTGGACAGAATGGTGTAGTCAATGGGCACAGAGTCGGAGATCCAGCCCAGAGGGAGTGAGAGAGCCACATCTTGAAGGTCTTATCAGATACTAATTTTTTCTGTGAGTGAGAAGGGAAGCCATTGGAGGTCTCTGAGCACAGGTATGATTGTGATCTGACTTAAGTTTTAAAGGGTCATTCAGGATGTGAGAAGATGCAAGAGGTCTTCAGATTGTTGGGGCCAATCATGATAGCGGCTTCATCAGCATGGAGGCAGAGGAGTTGGGAGGAATTAGTGGGCTTCTATATATACAGCAAAGCTAGAGCCACAAGAAGATGCTGTGGATGTGGGGTGTTCATAGAAACAGCATACTGGAGGGTGACCCTCAGGTTCAGAGAGCCTCTAGCCTTTACATGTCATCTCAAGTCATGACAAAGAGAGAGGTAATCTATGGTGAGTAACCAGTCCTGTGAAATGGCTACAATTATAATAGCATCTATAAACTCCTACATTTATAACCCCTAGAAATATAATGAGAGCCAACGTGAGCCATATATACATTCTTAAACATTCCAGTAACAACATTAAGTCAAAAGTAATATGAGAAAATTGCATTTTAGTATGCACTTCGCTTATCCCAGTACATCCAAAATGCTATCAACAAGTAAATAATATAAAATACAATTGATTTTCATTATTTGTGGATTCTGTATTTGTAAATTTACCTAAGAGCTAAAATTTACTGTAACCCCCAAATCCATGTACCCAGCACTTTTACGGTCACTCACTGACATGCCCAGACTGGTGAAAAGTGGCCCTTGGCACGCACATTTCCAGCTGAAGGCAAACAAGGCGATGCTCTGCCTCCCTGTGTCAGCTCTCACACTTTAAAACAAGTGTTCTTTTCAAGGTATATTCAGTGCCACATTGTCCACATTTTTTGTGCTGTTTGGTGGTGGTTTTGCTATTTAAAATGGTCCCCAAGCGTAGTGCTAAAGTTCTGTTTAGCGTTCCTAAGTACAGGAAGGCTGCGATGTGTCTTATGGAGGAAACAACATGTATTAGACTAAGCTTTGTTCAGGCACGAGTTATAGTGCCATTGGCCATGAGTTCATTGTTATGAATCAACAATATAGATTAAATAAATGTCTTTAATGAGAAACACACATAGCACAAAGTTATGTATTGATTGGTAGATGAAAGTATTATGACCAAAGGATGACAGGAACATAACCCTGTATTCCCCCTGGGAGCAATGGTTCAGTATTCACTATTTTGTGTTCCCAGAGTATTATAGAACATAACTACTGCAAATAAAGAGAGTTGACTGTTTATTAATGAAATCATTTATATGAATTTTTCATACTAAGTGTGCTAAGTGTTCAAATTCTGGTGTGTGCATTATCCTTATAGCATACCTTAATTTGAACTAGCCACATTTCAGAAGCCTAATAGTCACATGTGACTACTGACCACCATTTTGGACACCAGAAATTTAGAACTAACATAGAGGAGAAGGAAATAACAGAGAAGATTAAAAAGGAATGGCTGGAGAGTCAGAGAAGAAAAACCAGAAAAGTCCGATGGTGTGGAAGAAGGCATGACGGGAGAAGTTGCACAAAGAGAAAGTTCCATTCATGTGGAAAGTTCCCGAGACATCAAGGACAATGTGTTCTTTATTTCTGGCCACATGGACTTTATCATTTATCGTAGCAAGTGATATGTGGTTCAAAAATGGTGACAGAGAGCAGGTGAAATCATGATTGGGGGTGAGGAAGTGGAGAAATTGCGTAGAAAATCCTTTAGAGAAGCTTGGCTATGAAAAAGAGCTTAGATGTCGATTGTGTACTTGAAAAGATATTAATGAATGCTAATTGTGAGCACAAACACCTAAAAGTGTAGGGAATTGCTGGCATATTTGTGAAACCTACTAAGAAGGAACTGCTAGAGCTTTAGGTTTTTTTCCTACAACAAAAAGTACCAACTGCCCATTTTTTTTCCTTGGGGAGGAACACAGCTATAGCGCATAGCAACAGACTTGACAGTTGTGCGACTTGCAACATGGAAAATGAAATTCAAATAAAGTCAGCTTGTGGCAGGGCTTCATTGGTAAAGAAAAGAGCTCTCATTTTTCTTCTCTAGGCATGTGATTGCAAAGTAACTCTCCCATGGTATTAGAATTGGACTGATTTTCAACTTGACAACTTTGCTCTGCAGGGTGATTAGAAGTAAGCAATTAAAAAAAAAAAAAAAAAGCCTTGCCTTGTGTTGTTGCTGATTTTTTAGCTTGTGTTTTGTTTCAGCTCAGTCTGTATGTACAAGCCTTACGGCGCCATGGACCTGAGCAGGAAAAAGTACAAGTGTTCATGGAATGTCTCACAAGTACTATGCTGACCAATGTTGGTGTCTCCTGATGTCTGAGGCTTAATTTAGAGAGCATGAAGCCTCCCAGAGTCATTGGTTTCTGGAGGGTCACTGGAACCTGAAAGAGCCCTACTTTCATTATTAACTCATCTTATTAACTACTAAAGATGTTCTTTATCTTATTAACTGCTCTGTAAAGTGACATGTTGTCCAAAAAGTTTTCAAATGGGAAACCAAATAGTTGTAGTTATGCAACCAACTCAGACTTCTACTTTCTTCATTTGGAGTGTGGGCAGAAAAATATTTCAAGAAAGGACTCATTTTCTGCTTGATAAATAAGAATGCTACATGTTAATTATTTGAAGAAGTCATATAAACATAAATTCTTACTATGTTTCAGAAGTGGTGCTCGTGAACCAAAACATGAGAAATAGTATAATTTTCTTAATAGATCATGACCACAAAAGAGTGCTCCTAAAAGATAGGTATTGGTTTCCTTATTTGTTTGCCAATAGTAATATTATTCTTTTATGGTGGGTAGGAGAATCCCTCCTGTGAGAGAACATACCCAGTCCCCAGTCCTTGCTGGTGAGAAGCTTTGAGAAATCTGCTCTAGGGCAGAGGATGATTTTTTCTGGGCACAGCGTATAACCTCCTCTTGAAAATATCCCAAAGCTCCGATAAAAATTTGAACCTGCTGATCATTAGTGAATGCCTTATATGAACTCAACAAGGACCTAGTTTTCAATATACCAGGGTCAAAATAGAGTCATCCCATGTCGGGCAGAGTAATAGTTGACATCAGGGTTTACAAATAAATTCATTCACTTATACCTCACGCTTCTTTTATAATAAGCCTTGGGATACCTTATAATAAAGAGCTACAGGAAAACTATTTTTTAAAACATTTTATTTATTTATTTGAGAGAGAGAGATAGCAAGAGCAGGAACACAAGCAGGGGGAGTGGAGAGGGAGAAGCAGTCTTCCCGCCGAGCAGGGAGTCTGATGCGGGGCTCCATCCCAGGACCCTGGGATCATGACCTGAGCCGAAGGTAGACACTTAACGACTGAGCCACCCAGGCGCCCCAGGAAAACTATTAATGACTTCTGATGGACACAATTCACTAGGCTTTTGAAATATTTGCCAATAACATCTTCTGCAAATGCATTGTGCCAACACAAATTGGATGGAGTCAATTGCAACTTTGCTTTACTCCTCTTGTGATGAGGCAAAAAAGTAGGATAGGGCACCAAGAAGTTCCATAAAACTGGCTCTGTTATTATAAAAGAAAAAATCTGAAGCAATGGGTGAAGCACTCAGTAGACCAAGCCCATTGTGGTACATGCAGAGTAGCACCTACCAGTAATCTGATGCTGGAAGAAAATACATAGTGGGTGATGGCAAACAGATGGAGAAGAGTAGAGAAGTCAAAGGATGAAACCATTAGCAACATTTGAAGGGTCACCGGACATAGCTGGAAGTCAATTGCATCACACCATACACCCACTGAAATCGTTTACAGGGAGTTCCTCAGATTCTTTTCATACATATCTGCATTTGTAGCCATGGATTTTCCCTTTCACCAACTCTTAGACTCTTTCAGATCACTTGGGATTTAATTTTGCACACTGAAGACAAATTGATTAAACTGCTAAATGTTCTGAACATCACCTGGATACTTAGAAACAGTTTACATTCTTCCATAGTGTTTAATGGATCTAAAATAGCCCCATACCAAATGCTATATGAGTTTATTTTATTTAGTTGCATTAACTTTTGATGAAAACTGGGCTTTCAATTTCAGATGCAGCCATGTGAATTAAATGAGTATTATGTATGTCACACCACCTTGAAATTTAATGTTCATGCTTTAGTCACAAGTTTACCATCTCCTTTTGTCTTAGAAGCAGGTCTTTGTGTGTTCCACGTGAGCAGTTACGAGTGTGTTGATGCGTTTCAGTGGCTACAAGAAAAACAACTGAATTGGAGGGGAAAAAAACAACAACAAAACACCAATTGATTTCCGCCGCTGGTAATTACACAATCTTTCTTACTTTGTGCAATTCCTGTGCAAAGTTAATCATCCTTTAACAATAACCAAAATATTAGTCTTTGTAACATGTTAATGATGTTTGGGCCATAGTTTATGAAAGTCAATAAAATGTTGTGAAACTGTTTCAACATTTCTTTGGAAGCCTATAGTTGCCTCTTTAATGCCTCCTCGTTCTGAAGAGGCTGGCCGCCTTACTGTTCAATTTCCACCTCTTTTGCCTTTGCTGGATTAAGTCAGTACGAGCCAGACCTCTAATGTTATTTTAATGTTGGGGGGTGGTTTAATTCAAATATATTTTCATTTTAAAGTTATAATGACTAAGTACACCTGCTCACTTAAAAATTAGCACCTAGTTAGGCAGTTTTCAATAGCCTAATCATCTTTTGATTGTTTCCACTTGCATCATAGACAGTTCACCTGCTCTTCATCTAAACTTAAATGTTTCCTGTTTACACGTCTGAAAACACTGAAAGATGATAATATTTAGAAAACAAAGAAAACTGAAACCTACATTCAAATGCATTATTTATATAATTATCCTGTAATTAAAGTAATTATAGTTTGTGAAAAACTAGGGTTTTTTATTTTAATTTTCATTTAGATTTCTCATGGGATAAACTGTGAACATGTAAAAAGCACACACACACAGAAGTTATCAATGATGCTATCTGAACAATAAATAAAATGTTACCTCCAGATTTAGGGATTTGAAATCTGCTTTTTTTCTTTCTGAAACAAATACATGCAGAAAGCCATTCAGTGAGTTAATCCTACAGAAGGGATTACCTAGATTGAACTTTGGGAAGTCTTTAATCCTCTATAGTTTAGACAGCAACAATAAGAAAAAGTCCCAGTTACACCTTGCTGAGCGATACACTGGTGCTAAGGATAGTTGGTCGTGTCATATAAATGATGAGTCTCCAGCATTTCCTACAAGACTGGGACAGTGTCAGATAAGGCCATGAGACTCGAGTGTGCTTGAGGGTGTGCAGAGGAAATGCAGAATTTTCAAAGAGGCCCTGACAAGCACTCACAGTTGGATTTTCATTATCTTCAATGAGAAGGCATATCAGTCAGTTTTTTGCTATACAGTGCCATCCGCATTACTGCTTTTTATATGATTTCAAAGTGGACAGCACAGTTTGTGTCCAGTTTTTCATTCTAAATATCCTATTCAATAGTTATTCTTCTTTTCTATACCTTTAAGCAGATTTTTTTTTTTTTTAACCACAGTGAGATCACATCACACTTTGGGAGCATTAGCTTGAAAGTGAGCTAATAGGTCTGGCTCGTAGACCATCTCCAGAGACTCCTTTAAAAAATACTTGGATTTGAACCATATAAGTTTTATTTTCTCTATGCTTTTGATCAAGTTTTATGGGAGGAAGTGAAAAGTGCTCAGAATATCTTCGTGCAGTTTTCACCGAGAGATAATATATTCTTGTATATACCCCCACAACACTTTCCAAATACCTGGTTTCAATTCTGCATGTGAGGACTCAGGTTGTCCAATTGTTGGTTTTAGACTAGATCATCACTGCTGAAGTTAAGGGGAAAGTGGATGATGAAAAAAAATGTCTGTGTCCTTGAGACTTTCGCTTTCAGGATACATTAGAGACAACATCCCGGTGACACCCATCTCTGATTGTCCCAACACCTGCACCTGCAGCCTTTGCTGTCATTCATTCTTTTGTGTATTGACTTCAGCAATTCTGGAATGCCCAGAACAAGAGAGAAGGAGAGGTGAAGCAGTCAACAAGGCTTCCAACAAGGCCTCCCATTCCCAAACATCAACATTCTCTCTGATCATGACTTTAGAGTATGAAGCAGAGATGAATAGGATTTGCCAGAAGGTCAAACTCAAGGTACATAAGAGGGCAGGAGGCTGAACATCATGATCACATCTCCACACAGCGTCCTCCATCCCAGATCCCTGGAATCCTGACATCTGGAAGTCACACCTACACACTCACCTCTCAAACCATCCACTTACACTGCTTGGATTCCTTCTCAGGTTAAAGTATTGAACTCACGTTACCTGAAAGTGACCCTCCGTGAAAATGACCTTTACCAGGAAGCACCAATATTATAATTGTTAGGAAAATGACAGAGTATTGAAGGGATGTGAAACTATGTCATCTGGAAGAGAAAATCAGATACTAAAGATGCTGATGAAGTTGAAGTGAAAATTTAATATATTAGACTGTGATAGATGATCTCTAAGGAGTTGGATTTCAACTGCAGGATTCTGTGCTTTTGTAAACAGCTTTTTAAAAGAGACAGAGTAGCACATAATGTTGAACATACTCAGACTACCAGTTAGTTGGTATAATCTTGGCAAAGAAAAAGAAAATCAGTAGATCAAAAAACTCCTTTTCTAAAAATACAGGTACTCTGTCAGGAAGGAAAAAAATGAGAAAGTCTGGTGAATGCACATTGCCAGTAGAAACAATATTCTGGATAACTGTCTTCAGAAGAGAAAAAATAATATGGGATATATTATTTTCTATAATTCAGAATAAAAATTTAGAAAACAGCTCTTTTGTTTTTGCAACATATGTGTCCATTCATTCATTTGTTCATAACAAAATATCTGGAGTGACTTTTATGCATCAGACACTGTTAATGTCCTGGGAAAACAGAACAAAGTTTCTGCCCTCAAGGAACTTACATTCTAGTAAAGGTACATTTACAAAGTGATGAAAAGAGAGATTTTGCAGGTTTTATGCCAGATAGATTATATTATGGGGATGCTGCTTACCAAATTCATGCCTCAAAAATGTTCAGCAAAATAGGTCTTTTTTTAAAAGTTTACTTTTATGTTATGACATATTCTATATTGATACACATTTGACTTCTTCCATAACATAAGGGAAAGTAATGGAATGAAAAATCAAGGAAGCATAAACTACATCTAGACATGCAGTGGTCAAAATATTTGTCTACACATTTAGTGAGATATTTTGTAGTCAATCTTCTATAATTTCCATGAAAACAGGACCGAGTATCGGCCTGACCCTCAACTATAGCTTCAGGGGCTAAGACAATTCCTGCTACAGAGTTGGTTATCAATAGATATTTGTTAAATGAATAAATGGGTAGATAGATGGATGGATGGATGGGTGAATGGATGGATAGATAGATAAACCGATAGGAAGCATAAAATTAAAGTAAAAGGTCACCTCATTTTCCACTTCTAAACAGAGGATTCATCAAGTAATTCCCTTTTCCTCAAATAATAACTTCAAGGAGAGTTCCACTAATGGATTGGATAGTGTTCATGACAATAATGTCTTGGAAGTAGCAAATGTAGAATTATATTTTGCTCAGGGAGCACCTAAGACTAATATTGAAAGTAGAAAAGGCCATAAATATTGGCAAATATAAAGCAAGTTCCTAAACTATGTAGAGGTTTGGCATACTCTCTAGTCTTGAGGAAACAATTGTCCAGTTTCTGTGACCAGGGTAAGACTGGAGAGATCTTAAAAGAGGTAAATTTCAGGGAAAGCCTAAGCTGAAAACAGAAGCAACCACTACTTGTAAAATTAAATGTGAGAATTTGTTCCAGATGTGGTAGATGGGCTTCGCAGTGGGCCCCAAAAGAGAAGCTAAGGAAAAATATTAAGTGTCTGTTTAGAGCTTTGCATCTTCTCAATGATTCTCCCAACCCTCCCACCCAAGAGCATTCTTTTCAATTCCCCTTCACTGAGGTCTTCATTGCATGGAAGATATCTATCCTAGTCCCTGATCTTTGTGGGCTGTTGGTTTCTCTTAAATTTGGGAACAAAGCCACAGTCTGAAGGCCCTTTTTCCAATAGTCACCACTATGGGCATTTAGTGTGGGTTACTGTGTTAAGTGCTTTATATACATTGCCTCACTTAATCATCACAACAGGTAGGGATTATTATTCTCACTTTACAGATGAGAAAACTAAGTCTCAGAGAAGTTAGGTATGTTGCCCAAGGTCACACAGGTAGAAATTAGAGAAGCCAAGATTCAAACCCAGGTCCTCCTGACTCTGAAGACTGCTCTTTGCTTCCATGGCTTCTCTCCTGTCTTCTGATAGCTCAGATCCACTTGGCAGTCATTTGACCAGGGCACACCGGTACCCCCTGGCTCTACTCTAAACCATCTTCCCCGAATGTATGAAGAGATTAATATTCAGCAAAGGACAAAAAAGGAAAATACTGGCCAAGGCCAGAACAATTTGTTCCCTAAACAAAATTCTGACTTAGCTCTTGGAAGGAACCGGAGGAGAAAGAGATTTTTCTTTCCTAGTTTATCAGAAACTCCATATTCCCTGGCCAAGATAAGAGAGTCTGAACACTCTCTTTTCACATTCCATGCACTTAAAAAGGCTTGATTTTTCATGGGACTTAGCCTGGCAAGCCTACTTGAAAAAGAAACCTAAATGAATGTCTAAATTTAAAATCTCCTTGCTCTTCCATGATTGCTTCTGCCTAACAGAAGTCAGTGCTGGTGAATTCTTCTTGCTACCTGAAATTGACATCTTCATCTCGATTTGCACATATGCGTGCATATTAATTTAGCCATTTTGCCATTTTGGGACACAGAGTCTTGAATCTTTCTTCCTTAGGGGTTTGGATGTGATGACAATCCTGGGTGTTGAGCCCATTCATCACAGAGCACACATCAGTATCGGTTCCATGCAGTGTGCAGGTATTTTTTTAATTAGCTTTTTCAGCTCAGAAAGAACTAATTAGAGGTGTGCACTAGAACAACGATTGTCCTGAAGACGACAAATATTTCATCACGTCTCTTCCAGGATGGCTTTGGATAGAAAGTTTGCACTTGGTTTTCTTTCTTGATTTTAGACAACCCAGAACCATCCTGCTTCTTCATTTAAATTTTCGCTATGTATACCATATCTCTATACTTGTACATACACTATGTACTAAATACATATATAGATACATGATATGTTCATTTCTATTTCTCATGTAGGCTTTTCTTTGTCTATATGTTCTTTGTCTGTCATGGCTAAACACGTTGTGTATCTTCACATGTGGCTGAGCCACTTAGAAGTCAGTCTCATCGTTTATTTAATCAATCTGACAACAATCCGTCACCACATATTCATCAAACACTTGCGAGGCTGTCAATAGCACTAGACTCAGCTGTGGGGAAAATAAATAGATGCAAAGTAAAAGTAAAATACAAAGCTTCTGTCCAACAAGGAAGTTATTGTCAGTAATTCATGTGTTTGTATGTTCCAATTACAAAAAATTACCTATGTAATTGGCCCTATTCAACTGCTTTTTACCTAACAAATGGAAAATTTGTGTGGTTCAAAGTAACATGTTCACGTATATTATAAATATAAACTTTTTTTCAACACAGATAATTTGAGACTGGGATAGAATAAAACATTAATTTTAGGTACAAAAAATAAGTGTGAATTAGGAATTGAAGAGTTCTGCTTAAACTGGAAATCATATTACTTCAAAAGAAGTTAACTTTATAATGGACAAATCTTTTATTTTTTAAAGATTTATTTATTTTAGAGACAGAGAGTGAGAGAGAGCATATGCAAGTCTGGGGGGAAGGCAGAGGGAGAGAATACCAGCAGACTCCACACTGAGTGCTGAGCCTGATGGAGGGCCGGATCTCCCGACCCTCAGATCATGACCTGAGATGAAATCAAGAGTTAGATACTTAACCAGCTGAGCCACCCAGGCGCCCCAGGACAAACATTTGAAATCTCAATTTTTCGTCTGCTACCCTGTTGTGTCCCAGGCAGTCAAATGATCCAAACAGAAAAAGTGCTGAGCTACAATTAGTGGGCTTCAGAAATAGAACAATAGGGACAAATTGATGAGTCCTAATATCACCACACATCCATGGATATTAGAGGACAGCTTTAGAAGTTCACGTTACTGTCAGTATATGGACATTGTAATTTGAAGGAATTCTACCAATTGTCCGCATTTATCGACAATATCCAAATAGTTGGTTTTGTTACAAATTAGAGGATGCTAAATATTTGAGGATAGTAACATCTACTTCTGTGCATGGTGCTCATGACACCATACGAATAAATTTTTCGACATTTCTCCCCCATATTTTCTCTTGCTATTGGGTCACAATTGCCTGGCCTGAGGCTACCAGGTTATTTTACTGGGCTTCCACATTTAAAAGTTGATGGCCCATCTGTTTTCCTGTTTTACTGAGCTATTTGTCTGATTAAACCCATTGTTAAACAAAACAACTCAGTATGACAACTCTGAATGGCAGTTGTGTCAGATTGCAATTTACACCTTTAGAAAGGGATTTAGGAGAACAATATTGTTTTGACACATTCCTTTCACTTTTAAATCTTCATTCAGATTTATGGCTTTGCTCCTTTGTTTTAATCTTGACAATATGGAGCAGTTTTAAACTGAAAAAAAAAAAAGTTTAATGCTCATTTCATTGTTTTAAAAAGATCTAATTTCAAAATAGTGGAAAGGACCCAAGAGGCTGCCATTTTATACTAACTGAGGTACAGAGTTGTCAGGACCCTTGTCCAAAAGTACATAGCCAGTGGGTGCCAAAGTCAAGTCCCCTGACTGGCGATTGCTCTGCCCAGAACTCCCTGCTGAAGACATTATTCTAGTTTCACTGACACTGAGCTACCATTTTAAGAAACAAATTGTAAGACTCACAGATTCTGCTACTTTACTTTTATAAGTTCTCTATCTGATCAAAGTATTTTATGATTGGCATTTAAGTGTCTCATAAAGACTGCACACTTTTATGGTTTTCTCAACATGTTAATGTTAGTAAAATATTACAAATTATGACAAAAATAATACTATATATTGTGCCTTTACTCATCCCATGCAGAATTCGAAGGATACTTGAGAGGCATATGGAGAAGAACGTTCCATCACTTATGTTCCTGCAAAATATGTTAACTTTTTTCCCCACAAGAAAGTTGCGGGAAGTTCTTTCCTCATTTGTCAGTTAATCAGAGTAAACTTTAGGTACCATCCAGTCTAAAGGCAGAAAGATGGGAGGGTTGATTTCTGGAAGTACTAAACCCCTTGTATTTATAGAACTGTGCTTGTCTCAAAAATAACACTTGTGTTGGTAAATGTTTCTTGGTTTATGGATGTTGGATTCCAGCTTATTTCAATTTAGTCCAATAAGCAACTACTTTATGTACAGAGCAGGATTAGGCACAGAAGAAACCCACACATTATTAATGTTAGTTTTCTGCTAGTTCTTTAATATGCTTTGAACTTCCTGAGTTCCCTGCCATTTTCCCTTCGGCTCCTTCCACTGGCAAGCCCTCCTCCATGCTGCTTATGTCACAATTCTGCTCGGTTTTCAAGGTAGACCTGAAATGTCACTATTCCCATGAAGTCTTACCTCATATTTGTAGTTCCTAAATTTATCTGTGTTTCATTACACACATTTTAACTTCTATCATAATGTATAACATATTATCTCTTATTAAAATTATTTATGTGAATATATCTCCACAACAACATTTGAAGGGCCTTGAGGAAAAAAAAAATAGATCTCCTTTTGTTTTGGTTTCCTTACAGCACCTAATACAATGTCCTGCACAGAAGAAAATTATAATACAGACTGGCTAAGTAAACAGATGTTTATAATTATTCAGTCAAATGGCTGAGCCCAGAAAATTTTAATGTTTCTGTAGAGGCTGCTTTGAGGCCAACAGGCTTGAGCAAAGGAAACTTGATCAGGGCAAAAGGGACCACAGTAACCCCCTGGCTGAATGCAGACTGGCCCATCAGGTGACCCACCCCAAAACATCCATAGGCCCTAACTAACCAATGGGCTACTTAACAACCAGACACAGGGACCCAAAAGGGAAAACTCCATAGGATCCCATACCCCCTCACCTTCCCATTTAAACACAGCCCCCACCCACTGCCTTGTTGCAGACAGTCTCTGCTTTCTGTTTTGCTGTCCTGCCCCCAGGCTCACTTGCGATGTATTGATAAGCTTCTATCGCCTTTGTTCTGCCTCAGGCGAATCCTTTCACTGCCTGTGCCCTTGGCTTCCACCCTATAGGGTCACCCCACATCCTATCCGGAGAGACACCACAGTTTCCAGGTGACCATATCCCTCCACACAGTTATTCATTCTCTGCTTAGACATCCGTAGGGGTGAGGTGAATAAAACTCCCTGCTCCTTTTACCTTTAATATATGCCTTAATATCTTCATTTAAAACAGTACACATTGCACCACAATAATCAAATATCAGGAAGAAACAATTTATTCAGGAATAAATGAACGGATTCTCTATAAGCAGGAGGGAAATATATGATATATTTTTTAACATTCCAGGAAAAGTAAAGTATCTAGTTAAAAGATTTTATTCCATGAGTGCCTTCAGCTTTAGCAGATGCATCTCCTAAAACTGGAAATGTTTGATTCACCAATATTTACTGGATTGATTGTACTTGGCAAGTGTAGCCGAGTTACAGCCATTGTAAAATGATTCAGGGAGTAAATTTTGCTCAGAAATTACTTTCCAGAAAAAGTCACAAAATTCTTCTGCAGCATGATAACAACTTTTTCCCCTCCTTATCAAACCTTATAATGTGAAGTCTCACCTCAATAGTTCAAAGCTCCCTTCCATAAATTCACATGTATCTGTCAACTGTATTTATATATACATACTCTTTAATCCGTAATGAACACTGAAAAGGAAATAGTTTTATATTTTCATTTAAAGGAGAACGGTATAGATTGTAGTTTCAATTCTCAAATTCAGGCATATTCATGAGACAAAATAGTCAATAATTTTAATTGGCTTTAAATTTGCAAGGTACTTACCCTGTCATCCTTTGTCAGCTCTGAAGATGTTACCAATGTATTGAGTGCTTATTTTGAATCAGGCCACACAACTTCGTGAGTGCTTTTGCTAGAACCAAAATGATACTGAACCTTTCACCTCTTAAAAGCTTACCCTTGGGGCGCCTGGATGGCTCAGTCAGTTGAGAGTCTGCCTTCAGCTCAGGTCAGATCTTGGGGTCCTGGGATCAAGCTCAGCATCAGGCTCCCTGCTCAGCAGGGAGTCTGCTTCTCCCTCTTCCTCTGCTCCTCCCCACCATTCATGCTCTCTCTTGCTCTCTCTCAAATAAATAAATAAAATCTTAAAAAAAAAAAAAAAAGGCTTACCCTTTGCAAGTCATGCTAAGAATAGCATGCTTTCTTTTTTGAGATTATCAAAGCCTTTAAAGATATTTATTTATTTATTTATTTATTTATTTATTTATTTATTTGACAGAGAGAGACACAGCAGAGAAGGAACACAAGCAGGGGGAGTGGGAGAGGGAGAAGCAGGCTCTCTGCTTAGCAGGGAGCCCGATGCGGGGCTCGATCCCTGGACCCTGGGATCATGACCTGAGCCGAAGGCAGACGCTTAACCACTGAGCCACCCAGGGGCCCCGACATTATCAAAGCCTTTAAATTCTTTACTACATTACTTTTATTAGCACACATGACAGACTGGATTCTCTGAAATATTTAGTTCAATCTTCTATATTTTGGCTTAACTTGTATCGATGCTACCGTGAAGTCTTCCCTTCAAAGGAGAGTCTCTTTGTCTATCTTATTCTCCATGTGTTTCCAGGATCTAACAGAAATTCAAATACATTTGAGAAAGGAGTGACTTAGTGACTTCTAGAAGGTTCAGCAGGTTACCACAGGATTAAATGATATTTTTGAGGGTATTGAACAAGCACATGATTTACCCTCTTGCTAAATGGCTGTGGTCCCCTGTGTGTTTTTTCCTTACTATGTCTTGCCTTACGATATCTGCATAGTACACTTGCCCCTAGAATGAAGAGATGAAGAGCTATCCTGTGGAAGGCGCACCTATGGTACAGCGCAGAGAACCTTACTGGTAAACCTGAAATTAGTTTGTGTCCAGCCTGATACGCAGAGATGTTTTTATCTCTCTCATCATCTCCAATGATGAACGCGTTGCCTGGAAATTAAATAGTAACAGCAATAATAAACTACATTGTTGTTAATAATGACATAAAATGAAAATCTGCCCAAAAGGGCTTCAGTAACTTAATCAATGAACATTTACTATCTATAGTATTCTTAGATTGCTAGAAGCTATAGGGTACAATAGAAAAAAAGAAGTCCCAGTGCATGCTCCTGGAAATCTTGCAGTCTAGTTAGGGGGATGGAGCATCCGGACATGAAATTGCTGCTGAACAAGAAACATTAAGAAAACGCTAAGCTATTTGTGTGAAAAGGATCCTAGAAGGTTGAGAACTTGAAGGTCCTCTCAAGCTCCTCCCCACTTTACGCATCAGGGACCTGAGACCCAGAAATATTAATAGCAATAATAATAATAATAATAATAAAATTCATTGAGTTCCTCTTAAATGTTCCCTATGCTGTTAATTAATGTTCGTCACAATAATTCTATAAATTGGATACTATCATTATCCACATTTACAGATGAGGAGACAGCAACATAACTTAAGTTTGGGAGAAAAACATTAAGCAAGTCATTATACAAATATATATACACAAAATACACACATACATATAATTATGGCTGTGCTAGTGCTACCAAGAAAGTATAGAATGTAGTAAAGAGGTATAACAGGGATTTGAGATCAGGGAAATCCTCTCCAAGGAATGCTGAACAAGAGTTTTAATGAGAAAAATTGGTGTGAAAGGCAAACATGAATACAATATTGTCTCTGTACTTAAGGATCCTCTGGATTAGTCAGGGAGATATACAGTAGTGAATTAATGCATGTGACTTAAGGATTCTAATAAAAGTAGGAAGAGCAAGCTATGTATGGACAGCGGAGAAAACAATTAGTTACTTAATTCCCTGGACTTCAGCTGTAATCTCTTGTGATTATCCCAACCCTCCTATGAAGTAGGAAGGGTATAATCATTCCTGTTTTCAGTATGATTGCAGAGAGAGGCATAATGAAGGCCAGTGACTTGCCCAAAAATGCACACTAAGTTCATGGTGGGGTTGAGTATGCCTTCTCATTGATTTCTGTTTTCTAAATATTATACTACTGCCTATATTAATTACGTATTGATATCTTGAAAAGTAGGTGTGCCATTTTGGCTTGCACATATTTAAGGACATTTCTTACAATAAAAAATTGAACAAAGTAATAAGGTTTATTTTATTCAAACTCTTCAAAATATTTACCAGTATAAGATCTTGGTAAGTAAGGGACGCATGGGTGGCTCAGTCGGTTAGGCGTCTGCCTTCGGCTCAGGTCATGATCTCAGGGTCCTGGGATGGGGTCCTGCATCGGGCTTCTTACTCAGCAGGGAGCCTGCTTCTCCTTCTGCCTCTGCCCCTGCTTGTGCTCTCTCTCTGACAAATAAATAAATAAAATCTTAAAAAAAAAAAAGAGGTAAGTAAGAGGGGCGCCTGGGTGGCTCAGTTAGTTAAGCGTCTGCCTTTGGCTCAGTTCGTGATCCCAGAGTCCTGGGATCAAGTCACGCATGGGGCTCCCTGGTCAGCGGGGAGCCTGCTTCTCCCTCTCCCTCTGCTGCCTCCCCTGCTTGTGCTCTCTCTTTCTCTTTCTCTCAAATAAATAAATAATTTTTTTTTAAAAAGGTAAGAGTTGGGCATTTTTTTAGCTCTCAATGAAATCATTTCATCTTCCCGCGATCCAGAAATTTTCAAATGCAAGCTTGCAAGAGTTAAATAAAATCCTTCTTCATTTTGAAATAGTCACAAAACCTATAGATTGGTAGATTGAGAATCCTTACTTTGTCTACTTCATAACAAACCCATTTTTTTTTTTGCTGGCAAGTCTGCCAGTATCTGAGCTGTAGAGTTCTTGCCCACGTGTGGCTCTCACACGGTTCATCGCCTCCTCTCTTCTTTTCCCTACATTCCGTGGTGTTTCTCACAACAACTACAAATATCTGTGCATTACCTGAGAAAGGAAATCTAATCTTCTCTCCCACAAAAAAAAAAAAAAGAAAAGAAAAAAAAGATGATGACACCAACTAGGATGGAATAGTAGGCCAGCGATCTGGTAGCTCTTTATGGACAGCAAGGGCTCAAAAGCAGTCACAAAACCCCACTGAATTTACCTGGGTTCCATTTAATGAAATTCTCTGAATAAAAATAAGTCCATATTTTAAAAGCATTGTACAATATGTCACATTTCAAGAAGAAGGAATACATTTCTGAGTGTAATCCCG
The DNA here is from genome assembly GCF_004348235.1 of Phoca vitulina. Classification (NCBI taxonomy): domain Eukaryota; kingdom Metazoa; phylum Chordata; class Mammalia; order Carnivora; family Phocidae; genus Phoca; species Phoca vitulina. Next base: position 15,224,571 of record NW_022589728.1, on the reverse strand, counting down.
GATAGAATATTGGAGCATCCTGTACAAAGTCCTTTAAAAGTTAACAGAATTTGTATTAATATGTACTACGTGCCACTTGAATATGTACCATGGCATTAATTAATTTCAAGACCATGTGAGACTTACAGGGATAGAATATCAAGACACAACCAAATAGCTGAAAGTATGTTAAAAAGAAAGGATATTATAAGCAGGAAATATGACCAATAATAAACAAGTGAATGCCTTTAAATCTAATAAAATATTTCTCATTGAAGATTGTATCTCTTTAAATAGAAAACATAATTGTTGCTACTCCATAAATATTTTATTTGGTGGAATGTGTTTGCTAGAAAATTATTTTGATTCTTTACATCTATAATGGCTTGTTTAGAAGGTTTTTAAAATTATATCAAAAATTTTATTTTGAAGCATATAGAGTTTATTTTTATGTAATTATTTGCCACATTAATAAAATTTTAGCTACTATGTAATTTTCTTCAGTTCTATCAGAGGAAATTGCAAATTATTCAGAGGGAATAATCTAAATATTAAAAATTTAGAAATACTAAAAGCTTTAAGTCATATAGAACCTTCATCTTCTAAGTATCTTAGGAAAAATAACTGCTTCAGAAACACTTCTACCTTGTGAAGGAATCCTCTTTTTTACTACCTGATGTATAAACAGCAAGGAAAACATCTTAGATTACTGCTTACTGTAGTCGAAGAGGTTTTGGCTATGAGAAACAGATCAATTTCAAATTAGTTCAAAAAAAATGGAAAGTGTGTGTGTATATGGGTGTGTGTGTGTGCCTATGCATGTGTGTGCTTTGGGGATGCTAGTAGCTAAAATTTTATTAATGTGGCAAATGTTTGTCAGAGACTCAGGGTTTGGACAGCAACCAAGAATAGCAAATGCAGTGCGAATGGGTCTCATGGGCATCAGAAAGCTACCGGGAACCTAGGTCATCCTCCATCCTTTTACTTTATGCATCTGTTATTCATTATTTTTCTCTGTGCGTTTCTCTATTCTTCAGTCTGTCTACCAAACACCTCCCTTTGCTTCCTCTTTATTTTATGCATGATCCAAAATTGTCCATTCCATCTCTCAAGACCAAATGGATTTCTAATTCTAGAATACACTACCAACTGACTTGAATTTAAAATTTTGCCTCAGTTTCAAACTCCTAAGGAAGGAATCCAACTGATCTTTATATCTTTGTTTAAACTAGGTCTTACATAGGTTATTAAGACATGTATACCTCTGGTCCTGTCAGACATGCTAAAGAAGAGTTTCTCATTTCAAAGGGGCTCTGGGTGGAGCCCTTTAAAGAAAATTCTTTAAAAGAAAACCCTTTAACAATGACACATGGGATCCATGTTAAGGAAAACCCTTTAAAAGAAAACCCTTTAAAGACAGCCCTTTAAAAATGAAACATGGGACCGATATATGGGTTTTAGGAAAACGTGGTGTTTATGTAACAAGCTGTAAGGAATCTGTGGACCATCTTGGAGAAAGCCCATAGCTGTCATCAGATTATCAAAGTGCTCCATTTCTCCTCCCACCCACCCCCCAAATTAAGAATCACTTCTTTAAAGAAACTTTTAAGCTTATCCTCACAGTCCCCCCCCCATTGTACCTTAAATTATTGGTATCAATTAGTAAAGGCCATGGAGCAAATTACCAAGATAGATAATTATCAAGTAACAGATATGGTAGAGTCATTTCTGTTGTGCTGTTTGTTTTTCTTTTCTTTTTCTCTATTAATTTCTTGGATAATTGCTTTATGTAACCCCTTTTACACTAACTACATTGTTGTTAATAATGACATAAAATGAAAATCTGCCCAAAAGGGCTTCAGTAACCTAATCAATGAACATTTACTGACTATCTATAGTATTCTTAGATTGCTAGAAGCTATAGGGTACAATAGAAAAAAAGAAGTCCCAGTGTATGCTCCTGGAAATCTTGCAGTCTAGTTAGAGGGATGGAGCATCCGGACATGAAATTGCTGCTGAACAAGAAACATTAAGAAAACGCTAAGCTATTTGTGTGAAAAGGATCCTAGAAGGTTGAGAACTTGAAGGTCCTCTCAAGCTCCTCCCCACTTTACGCATCAGGGACCTGAGACCCAGAAATATTAAGAGATTTACCTTAGCAATTGAAAAATATAAAAGTCCAAGCCAGGGCTCTTTCTAGAGCTCTTTCTAGGGCATTCCTAATGTCAATACCAAGATTGGCATTAATCATTGCATGAAGCATTGAAAAACCAAGATATTAATATGGGTGGACAACGGGGAAAGAAATAAACTGGATTTTTATAAACAGATGACCCATAGAGATGAGCAAAGGGGTAGGAGGATGCAATCAAAGGGGCGGTAGCCTTTAGCAATAGTTGGAAATAAGAGTCAGTATGGATTGGGATGACAGAATGTCATGACAGAAGGAAGGAAAAGAGAGAACATTCAGTATCAGAAACCTCCTCAAAGGGAGGTGAGGTCCATGTTGGGGCAGAAGCAGGGTGTGAAATAATTTATGATGAATCATTCATCTGCCTTGAGATTTATAGCCAAAGGCTATTAGCATTGCCATACATGCTTTTTGTTTAGTTTTGGGTTTAGTTTATGTGCACTCACACATATGCATACAAAAAGATAGATGGTGAGGTTGCTCAGTGTCCTTGAAGGGGAAGATATGTAGCTTTCCCATTTTGGTGTGTCCACATGTGAATTTTGTGGAACTAATTCAACTGGTGGTACCTGATGTCAAATTACATAATCCCCTTATTCCCTTCAATCATATTGTTTTCCAGCTTTATTTCATATAACAGTGAAATTTTCTTTACACATCTTAGATTCAATTTCTTCACTCCTAAAAACTAATTTTTCAAATCACGTCTTCAAAACAGTATCACTAATATTTTATAACAGGATAGGGAATCAAAAGCATTAACGTTTTTCGAAACATCTGATTCTTGGAACTGAAGGTGTGTTTTTAACTAGAAAATACTTTAAAGGGTTGTACCTATAAATAAACTAAATGCTTTGAGAAAAGATTATAAAAATGACCCTTTCTCAGGAGTAAATTTTATAATGAAACTTACCAAAAATATGATAGATATAAAACATCCACAGAAAATACCTATTTCAGCAACATCATACCCCCAAAATACATTTTAATAACTTTTTAAAAATAGAATTTTATGTTAGTTTATATTCTAGTATAGATAGTGCTTTTTTTTCTTTCTCTAAGATTATTAATCTACAGCACAGAAATATGATGGGCTCTATATTGGGTATTCAAGACAGGACCCACCCCTGCCCACTCGCCAATTGCACTGAAATTAGAGACTGTGTGAATAATAAACTTACCTTCTGCATTTTACTGATCATTTTATGGAAAAGGAAGAAATAGATTTCAAATATCTACAATCTTTGATTATCCCTTCACATATACTCTTTCTGTTATCTCAGAGGTAATTGGCTGAAATATAATTATTATTCATCATCTATACTGAAAAATTTAAACAGAAGGGCAAGACAATTTGCCCCCACCCGTCCCTCCCAACACAAATTACTGCCTGATTCTAATTACAATTTTAACCACTAGCTGCTGATTCTTTTATGGGTGGTGAGGTAATCCAATCACGTGGATTGGAAGCTCATGTTAAACACACCACACATAGAAATTAAAGTATGACTGATGGGCTTTAAAGCTGTTAATCAATATGTAGAGATAACTAATTCAATCCCTTTGTGTTTCCCCCCTTCTAAATCATTGCCCAAAGCTTATTTGAAGTTCTCATTATTCCATGTAAGGAAATACAGGTGTCAGGCTCACTTTTACCTCTTTTCCAACTTTCCAGACTGCTAGTTGGCTGATTTAGGTCTGCCTAACTTGTATTTTTTTTTTTTTTTAATTAGAGGATTTGAGGTAATAGTATATTCACTAGGTATATTCACAGGTCGAGGCATTCCAGGTTTCATTAATGTGCAGGTCTACCCGACAGTTAATCTGCATCCATAAGATATTCACTCTAAGATACACTGGGTTTATTTCTTGAAGTACCTTTTTAACTGATTCATTTAGAAGCATGCAAATAGCCAATTATCTTTACCTCGAAAGCCATTAAGAGTCTACCTGCATCAGGGACAGGCAACTGTGGCTAAACCATGATTATAAATTGGCAGCTTACCCCTTAGTGCTTATAAGCACTAAGGCTGGGATGAGGCACATAAGCAATTAAAAACATTCCCAAAATCTAAAGTGTATTTTCCTTTGAGAAATGTTCTTGGTTTTGGATGATGATGCTATATATGGGGTTTTCAGCTGCACATTCTCTTGTGCATGAAAGCAAGCCATATAATTTGGAGACATCTTAAAAGAGCTCCAGTAGAAACAAATGGGCTTTTATTTTTTGATCAGCATACTTTCATTTTTCTTAGGACTCAAAATTAATGGGAGTTGGGGAGGTGGGGTCCAGATGGCTATGTGATATATGTAAGAAGAATTTTGGTTTAGAAAGTTATTTACTTTGTGATGAATTATTAATGTTTTTAAAGATACAGGATGAGAGAGAAACATTAGAAGGAAAGAAAAATTAGCCATTTTCAGCAATGATTTTTCTCCCAAGATAGATGTAGAACACCAGTTTCAGTCCAGCGGGTTTTGCTTAGAATATAGAGTCTGTCAGGGGTACCTGGGTGACTCAATCAGTTGGGTATCTAACTCTTGCTCTCAGCTCAGGTCTTGATCTCAGGGTCATGAGTTCAGGCTTTGTGGAGCTTACTTAAAAAAAAGAAAAAAAATATAGAATCTGTTATATTGTAACAATGTCTGATTTCCAAAAACTCATGGGATTTTCCATGATCTCCTTCAAAAAAGCAAACATATACAGATTGACTTAAATAGAAATCTGTTTTAATTAATGCTCAGTGATTTGTAATTAAAGTGAATAACCATAAAGTGTTTTATTTGTGATCATAAGTTCATGCATGTAAACCAAATTTTTAGACTTCTGATTTGGTCTCTATCTCTTAATTGTTGCCACATGCTTGGATTGAAGCATGAACTTTGACCATTGCCTGGATGCATGCACTCCTCATTGCTCTACTGTCCTGCCCTGTTTGGACTTCCAGACCCAACTCCATCTTCGCCCTTGAACATGTCACGTGTCTATTTGGCCCCAACCTTTGTTTCTTTTTTTTTTAAAGATTATTTATTTGAGAGAGAGAGAGAGAGAGGGAAAGAGAGTGTGCAAGAGTGGGAGGAGGGGCAGAGGGAAAGGGAGAGAAAATCTCAAGCAGACTCCCTGCTGAGCACGGAGCCTGGCACAGGGCTCCATCTCACAACCCTAAGATCATGACCTGAGCCAAAATCAAGAGTCAGTTGCTTAACCGACTGAGCCACCCAGGTGCCCTGCCAGGCTTCATTTCTGATCTTAACTCCCTCACTGGGTATTTTTAAAAAGTCAGACAACTTTTGTATTTGAGAATGAGTGTAACACTCACATTCTGCTGTAGATCCTGTCTAGGCTATGGTAGCCACAGCTTGGGACAAACAGACTTGAATTATTTTCCTGTTTTCAAGACAGTGGGAGGAGTTATAGTTGCTGTATCTATGATTTTATGAAATATTAAGATATTATTGCTCTTAACTATCATGTATGAGAAAATAAACACAGCTGAAGATGAAAAAATATATCACAGATGATGGAGGGATGGAGTAAAGTAGTACTGCTGTAAGATCTAGGTCTGACATTTACTGTTACCAGTAGCCTCAAATTCTTTCCTATAAAATGAAGAATTTCCAAGCTTATAATACCTTCTATTTGTTCAGTGCTTACTATGTACATTGGCTTTTTTTTTTAAGATTTTATTTATTTATGGGCACCTGGGTGGCTCAGTTGGTTAAGCGACTGCCTTCAGCTCAGGTCGTGATCCTGGAGTCCCGGGATCGAGTCCCACATCGGGCTCCCTGCTCAGCAGGGGGTCTGCTTCTCCCTCTGACCCTCTTCCCTCTCGTGCTCTCTGTCTCTCATTCTCTCTCAAATAAATAAATAAAAAAAAATCTTAAAAAAAAAAAAAAAAAAAAAAAAAAGATTTTATTTATTTATTTGACAGAGAAAGACACAGCGAAAGAGGGAACACAAGCAGGGGGAGTGGGAGAGGGAGAAGCAGGCTTCCCTCTGAGCAGAGCGCCCAACGCGGGGCTCGATCCCAGGACCCCGGGACCATGACCTGAGCCGAAGGCAGACGCTTAACGACTGAGCCACCCAGGCGCCCCCTGTACATTGGCTTTTTCCCCAGTTTATACCCAAGCAATTCTCTAAGATATGTGCTATTTTACAGATAAGGAAAATAAAGCTTAACAAGTAAGCAATAGAGCCCAGACCCAATCCCCAGCCTCATGTGCATTTTTAGGCAGTGGATAGACTCTTGCTTAATCACTTCCTATCAGAAGGGACTCTGATAATCCACCTTCCAGGTCTACCTGATTGTCCATTGAATGTCCTCTGTGGGTCTCTGGAACTAGTGTTCACAATGACTTGAAAGCTAATTTAATATGAATTCACAAGGCCAAGTTATACATGTAGTGGGATAACTTAGCTGGACCTAAAGTGATATCAGTCGAATTATAATAGATATGGGTGAAAGGAAAGGGAAGCAGTTAGTACATGATGCAGATTTAAGGAGATTATGAAAAAAATGGAGAATTATGAAATGGTTCTCAACCAGTCTTACAGACTATCTCTAAGCCCTTATATAGAGATAAAAGGACCATTTGGATGAGGAATCTTGTGAGATTTGGGATGTGAGCAATGGTGTTTCAGAGCACCTCAGTGATTCAAAAAGTATCAAAAATGGGAGACGGAATTCTTCCATTTCTACATGGAATTCAATAGTTTTCTATGGAAGATCTGCAAGGAGCCCTTGCCAGGACAGCAGCAAGCTGAGGGAAACCAGCGGCAGCAAGGCCAATATGGAAGCATTTCTTCAAAGGACTTCTATTCAATGGGCTTCAGTGAGGACAAATGAAAGGAAAAGAGCACGCATTTCTGAATACATGTGACATACCCCTAGGTACTCCCAGAAATAACTGGTGTGAATTTAATAAGAGTGCTGATGTGCTATAGTCATGTAGATAGGGGCCATAAGCAAGCCAAATTTGGTAATTATGTTAATATGACCTTGCTGATACTCAAGCTGGGAATGGGAAGCCTAGGGATATTCTCTTTTCTCTCTCTCTAAATGTAAATATATAAAGCATATGTTATATACTAGTATGTGGTGTGTACATATATATTTTTTTTTCCTCTGATCACATTTTTCAGTGGTGGATGGAATTCCTAACACAATGCAAATTCCAGTGCAAGTGAATATCACTTCCATTTGCATTGTACTGAGAGAAATGTTGTATACACTAACAGTTTATTAATTCCATTGAATGGTGATAATGTATGCCCGTTAAGTGGCTCTTTTTTAAGATTAAATAATTTCCTTTAGGGTGACCTTTGTTCTCCTATCACAAATGATTCACAAGGAAAATTAAAGATGCTAAATAAAGTCCCTTACGTTGCCTAGTTCCTATGATAATAAGAGCTGCCATCTTGAAGTTAACACACTGCACGAAGGCTTCAGTCCTCCCAGTACATCACTTGAATTCCTGAATTATTAAGTGGTACACACGAGGGCTGAGAAATACTGTGCACTTTCCCAAAGTATCTGATGTATTTGCAAACTGATGAATGTTACTACGTCTGTATTGATAGAAGGGCCCCCTTATACTTCTCCTTCCCTTATTTCTGCTCTGCCAGAATCAGGGGGACAGACTGGCCACCATCTCTTCGAATTCCACCTCTAATCTGTATATCAAATACTCATGAGAGATGACAATTAGGCAAAAGGTAGAGAAGCTCCACCCTAAGATCAGAGATTCTTTCCGTATTTCCCTTTGGTTTTGCCAGTTCCTCAAAATCCCATAGTCCCCTGTACTCTGAGTCTTGTTTGCCTTTCTGCTCAGCATGGTGCTTGAGGCTTGCTTGACTCTTAAATGTAAACTAGCTGTCTGATCATCAAACACTGTCCGATCTTTCCTGTGAAAGAAGTCTGGGGATGCCACAAGTTTCTCCTTAAGCCACAGCGGTCCCTGCCAGTGTGGTCAGTGGTAAAGGTCAGCGGGAACACACAGACAGAACTAAAGATGTGTTTATGGGCCTCATCCCTGATCCCTTTTAACAGGGGAGAGGGAAGAGTGGGATCTGGAAGATAACTGGATGGTCAGTCCTGTGACCACCCTGGACTAAAATACTCCCTGAACTCTTTTAGAAGATTTAACCCAAGGGGCTGAGTATGTTTCTAAAGCTGGTGGGGGAAGGTGAGTTTTTGCTGTTCAATTGCTACTGCCTGAGAGAGTTTAGGCTTTGCTTTTGCTTCTCCCTGTCACTCAGGCTTAGCTGATGCCCTTTGAGTTTCTCTTCCCTGCAATGTGGTCAAGTGTCCTTTCAAATCACAGCAGAGGAATCTCATTTTACCCTGAACCCAGCCAGTCACACACTTAAGTCACACACTTAATCACTCATAATGCAAACCACCCTCATGAAGGCTACCTTCCATCCCAGCAGTGGACTGTCCCTGTGGCTGGGTGTCGGGGAATTCAGAGGACTCAATAAAGGCTGCAGCAAAGCTAAATATCTTTCCAGTATTCCCTTCTAGAAAACTAAAAAAAAAAAAAGTTTACCCTGTAAAAGTTACAATAACTTATGTGATTGACACAAATCTCATATGCATTTAGCATACTAATAAATGTAATATCTAGCATTTACCAGAACTTATTGCACATTTATTAGATTGCATCTTTTCAGGATTTGGCTTTAGAGCTTGTTGCTCATCTTGCAGAGGCACCTGTTGAAAGGCTTTATTCATTTATCTATTTTAATGTAAAGGAATGAGGACCTTGACGCCCTACTTAGCATTCAAGGGAAGAGAGCCAGGCTAATACCCTGAGAGTGTAGTAGACAGAAAGAGTGAACTATTAGCTCTGGGAAGAAAGTTCACAGCATTAGGCAATTCTGGAAACACCTACCTGACTCCTCTCTCCATGGAAAGATCTAGATTTTGTTATTCTTATCCTCCAGGTCTCTTTAGCAACACAGTTTCCCATCTGTGAGTCCTGAGGCCTGAACCCCAGGGCGCAGATTAGGGAGAATAAGTGAGCAGAATAAGTGCCCAAAGCCTCCGCTGTGAGTCAGAGTCTACACAGCATATGTCTTTCAACTACAGAAATCTCTTAAATTTTAATTTAATTTAATTTAATTTAGTTTTATTTTATTTTTTACTTTATTTATTTTGAGAGAGAGCGTGCGCATGACCCATGCAAGAAGAGCAGGGGAGGGGCTGAGAGAGAGGGAGAGAGAGAATCCCAAGCAGGCTCCATGCTCAGTGGGAGCCCAACCAGGGCTCGATCTCAAGACCCTGAGATCATGACTTGAGCCAAAATCAAGAGTCCAAATGAGCCACCCAGGCTCTCCCCCCAACTATAGAAATCTTGGACCCATGATGCTCTAACCAATAAGGAAAAACCAACTACTACAAAAAGAAAAGTAGCCTTCTAGATTTTGGTCTCTTGCTTTCTTACGTTTACTGTTTATTGCCTTCAGTTTGAGTTGAAGCTGCCTAATACTCAACAACATAAATCATGCCCATTGTGTTTTTCTTTCCTGGGGTTCAGTTTTGAGACTTCAAGAAGAGTTTGGGAGGCAAAGGGGAAAGTGGTCGGATTGGCTGAAACAGCCACCGATCAAAATGTCAGCTCCTTTGCTAGACAAGAAACAGAAAGTAGTTAACTGACACACGACTTTCGAACTGTGTAAGAAAACAATTGTATCACATAAGACTGAATCCGTGGAGACGGGCTATGCAATGCTATAATGAGAGATAGCTCCTTTCCACTGGAACAGTGACAGGCGATGCACATGCCCAGGTGGCGGGCGATGGCCATGATGAATTCCCGATTGGCTGGGGAGACAGCTCCCGAAAAGCCTGAAGCCAAATGTAATGAATATCATTACGGACATGCCAATGTTACACACAGGCAGAGAAGTTATGGCTGCAACCTCCGAGATTTACCACCACTGGAATTTCCTCTCATCACAATCAACTTTAGAGAATAATAGCTACTATCTAGTAATCAAAGTCTCAAGGATATTGCCCTTGACACCCTTTTGACAATGACCCTTTTTCAGGCAGAAGCATAGTCTTTACCTCAGAGGTACTCAATTTTTATTGAAAGAATAAATAAATATCTCCTTTATTATTTTGTCAATAAATTGGGAAGTCTAATGCTTCAAACGATGCTTAGAAAAGTTCCCCTAAGTAGGTTCCATTATGTATGAGATTAAAATGAAGGTGCAATTGAACTTTAAAAGAATTCTCTGTAGGGGCGCCTGGGTGGCTCAGATGGGTGGGCGTTTGCCTTCAGCTTGGATCATGATCCTGGGGTCCTGGGATCGAGTTCTGAGTCAGGAGTCGGGCTCCCTGTTCCTTGGGGAGGCTGCTTCTCCCTCTGCCTCTCTCTCTCTCTCTCTCTCTGTGTCTCTCACGAATAAATAAATAAAATCTTAAAAAAAGAAAATAATTCTCTGTAGCAGTGGAGAATTTCCGATGTGAGCTGAAATTCCTTCAAACCAATGCAAAGTTTTAGTCCAATAATCTAGTATCCCAAGGCCTTATGTCCCTGGTAGATTATGGATATTTTTCACAGTCAAATAAAAGCTGGCTTGCATTCAAGGAAGGCATTTAATGATTCTAACCACTTCATAAAATGCATGGCTTATGTTTTATTTCAACTCATTTTTATAACTTTTGATATGCAGTCTGGTTTCATTCTTATTCTTTAATGTCATATTTCTATTTCAAAAATATTGAAATCATAGATGTTTCCTTCCTTTATCCTTGAAAACAAATTGGGATCATCTGTAAATAATTTAAAGTAATAGTACATACATTTACAACATTATATAAAATATAAAACCTGAATATTTACTAGAAGGTGTTTATGTTTCTGAAGAGCCATATTCCTACATGCAAGTTACATAATTTGAACTCTCTTTCATAAAATATAATGTGTGGTGACATTCACAACAATGGCAAAGTTTAGTGGTTTTTTGAACGAGACCATCAACTTCAATATTCTAGTGGAGAGCTTTTTATACTTGCTTGGTTAAGTAGCAGAGAAGAGCACCCTGATCTTGAAAGGGCTGGCTTCTGGATTGGAAAGGATGGCATCTTCAAACATCCTTTGCCTCTCTCAATTTTTTAAATAATAAATGCTGAAAATACTTTGGCCCCATAAAAGAGAACGGTGTGTTTGGTAACTTCTAAAATGGATAGAAAGTGGACAGCGGTGGCATGCATCTCTGTTCTGGAAAGCAGAGGAAGAAGAGAACACCTAGGACAGAAGCTTTGGAACATCGATATTTAAAGTGATTGACTGAAGAAGAGAGGCAGAAGAAAAGGGAAGACAATAGGAATTGATGGAGAAGAGAATAAAAGCAAAGCCAAGAAAAAACATATTTTTTTTTTTTCCAGAGAAGTAAAACATCAACAATGAGTAGGAAGAACTCTTCCCTGGATCTGACAGGAGACAACTATGACCTTAACAATAGCTTCAGCTCCAGCTCTGAAAGTCTATGACTATTCTAAGCCATTCATGCTTAAGAGAATTTCCCCCCACACTTGTGCCATAGGAACCTGTTACTGGATCCCTCCAAGATTTCTAAAACCAGAACAGGAGGCTACAGGAAAATTAAGTCCAAATGTTAACTAACTGTATTTCAGGTAAACTTTTATGATGAAATGCATTCCTCAATTGATCAAAAGCCACCTGATGATATTAACATTGCATCTTCAGATTTGGAGATAATTTGAATGATGTAAATATGGTGAATGTTATTTGTAAGTAACAGTGAGCAATCAATAACCTTTGTGCAATAAACCTTGTATTATAAGTAATGGGGAGTTAGCAAAGAACCAGTTGTTTTCCCTGCAATTGGGAAATTTACAACATTAACTGCATGAAAGTTGAAAGAAGGGAACTTTATAAAGAAATTCATACATTGGATAACTTTATATAAGGATTAGAGTAATTAAATGAACATAGGAAAATGTGCTTAATGAGAGATTGGTCTCTACTATTAAGTAGTGGACTAGCTTTTGAAGAAAAAGTAAAAGGACCAGGGATAATGTGCCAACCAGAGTTAAATCAAGAAAACAAAAATCAGGGACACCTGGGTGGCTCAGTTGGTTAAGCATCTGCTTTTGGCTCAGGTCATGATCCCAGGGTCCTCGGATCAAGTCCCTCATCGGGCTCCTTGCTTAACAGGAGCCTGCTTCTTCTGCCTGCCACTCCCCCTGCTTGTGCTCTCTCTCTCTGTCTCTCTCTCTCTCTAACAAATAAATAAATAAAATCTTTAAAAAAAAAAGAAAAGAAAAGAAAAATCACTCTTAGTATTTAAAACAGAATTTAACACTGAAAAATAGTTATGTAGGTGATAGGAGTTGAGAAGCCAAGCCTGAGGAGGGGACCTCCATGATATAATTCATAGTGTAGCAACCATAGGAGGCTGCTATCCCCTAAGCTGGAGGGACCAAAGAGAAGAGGCAATATCCTTAGGCTCCTTGAGTGCTTCGGCTGAATAATGACCAGAAGACAAGCAGTCTAGACCTAACTTAAAATGGTCCTTAAGCTCCCAGTGCACCCAGGAAAACCTTTTGGTAGTTAACGCCTCTTGGAAACACTGGTTAATGGAATGAAGGCAAAGTCCTTCCAGGCTTGCAGAGTCTTAGGAAAATTAATGGACAATGAGAATAGCAAGGTGGGAGTAGATCATGTTATTTTTCAATTCTACTCTAAGAAATAAGTTATAGTAACAGTTTACATAGGCTAAAGCCTATCATCCTCCATGTATTATGCCATCTTTTCAGACAAAATGCCTCCTGTAATAATGAGAATTAATTTGAATGAGATACAGAAAGGGTTAACATGAAAATCTGACCTTCAATTTCTAATTTGGAGATGGTTCCCAAGAGCTCTCATCCGGTAATCTTAACGATCTTTTGGTGAACTCTGGGTAGTATGGCATTTGTCTCCAGCACAAGAAAGATCTCTAGTTCCATTTGGAATCACTCAATAATTTGCCACATAGTTAGATCCTGTTAGATCCCTTCTATCTAGCATCAGAATAAAGTCAAATATTCAATTAGGGATATCTTTGGTATCCCTACCTCTGTGGCTAGGTGCAAATCCTAATAGAAGTCCAGAAAACAAAAGACTAAAGCATCTATAAGCCATTTTTGCCCTTCTTTCAGGGTTAGACAACCTGAAAGAGCAATGCTATCTAAGAGGTAAGCAGAATACTTTTGGTCTTTGTGGCCACCAGTGTCTGAGGACCCTAGAAATGCACTTTTCCTGGACTGTAGGGGTCTTGGGGTGCTCTGGGGGATATGTGGGAACTGGAGAAATAGGTCAAGATCAGAGCCTGGAGCGCAGCTAAGTAAGTGGTGAACTATTGGGGGGGTTTGAACTTGGAGTATTCATGACTAAGGCTTTAGGAAAAAATAATCTAAAATGGATGTTAGTGATAGACTAGCATTTCACATTGATTAAATTCTCAGAATTGTTGTTGTAACTTTCCATTTTGACCATGCAGCTATTGTTTAATTATACTTAATTGTACACAGTTATATGTTAACCTTTGACATTTTTCCACAATGAACCAGTGTAAAAATGTGATTGAAAGATGAGTTGATTTCAATTTTTTTCTTAAACAAAAATAATGTCACCTATACTCAGTGCTTTAGAACTTCTTGGGATATGTAAAATTATTTCTGAAACTCTATCATAAACATGTCACTGAGGACAATTTCCTTAGCTTGTCTGCTAAATTCTAAACTAACTTAATCACCAGCTTAAATTTACTTATTTCCAAAAAGGATGTAAGGGGGCTTAAATTGGAATATAGCTTTAGCAAAACAACAGATAGAATATGATTTCTTCATAGTATTACTTACACAAAAACTTTCTGAATTATTTGTAATACAAGGGACACATCCACAATGCTCAGATACTAGAACCGTAGGGGAAAAAAATCCATCTCTTATTAATAGACATGAATTGGGTCAAAGAAAACATGCTTTATATTTTAGTTTCAGCTTAGATTTCATTTAAAAAAAACTGGGAATCAAAACTATGTGTGACATATCTGGGACAAACACATATGCAAACAGTGATTTTATTATACTGCATTATTTCCCCAGGAATAGTCACAGAACATATTACATATCTTTGAAAGAATGAAGCTATTCAGAATTGATCTCTTTAGGCTAATATGGATTGGCATAGGATGTCAGCACAAATCCTATCCTTCGGGGAAATCTCAAGATAATAAAATAATTTCACTGCACGTTCTGCAAAATTTGGAATGCTGTTTTCCCAGTCTTTAAGCATTGTCTTGCTCCTTTCAAGTCCTCCTCTTCTTATCTCCTGATCTTTAGCTCTCACTTTCTCATACTTTCAGTCCATCCCTCTCTTCCTTCCTCCCTCTTTGCAATCTTTTTAGTCTTTTCATCTTTGAAAGGAAATTGGAAAGCAGAGGCAGCCGGAAGAAAATACATGGTTCATTTTCTTCTAAATATACCCAAATTTCTATTCAAAGTAATAGGTTCCTTCTATAATTGTTTTAGAAGCAGTAAGCTGACTCACAAACCACAGCTAATAACTAAAGCGACTCAATTTAGCCCTTTCTAGCAACTGCCTAAGGCACTGGTTAATGGTGAGAGAAAGCCACAAAGAATGTTCCAAAGGGGGAAAAACAGCTACAATTAAATAGCTTTTGTTAAACTAATGTTTTAAAAGGCATATACTACGATTCTAAGTGGGCCAAAGTTAGCAAGAGTTTCTAGAAGAAAGGAATGGGGAAGGTCATTCCCCTTCTTTCCCTCACACCCTGCACACAAAGGAGCACTGATTTGAACTGATCAAAGCTAGGAAGATGGATTGGGCTCTAGTCGCTGAGGATGGAGCTTTCAAAGGGTTACACTGTTAGCAGTATTTGTAACTTCACAGACTGTCTGACACACGAGAAACTGATGACCCCCAAGGATTAGAACTGGGGTTCCCGGGGAGATTTTGATATATTTTGAATTTTGTCATGTGAATGTATGGCCAACATGACTTTAAATATAGGTCTACAAATTCTTTGACACTCCTCTCCTCAAGAGGCAGTACTTAATTCACCTCTCTATGAGAGTGAGCCGGACTTACTGATTTGCTTTTATTAAAATATGACAGAAGAATGGGATGTCACTTCTAATATTGGGTTATAACAAGGCTGCAGCTTCTGTCTTGAGCACTCTTTCTGGAATCACTCACTGGGGAGTAAGCCAGATGCCATGAGGTGTGAGCTGGATGGTAAGAGGCCCGCATGGAGTCACCTGAAGCGTCTTCTCTCCATAGAGAGTGAAGAGAGCTGAAAAGAAGATTCTCCATTTCTTCAAAACACTGCAGCCCCAGATCAACAACCTGACTCTAACCTAGTAAGAAACCCTGAGTGAGAATCAACCAGCTAGCCCCTCTCAGTTTCCCAAACTTGAGAAACCTGGAGAAAAATTTGAAATAATAAATGTTTGTTGTTTAAACTGCTAAATCTCGGGGTAATTTGTTATGCAGCAATAGATGACTAATACAATTACCAGACTAAAAATATAAGCAAACAAATTAGTTAGTTAATTAACTAAATGGAAATGGGAAGTCATTGTACATGCATGTGTTCACTTTGGTCTAACTTGCTTCTACTGTGCTTGAGTGATAATGTTGAAGCTGCTCTGGAAGGGGAGGTGATCTGACTGTCTTTTCTTTCAGCCACTGCTTCCATCTCTGCATTTAAAGAATAAAGGACTGCTCTGAGATGGATTTCCCTGGCCCAGTCAAGTTACTTTGCTCTTTGGCTCCTCATGTGTCTCCCATTTGGCTCTGCTTGCACATAGGTTACCTGATTGAAGGTATCTTTCCTACATCTGAAAAGACCTGATGATACTGTAATGGGTTTTTTTCACTCCATGAAATTGGGAGGAAAATATATACACTTCATCTCTCACCTTTCCCAAAGTTTCTCCCTAATATCTGCCCCCCCGGTGGGGAAGGGAGTGAGTTATACAGGTCTTTAGGTCTAAGTGGAAGTTGTGGCCACCAGAGTATGCCCCTCATATCTCCTACTTCAGGTATGGAGGGTAATTAATGGATAACCCTAGTTGCTGTATCCTGAATCCATCACTGAGCCCAAACTTCTCATGGCTACTCTCAGTGAAAAACAGAACATGGTAGGGATGCAAAGGTGGGTCCATTCCTACAAAATGGGGGATCTGTCTGACAGGGAACTTCTCTGACAGATAACTTTGGCTCAAGAACTTCCCGTTGGCCTGACCAAAATATTTTTAAAACTTGCTGGAGTCTGCCTCTATCTATCCCACCTCTTTACTTTCTCTTTCTCCTCCACAGAGGTGACTGCCTTATTGTCCCCCTCTAGATCCTCCCCTCTTTTCCATCACGTGTGTTTTACCCAGTAAATATTTTTGCAGCTAACCTTGGACTCTCCTTCTCAGAAGACCCAACTAATGCATGCTCCTTCCATTCTAAGGTACTCAGGATAACTGAGCCTTAATAAAGATAGGAAATCTCCACTGGATCATGTATTATATAATTAGAATTCTGGATCATGGTTTGGGGGCCAATCCCCTAAATAGTGATTAGGTATTAATTTGCCTTACTTTGTTCACTGTGCCCATATGTCAATCACAGTTTTGATAGCAAAGGTAGTTTACCAAAGCTAGGATGGACCCAGATGGCTGGATTTCTACTCATTCTCCTTTATCTTAGTCATATCCATTACATATCAGGGCAGTGGTACACCCAGCCAAAAATAAAATTACTTTACTCATGTCTGCTTTGCAGATATATTAGCCAATGAGGGGTAAGAAGAAATTATTGGGTAGGGCTTTTAGGAACATTCCATAGGGGGAGACAGAGCCTGCCTTTTCTCCCCTCTTTCTTCCTGTCTAAAATGAGGATGTGAGGGCTACATTTGAGAGGCCATCTAGTAAACACAATGTGACTCTGAGAATAGAACTCACCCCTGAAATATGGTGGAGATTTCTCTTGTGCGAAAGTGAACAAATTTCTTCCTGCTACAGATACAATTAATTGAGGTCATTGTTACCATCAGTAGAACCCAATTCTAATTGGTGGACAGATTCAATTATTTATTAGTCTCTGACCAACTACCATCTCTGTCTGCTGACTCATTAATTGCACCCCATTGACCCCAAAGGCTGGTATAGTTAATAGCACCCCATTTCAGAAAGGCTTATATTTTACTTCAAGCAAAACCAGGGTAGAAAAATTTCACATTGTGAGTACTCCATATTAGAGAATGGTTAGTCACATTATAAAAGATTTTATATCCCAAAGGGATTTACTTTAACATTCTATTAAGTAAAGTCTACTGTATTTCAATATTAGTTCCTGTACCATTAAATTCATGACAGATACTGCTGTTGGGGAAAGGAAGAGGAAGCCTGTCAGAGAAAGTTACAACTAAATTCTTTAAAGTTTTTCCCATTGAAGAGGAATGAGAGAGAGAGATAAAGGCATTGCTAATGGAAGCCTGTTATCGCCCCCATTAACTCTATCAATTTTTCACCCCAATCCACAGTAGTTTGTTAGATAGCTGCTGACTATATTACTCATAGACTTGTAATAGAGTCTTCTAGTTGTCTACCAAAATCTGTTTTGCCTTCTCCCATTTGTCCATAGTGATAGAGTTAAAGCACAGCAATGATGATCCAGATAGAAACTACATTTCCCAGCCTTTCTTGTAGTTAGTGTTGGGCCTGAAATTAATTTATTGGCTTTATTTGCTTAGAAGAAAATAGTTTTCACTAAACTTCCACTCTTTCCTTTTCCTGTAAGCTAAAAGAGGAAGGTGACCACCACACTCAGTATTAACCATGTAGAGGGGGACAAAATGGAAGGGCTGTGGATCCTTAAATTATTCATTAGAACAGAGCTCCCCACAAGCCTAGATTGCTCACCTCATGGCTCTTAGAGGAGAAAAAAAAATCTTCTTCAAGCCATTGCAATCTGAAGCCTCTTTATTTTAACAGTTTCATCCTTTTCTGAAAAATAGGCCTAATAATATGGCTTTGCTTATTACCCTGGAATCCTTAAAAAACAAAAAAAGTGTGTGTATGTGTAGGCTAAGATGCTTTCAGGACCTCTAAGAACCACAGATTCATCCATACTTTATTTCCCATAGCACAAATACATCAATTCCTTAGGAATTCAAATTAGATTAAAGAAACAAAACCCATGAGAATGTATTATAGAATCTTACCATCAACAATAACCTCTTCCCTTTAGATAACAATGTTTTAATCAGCAAAGATATAGTCGGTTGTGGGTTTATTTTTGAGTCACACAAGTTCAGAGTTTCCCAAAGAGAGTGGGTTCTGGAAACCACCATGAATAAGAATCATGTTGTTTAAGAATTGTGATCCTACTGGATGGTGGATTACCATGGCCCTATTTCAATGATGGCCAGGGTGGGTGAAGTGACCTTTCTTTAACATTAGTGCTCTTATGACTTCCATGAGGATAGAGCTGCTCATCAAAATCAGATTGGTTCTCGATTTATGGTTCTTAGTCTCATCAAACCAAAGAATGGTTTGCAACCATCCCTACTGAAAAGATACACCAAGAGATAAAGTTGTAGTAAAAGGGCTCTGAGTAGACTGCTTTCAGATTAGTCAACATGGTGAGGACATATTGGTCCATCTCAGTGTTTGGTGATACCAGTATAATTTTGGTTATTTCAATTATATTGGTAATAATTTATTTTGATATGTAGTTAAAGTATATCAGCTGTTCCTTGTATATGATTACACATTAAAATCCAAATTTATTTAATTTTTATGAACATTAAAATAGTTGTTTCTTTGAGTAAAACCCAACTTTTTGAACAATCCTTTTCACAGGACTTCTTGGGTACAATAATAATGTACAGAATTTTAATGTAATATTTTAATTAAAGATTTTTATTTACTTAAGAGAGAGAGAGCATAAACAGGGGGAGGGGCAGATGGAGAGGGAGAAGCAGACTCCCTGCTGAGTGTGGAGCCTGATGAAGGGCTCGCTCCCAGGACCCTGAGATCATGACCTGAGCTGAAGGCAGACGCTTAACCAACAGAGTCCTCCAGGTGCCCCAATGTAATTTTTATGTGATTATAGAAGTTGCATGTTTTACTTGGAGAACTCAGAAAGAATTAAAGAATAAGACAAAAATTACCATAAATCTGGCTACCCAGAAATATCTACTCTTAACAATTTGGTATACAGTAAATTGTAATAGACTCTCTGAGATAACTATGTACAGGACCCAGTGGATACACAGAAGAAGTGGTGGTAAATTTCACACAGAGAGTAAGACAAGTGAGAGAAAGAGTAACCCTAAAAATTCAGTCCTGAAAAATTAGTAGGATGCTCTGAGTGGGAGCGAATGGGTATCCCATCCTAGACAAAGGCAAAAGCTAAGTTAGAAATGTGTGTGAAGAAGAGAAACTGCAAGCTGAGTCACTTCAAGAAATTTTCTAGAGATGAAGCATATTATGCAAAAAAATATGAAAATTATACTTTAGGGGATAACTTTTTACAGATCATAGAAAGTGGCACAGATTTAAATATGCTGCTCACTGTACTAGTCACTGTACCTAGAGGGGTATAGGCTTACAAAAGACCTGTGAGGTAGATTCACCGTAACTCCTACTTCATAAAAGTGGAAACTGAGACTCAGAGAGGTCAGATGATATGTACAAGGTAATAAGTGGTAAAAAAAAAAATAGCTAAACTTGATAATGATGTTCATTGTATGGTGACAGCTGGTAAGTACACTCACTATGGTGAGCACTGAATAATGTAGAGAGTTGTTGAATCACTATGTTAAACACCTGAAACTGGTATAACATTGTATGTCACTATATGTCAATGGCAAAATTTAAATACACAGATAAGTAAATAAAAATAAAAAAAAACAGGGGCGCCTGGGTGGTTCAGTTGATTAAGCATCCAACTCTTAGTTTCAGCTCGGGTCATGATCTCAGGGTTGTGAGGTGGAGCCCAGCATCAGGTTCCAGGCTCAGTGGGGAGTCTGCTTGAGATTCTTTCCCTCTCCCTCTCCCTCTGCCCTTACCCCACATGTGCACATGCTCTCTCTCTCTCTCTGTGTCAAATAAATAAATAAATAAATAAAATCTTGAAAACAAGTGTTACAAAGGGGGGAAGAGAAAATGATGTCTACCTGACTAAAATTTTAATTCAAAGTGAAGTTGGAGAGATAAGCCAGATACAGGTATACATCTGAGAGTTGGAACTTTATAAGAAATGAGAAACTATTAGACAGATTCTGAAGAAGCTCATAGAATCCAGTTGGTTTTCAAATATCAGGCTAGGAGCAGTAAAACTGGAGCTCAGGAGAATAGTTAGGGAACTGTTGTAGCAATGGGTAGCCGGGACGGGACAAAGAGAGCAAAGGCCACAGGGATAGGAGCATGAAGCCCAATCAAGCCATGGAGGATGAAATAATCTGTTGGAACTTGTAACTGATGAGCTGGGGGTAATGAAGGAAAAAGAGAATAGTCTAGGTCAATGGCTGTCAGACTTCAACTGAGCCAGAATCCCCAGGAGGGCTTGTTAAAGCAAACATTGTGCAACCATTCCTGGTGTCTGGTTCAGAGGTCTGGGGTGGGACCTGAGAATTTGCATTTCTAACAAGTTCCCAGGTGATGTTGATTGCATATGTTTCAGAATTACACTTTGAGAACTCTGCATTAAATTAGGAAAAAGATGTTTTTTACTTGTTGAATACTATGCAAAGATATCCAGGTATGAGCTGTATAAATCTTTCTGGAGCCCAGAAACGTGGTTAGAACTAAAGATAGAGATTTGGGAGTTGTCAACGTATAAGGACAGTATGAGATAAGTATCCAGAATTTAACTTCCATAGGTGCTCAATAAATATGTGTTAAGTAAATTAATGAAAAGAGAAGAGGCAAATATAAAAGAGGATTAACCCTTATATGCCTAACAGAGGAAGAGAAAGCCTGGAGGATAAAGCAGATGAGAAGGAATGAAGGAGGGTCAGAGCGTTGGAGGAGACAGAGGAGGGTGGTGTCAAGGTCAAGAAGGAAAGTCCCAGGAGAAGGGGTATCAAATATTTAGAAGAGATTGGAGGGGGGGAAGTATTTTGACTCTGGAAATTAATAGATGACTCATTACCTTTTCCAGTGATGTGATGGAAGTTAATTGCAGAATTAATTACATAGAAGAAAATAGAAAAATTGTTGCTAGACCAGGACAGTCCAATAGAATGAGGAAGTGAGCCTCATAGGTAATTTTAAGTGTTCTAGCAGCCACATTCAAGAGGTAAAAACAAACAGGTGAAATTGGTTTTAATAATATATTTTATTTTCCCAATATATCGAAAATGCTATTGTTTCAGTATTAAAAGCATTTGTGAGAGATTTTACACCCTTTTCATATGAATTACCTAAAATCTAGCGTATATTTTACATGCATAGCACATCGCAATTCAGACCCCACCACACATCAAGCACTCTGTAGCCACCTGGGTGCAGGGTGATAGCCTGTCCTTTTATGGATTTGACTGTCAAGGAAAAGAAAGAAGATACCAGTTAGAGCAAAATAGAGTTGAGAGTCTCTCTCTCTAGACTCTCCCTTTCCCTTCTTTCCTGCCTCCTCATTCTGCTGTAAATTTGCATGTTTATATCCTGTGAACACAAGGCACTCCGTGATTTGTTACACTTTGTTTTCAAAAGTTATTATAAAATATTGCATACATGGTCCCAAACATTATATATAACAAAAACATAACAACATAACATAGTATTTACCAACCACACAACTTAAGATCCAAAATCTCTTGACATCCTTGCATATTCCTGTGTAAGTGAATAACCCTCCCTATTCTCCCAGGGTAATCATGATCCGAAATTTTGTGTTTATTGTTCCTGTACTTTTCTTTATGTACTGCAGTATTTTTAGGTATCTCTAAATAAAATGTAATTTTTGTGTTTTTAAGCTTTATATATACAGTATCATATGTATATTTTTCCACATGCTATTTTTGTTCAAAATACATTTTTGAAAATGTTAATGCAAATTACTAGAGTTTATTTTTATAGTATCCCATTTTTTAAGTATATCACAGCATATGTATTAACTTCTCTATTGATGGAGATCTGAGTTATTTAATATTTCATACTCCTATGAATCTTATCATTAAACATCAATTTTCTTATACTTAACCACCTGGTTAGTGAGATAGAGAAAGACCAACCCTCAATTGTGATTTCTCTAGGTTATACAACTAAGAATGAAATCATATATTCTCACCTTTATTAAATAATGTCAAATCATTTCCAAAGTAATTGTATTAATTTTTATTTTCCACTAATAGTTACCATTAATCCACATCCTTAACAACATTTGATATTGTCAGACCACAATTTTTGTGAGTCTGGTAAGTGTAATGGTACCTCATTGTGATTTTAATCTTCTTTTTCTTGATTACTAGTGAAGACTTACATATATTTAATTTTCTTTTCTGTTTCCTTCTCTATGAAATACATGTAAATTTTTTTTGTCTCTTTTGTTTCATTTTTTTTCTTTGTTTGCTTTTTGATTTATGAGAGTTATCTGCATGGCCTGCGTACTGATCATTTGTCAGTTTTATGTGTTGGCAAATACCTTGTCCCATTTGAGGCTTGTTTTTTTACTTTTTTTTTTTTGGTAAACTTCTTTTAATTAAAGAAAATCAAGCCTGAGGCACCTGGGTGGCTCAGTCAGTTAAGTTCCCTACTCTTGATTTCGGCTCAGGTCATGATCTCAGGGTCCTGAATCCAGGCCCATGTCAAGCCAACTCTCTCCTTCTCCCTTTGCCCCTCCCCCCATCTCTCCCTGTGTTAAAAAAAAAAAAATACACAAATCATAAATGCCCAACTGATGAATGATGATTTTTTAAGTAAGCACTTCTGTATAGAACCAACCAAATATTGTCACAACCTAAATCCCTCCAACAGGTCTGAAGTCATTATTCCGTACAAAAAGTAACCAATACTCTGACTTCTTTAACAATAGTTGAGATTTTCCTGGCTACAGAATGAACTATTTTGTACCTCAATTCTATTATTTAAAACAGTGCTTGAGGGGCTCCTGGGTGGCTCAGTCGGTTAAGCATCTGCCTTCAGCTCGGGTCATGATCCCAGGGTCCTGGGATCGAGCCCTGCAGGGATCCTGCTTCTCCCTCTCCCTCTACTGCTCCCCCTGCTTGTGTGCTCTCTCTCTCTCAAATAAACAAATAAAATCTTAAAAAATAAATAAATAAAACAGTGCTTGAATTCACTCATGTTGCTAAGAATTTGTTATCTTTCGATACTGGATAATGTTCTATTGTATAAACATACTACAGTTTATATAGCCATTTGCTGGAGAGCATTGAACTCATTTTCTGTTTGGGGCTTTTGAAAATAATGTTATGGACATTCTTGTGCATGTCTTTTGATATACACACCATTGAGAGTACGTATATCTACAATTTTAGTAGATACTGCCAAACAGATTTTAAAGTTGTTAAATTAGTTTTTACTCTCACTAGCAATGTACAACAGTTCTTGTTGTTCCATATCCTCATTAAGATATTGCTATTAAGTCTTTTTAAAAACTTCAGACATTTCAGTAGATTTTTTTTTTTTAAAGATTTTATTTATTTATTTGACAGAGAAAGACAAAGCGAGAGAGGGAACACAAGCAGGGGGAGTGGGAGAGGGAGAAGCAGGCTTTCCGCAGAGCAGGGAGCCTGATGTGGGGCTGGATCCCAGGACCCCGGGATCACAACCTGAGCCAAAGGCAGACGCTTAACGACTGACCCAGGTGCCCCCATTTCAGTAGATTTATACTAGTACCATATTTTGACATTAATCAGCATGTTCTTGCTGACTAAATGTGGTTGAGCACCTTTTCATATTTGGTCACTTTGATACTGACTTTTTGTGAAGTGATCGTTCCAATGCTTTTTCTATTTTATTTATTAGATTGTTGGTTATTTCTATTAACGTGTAGGAGTTTCTTCTGGATAGGAGATCTTTGGTGGACACATGCATTCCAAACCCGCTTCTCACTCCGTGGTTTGCATTTCCAGTTTCCTGATAGTGTTCTTTTGATGAACAAATGCTCTTAATTTTATCAAAGTAAAATTTTCCCATCTTTTCTTTTATGGGCAAGTACTTTTTTTTTTTTTTTTGGTCCAGTTTAAGAAATTCTGCCCACGCCAGGTCATGAGCATATCTTCTAGCAGCTTTAAGTTATCCGAGTTATCTTCTAAGTTACCTACCTAAGTTATCTTCAAGTAGCTTTATTATTTTAGATTTTATAATTAGGTCTAGAATTCATTAGAAATTTATTTTTTCCTTTGGCATAAAGTAAGGCTAAAGTTCAATTTCCTTACAGATAGCTAATTTACCCAGCATCATTTACTGAAATGACAATCTTTTCTTCTCTGAATTGTAGTGGTAACTTCAGCAAAACTCAGGTGACTTTATGCACATTTTTGGACTGTTATTCTATTATTTTAGTCCATCAACCTGCCCAGTGTACCTACCATACTGTCTTAGTTAAAATGGCTTTTTAGTAAGTCTTGATATCAAGTAGTATAAGCCCTCCAAATGTGTTCTTTTTTATTCAAATGCTTTTTGAATAATCTTGAAACTTTTCATTTTCATACTAATTTTGAATCTTAATTTCAAAGCTTAGTGTCCACACACAAAAAATCACTTGAAATTTTTATTGGAATTGCAATGCATTTTTAGATAGACTTGGAGAAAACTGGCATCTTTACAATATTGAATCTTCTAATACAAAAATATGGCATATCTTTGCATTTGCTTAGAGCTTTTGTAATTTCTCTCAATAATGGTTGGTAGGTTTCAGTGCAGAGAACATTTTTCTCAGTTTTCTCTTAAGTATCATTTAAAAATTCCATGTTTACTATCACTTGTCACTAGTACATAGAAATAGTTTTAATTTTTTGTATATTAAGTGTGCATCTAAACATTTGCTAACTTCATTTATTAATTCTAATAGCTTATCTGTAGAGTCTTCAGGTTATCTACATACATTATCCTGTTGTCCTTAATCATGACATCTTACTTTCTTTCTTTTCAGTTCTTGCAGATGTTATTTATTTGCCTTATCTTATTATAATTGTTAAAACATCCTGTATTAACATAGACCAGAGGACCATAAAGAATAGAAGCAGTTTAAAGAATTCCTTCTTGTATTCAGCATGCATATGAAACACCTGGAGATTTTAAAATGCAAATTCTCTTTGAGTAAGTCTAGAGTGGGGCCTAGGATTCTGCATTTCCAACAAGCTCCCAGGGGAAACAGATGCTGTCCATCTAGAAACTTTTCTTTAAGTAGCAAAGATGTGTGGAATATCCTTGTCTGATGCGCACTACAAGGGATTAAGCATTTAATATTTGAGCTCTAAGTCTGATGTGTATTAGAGGTTTTGCTTGTTTGTTTGCAGATGTCATATAACAGATTAATAAATTTTTATTTCTATTTATTTGTTAAAATTACTAGTAAGTATTGAATTTTATAAAATTATTTTGTTTTTAATGAAATCATCATATAATTGTTCTACAGTATTCTGTTAATGTGGTGAATTGCATTGATTGATTTTCAGACTTTAATCAACCTTGCATTCTTAAAATCATTTCAACTAGGTCATGAAATATTATTCTATTTATTTATTGCTGGATTCGATTTGCTAATATGTTGTTTAGGACATTTATGTCTATGTTCATACGTGATATTGGAAAGCAATTTTCATTTCTTTTGATATACCTATCAGGTTATGGTTTTATTACAACTTTAATCTCATAATTAATGCAATTTGGGAATGGTTCCTCCACTTTTACCTTCTGAAAGAATTTGTGTAAGAATGGTTTTATTTCCTCCTTAAATATTTGAAAGAATTTACTGATAAAATCAGTTAGCCTGGAATTTTCTTTCTGTAAGGTTTTTAATTAGGATTAAATTTATTTGAGAATTTTCAATTTGTTTTATTTTTTCTTGTATCAATTTTGGTTAACACTGTTTTCCTAAGATTTTTTTCCTTTTATTTAAAATTTCAAATTAAATTTTTTTTAAAGATTTCATTTATTTATTTGTCAGAAAGAGAGAGAGAGAGAGAGCATAAGCAGATAGAGCAGCAGAGGGAGAGGGAGAAACAGACTCCTCACTGAGCAGGGAGTCTGACGCACGGGGTTTGATCCCAAGACCCTGGGATCATGACTTGAGCTGAAGGCAGTTGCTTAACCGACTAAGCCACCCAGGCGCCCCTCACATTAAAATTTTTATAATATAGTCTAATGATCTGAAGAATCTGTAGTGATTCTTTTTTCATTCCTAAGATCAGGAATTTGTACCATCTTTTTTTTGATAAATCCTGCCAAATACTTATCAATTATGCTATATTTTTAAAGAAACTGACTTGTGGTATGGGTAATTCTCCATTTATTTGCTATTTCATTGATTTTTGTGTTCTTTATTTCCTTCTTTTTATTTTCTTTGGGTTTCTGTTGCTACCCTTTCTCTAACTTTTGGAGACAAAATTTAAATGATTGCATTTTCATCCTTTTTACTGTTCAAATATAATGCATTTAAAACTATAAATTTGAGGGGCACCTGGGTGGCTGAGTCAATTAGGCATCCTACTCTTGGTTTTGGCTCAGCTCATTATCTCAGAGTGCCGCTTTGGGCTCCGTGCTGGGTGTGGAGCCTGCTTGAGATTCTTTCTCTCCCTCTTCTCCCTATCCACCTCCCCCCCCCCCCAGTTTACTTACACATGTGCATTTTCTCTCTCTCTCTCTCAAAAATAAAAAGAAAAAACCTACAAAAATAAAAAGAAAAAACCTACGAGTTTAGTTTTATAAGTTTTGACATATCTATGCTTATTATTACACAATAAAAATAGTTTCTTTTATCCATTAAGAGGTTTTCTTTGATACTTTGGTCAATTGTTACTTTTATTTCCTCTAATTTCCATGTGGGGGTTTTTAGGCTAACTTTTTACTATTACTTTCAAGATTAATTCTACTGTGATCAGAAAACACGTTCTGAATTATTTTCATTCTTTGAAAGTTTGGGGTATTGGTTTTATGCACGGTAGATGACCAGTTTTGATAAATAGTTCATATGCACATTTACCTCTCCCTTACCAGCACATTTTTTAATTGTTATCATGCCTTTTAATTCTATATGTATTTTAGGTCTAAAACACTATTCTTATATTTTGTTAAATCAATATTTATTTTTACCCACATATCTACTTTTACCTTGTTTCTTTGTTACTTCCAGCAATTTTGTGTTGCTGTCTAGAATAATCTTTTTTCTGCCTGAGAAGTCCCTTTATTTTTTTTTCCTTAATTCAGATTACTGGCAATAAATTAAGTTATAATAGTGTTTTCTTATCTGGAAATACCTATATTTTACCAGCACTGTTGAAAGGTAATTTTCTAGAGTATAAAATTTTAGGTTGTCATCTATTTTTTTTTCCTCCCTAAAATTGTCATCCTATTGCCGCTGGCATCTATTGTCTCTGATAAAAAGATCAGCTATTCTCCTTATTGTTTCTTCCTTGATGGTAATGTGTTTTATTCTTTTCTGGCTTCTTTTAACTTTTTGGTTTGTCTCTTTCTTTCGGAAATCTTATTCTGATGCACCCAGGAGTGGTTTATTTGTGTTTATTCTACTAGGGATTCGCATTTTTTCTTGAATTTGTGAATTGATATCATCCCTCAGTTTTGATGATACACTTTTGTCATTATTTCATTGTCAGTATTTCAAATATTGCATCTGTCATGCTTTCTCTTTCCTGACTTTCTGAGACTTCAGGTGTACATATATTAGAAGTTTTCACATTTCTGATGTTTCTTATACTCTTTTACAAAATTGCCATCTGATCTCCATCTTTGAGTCAGGTATTTTCTACTATCTTATCTTCTAGTTTACAAAAACATTCTTCTGCTGTGTCCAGTCTGGGTTAAACCCAGTTATTAGTTTTTAATTTTCATTATTGCATTTTGTGATTTTATAATTTCCAATTGATCCTTTTTATGGATGTCAGTTTTCTAGTGGAATATTTCATTTTGAACATACGAAATATATAGAAATATTCAATAAATACTTCATATATTTTCTCAAACATGATAATTACTGTTATTTTAACATTTTACTCCAGTGATTGGGTCATCTGGAAATTTTGAATTAGTTTTCTTTCTCTTGGCTTTTTGGTATGCCTGTAAATTTTTTACACTTGATGACAGATATTGGACAAGGAAAGTGGAGAAGACTTTGGAGGATAAGTACCTCATCTTCTGGTAGGCGGCCTGAGTTGGAATAGATCACCTTAATCTAATCAAGGAATGGACCAACTCAAGTGAAGTTTTATAAATTACCTTCTACCTCTGGTTCTCCCCTGTTCCCAGGGTTGGCTCTTCTGGGTTTTCACTGATTGTCTGGCATTCTTCCTACCTGCAAGTCTTGAACTCCGCTGAGGACTAATGAAAACTCAGTTCCTGTGCAGTAGCTTCTTGACTGTTTTGCCTATCACCTTGTGCAATATTAGAATTTATCAAATGTCTCTAGAGGGAAAATGAACGTATCTTGGACTCATTTCTCTGTGCATTCTTTCTCGCAAGGATCTTTTTCTTGCGCTTCAGAACCACCGTTATCTATATCTATATCTGTATCTGTATCTCTACATAGTATTATTTATATAGAAAGATAATTGAATATTGATAATGTTTAGAAATTCAGACTTTATGTTGGAAAATAAGGAGAGAGCTTTTGATTGCCTGATGTACCAGAAGAACTTGGAAGTGCTTTAGTTTAAATGTTTTGTTTCTATAGAAATCTACTTAAATATTGTCACAAAAATATATAGTTCTAGTTATCAACAAATAGGCAGAGTCTAAGTAGTATCTAACGCTAAACTTAATTACATCAGGATATACATAACTGAACATATTTCTTAACTGGACGTAAACAGAAACCAAAGGGTCAGGCAATAGCAAAACTCAAAATGAAAAACAAGCAAACTGAGAAAGAGTAACTGTTCTCTGGCATACACAATACCTGGGACTGAGATTTTCAAAATGGCTGATTTGACTCACTGACAGCATTTTTAAAGTTGGTTGTTTTTATTAGCTGAAGAGTAAAGTTGGCATCCTGTTGAGATGAGTTTCAGTGAGGTTTATGGTTGTTCTTTCCATTTCTGGGCTCTTGTCCTATGAGATATTATCCATTTCAAAAAGTTGTGCTATTTCAGCAATTTCTTGTTCAACATTGACAGTTGCCATTTCACAAATATTAGAGAGATTGAAAAGGCCTATAAGATCATTAAATCCATCCCCCTGGCACTGTAGGCGAAGCAAGTGAAGCAAAACTATTTTTTTGTGTGTGGGTTATATTTGGTCGGGTCGTTTCTAGTAAAATAATATGGAGTGAATTGGGTGGGGGAGTCCAGCGAAGTGAAAAGTTTCTGTGGGAATCTTCAGTGTTTCCTTTCTTTCTTATCAGTCTCAATATCATTAATCATTAGGTGCCTATTTTATATCTCAAATACATATTTTAAAACTGTTTCTGAGGTTTGACTTCCACTTTCCATTTAAGTCCCATGTTCTGGTTAATTTTAGCACTGACCAGATAATCTGGAACTGAGTGGAATCCTACAACTAATAGTCTTGGAAACTTATTACCTCAATGTGTAAAGTGATGAAAAATATAGACTGCATCGTTTTTAATTTAAGGATAGTGGTTTCACAGATGTTTGTATTTTTACTAAAGTTTAAGGGTGACAAAAGTGTTCTGTTCTGGTTTAATATTAAATAGCTGAATATTATTGATTTTAGTCAAATTAACTCTTTTGTATTAATGCTCCACACGAGAATATTACTAAAGAAGCATCCGTGTACAATTACTCAATCATCAGTGGTGTCTATTCATTACATTTAGTTAACATTAACTAAATTTACTTTTAGATTTAAGCATCTTACAAATATCTACTTTATTATGAGATTTTAATGGACCTATCTCAAGTAGAAAAAATAGTTAAAATATTAAATATCATATGTAAACATAAGAAATTCTTTATAATCATATTACCACCAAAATGCTTTCTGACTTCACTTGTCATTAAATACTATTTAATTAAATCACCAAAATTACTTCATAGCAGGAGATTTGTAATACAAATTGGCCACATATAAATGAATAACAATCTCCCTTAGGCAATATCAAAACATCACTCCCTGATGAATAAATTAAAAGAAAAAAATTGCAAGAAAATAAAGGAGATATGAACTATTACACTGTTATTAATGTCAGCTAGTTCTAAAAGTTTTGGTTTCTAAACTCTTAAACTAGGTAATAAAACAAAGCTTAGTTCTTTTTTTTTGTTTTAAAGATTTATTATTTGTTTATTTGAGGGAGAGAGCGAGAGGGGGAGGCCGAAGGGAGAGAGAGAATCTTAAGCAGGCTCCACGCCCTGTGTGGAGCCCAGCCCGACATGGGGCTCGATCTCAGGACCCTGAGATCATGACGTCAGCTGAAATCAGGAGTCGGATGCTTCACGGACTGAGCCACCCAAGCCGCCCCTAAAGCTGATTCTTTAGAGCTTTACTATATCATTTAAAATTTTTTTAATTACATTGTTTGGAAAGCAGAAAGAGCCAAACATTTTATAAAAGTCCTTTAGCAGCTCTCACGATGTTACATAATAAATTATGGAACCACTGTCACATGTCTGTTACTACATTTTTGGCACAAAATAATTCAATATTAGAGCGCCATACACTCAGATCACACGCAGTAAGTAGGTATTGCAGGCAATCCCAACTCTTAAGGGGGCCTTATGATGACAATGCAGTTCACTCAGGTATAGTTAGGACTGCTCCCATTCCAGTACCAAGTAATGAAATACCAGTTACAAGACTCTACTCCTCTCACACTGCTTTGAACATGTAACCCAATATGTTATTTGAATAATTGAACAGATCTTCATTAGTAAAAGCAAAGTTCTCCTGCCATAACATTTCAAGAATCTGCATGAAAAAAATGTTCAGAGGTATAGTCCTTCTGTTGCAAGAATAACTATGGAAATCCACATGGGATACGGACATTAATACTTTAGAGTTTTCAACAAGACAGAGGGTCTTTGGCAGGAGACAATGACAAATGAATAGGTAAGAAAGGCTTAAGGTAAACCTGTTGGGTCAAAGAAAGTCACTCTGGAAGGATAAAGAAAGCCTTTCCTAGGTAAGAGTTGTACACATTTTCCACCCTCTGGAATGTACATTGAACTCTATACTTCCACTTCCCAGGTTCTGGGAGCATGAGATGAGATATGCCCCTTCAATTGGCCTCGTAAGGTGAGCATCCTGCTCTACGGAATACAACCGTATTTTAAATGCCTCGGTACATATTTTTCACGTATCATCGCCCCTAAATAAGAAATATCTTTTTTATGTGATGCCCCCCAGGATGAAGACTGCTTTGGAAAGAAAACACTTGTAGTGCTGGATTTATTAAGAAACTGCCTGTTGATTCCCAACACAATGCCCTCCTAAAGAACACTCAACTGTAAATCCAATCACACACCAAATTCACCTTCACTACCTTTTACACTTCATTTCTCTACTTTCTACACTTCTCCACTTTTCCCCTTCACTACATCTCTTCACCTCCTCACCCTCCACTTATGAAGCATCCCTACAGTGATCGTATGTTAAAATCTTAAATCTTTAGGGACTTTGTAGATCATCAGCTCCTATCTCTCATTTAAGGACAAACAAGACATAAGAAGAAAACTTGATTTTCCCAAGTTGCTTTAGGTAGTGATAAAGCTATCATCACTAGACGCAAAATAGTTTTGACTCCCAAGTCAATGTTGTACCCTATGGCCTGTGGTTTTTCATGGACTGTGACTTCTTAAAGGCTGGCATGCCCATTCCCTGGGGTGATTCTTGTTGTCCTAGAGATGATGTGCACCTCTTGACCTTTGTGTTGCTGCCCAACTGGCTCCTACACTGTAATTCTGCAAGAAATTTAGATTTCCTACTTTGAAAGAACAATAAAAAAAAAGACATAAATTAAACATAATTGCAGAAATTCAGAGCAATGGTCAATCATTAATTTTGGTTTATAAACTTAGGAGAACACAACTTTGAATGTTAGGATGCTGGATTAGGAATCAAGAATCTAGTTTTTGGTTTGCTTCTAAGTACCTTTGAAAGTTTGGGTAAATTTCTTAATCCTTATGTTTCTCATTTCTCTTATCTGGAATTTAAGAGGATTGTACAAGATGACTCTTAAGGTCCCTTCTAGCTTGAAATTTCTGTGATTCCTTATCATTCAAAGTAAAGTGGAAAACTGAGATAACCACATAGGTGTATCAAAGGGTAAATAAGGCTCAATACTTTGCTTTATTTGTCTGCATATTTCAGATGAAAATAATTTCTTAATCCTGAATCACCAGTACAATTGCTTCTGCTTTGACTTTACTCTGTGTGCCGATGCAGCCAAAACTCCATGCTTCATTCATACGTAGAGTCTGGTAGACCGTGTTAAACAGAACGCTAGATTGAGCTATGTGAAATTGGCATACACTGTACTTATATTAAAATGGATCCACATTCCCTGTGGCAGAATCGGAAAAGCAATGAACACAAATATAAATAAATGGAAAACTTCAAGGCTTGTTTATGTAACTGCATTCTAGTATATGTATGAAGACATTGCAATTAGGAAAACTTTGCTTGTCAAAACTGGTCATTTAAAATTTGTTCTCACTTCCTTCTCTCTGTGATTTTTTTTTTTTAGCAATGATTTTTAATCACCTCCTTCACCAAAAATAAGTTTAAGTGTCTCTTCAATTCATTTGCACTTTTACTTTCCCAGCTTTTCCTGACAGCTTTTTCTTGTGCGTGGCATTAAATAGTTCTGCTCTGGTTCCTCTGTATTAACCCTGGGGCTGAATTTTGCCTTTACGCACATACCAAGACATCGCTAGTACAGTAAACTTTTTGTTGAGTCCTTTAAATAAGATTTGAGCCTATTATTAGAACAGTGCATGCATCTAAACAATAATCTGCCCACCATTTTCTGTATTTCAAAAATTTTCCTGACAATCCTCAATTTTTAAAACCGCAACTATTAAATCTCCTATTTCTAATGAGACTAAAATGGAAATAGGTTCCCAATTAAATGTTTCCCTTTACTGCACCCCCATCCTCATGCCCGGTCTCTTTCATTTTCTGTTCAGTCCAGCAGTGGACAGACACTGTATTCAAAGTAGGAATCAAGCAAATGCCTTACAGAGGCGCAGTCTCTCTCTCTCCTCTTATCTCCTCCCCCTTTGATGAGATAACCTCGTAAATCCGGGTTGCTTTTTCTAATGCAGTTCTGCTCTATGCTGATGGTTTTGCAGATTTTCCCACAATATCCTCCAAATCCTTTTCTGGGTGTATGTTCTGCGTAATTGGCTCCTTGATCCCGTACTTCTTAGTTTGTATCTTTGTACCTGAACTGCATTTAGCATCCTCTGCTTTAATCACCCACAATTCAAATCCTTTTCAATCTGATAATATTGCACCTTATTATTTGCTAAGACTTCAATTTTAGTATCACTAGCAAATTCAATGATCTTTTCTCCTCTGAACATGTCCCCAAATATGTAGGCCTTATTCCCAGAGCTCTGGAAAGCTTGCTATTTCTAACCCCCTTCGAAGCTGAATTTGCCATCTATGACTGCCTTCCGTCTACTACTCTTAAATTAGTTTTCTGCTGCAATATGCTATCTTACCTCCCGTTCCCTGGGTCTGCCTTAGATATAAATCTCTGATGTGAAACCTTGTCAAATGTTTTTTGAACACAGTTTTTTTCTTATCTGTTGAGGCAGTGGTGCTGCCCAAGAACGGCAGACAATTAGAGAAATATGGCCTCCCATGCGTGAGTCCATCTTGACGATCTCTAAGCAATCTTGCTAGGATTCTCTGTTTACATTCGGAGAAATCCAAGCAGTCCCTTAAAATAGACAGATAGATAAAGCAAGGCATAAGCATTTCCTGTTTTATTTTCTTAACTTTTAGGTACAAAAGGCTAAAGTTCAATCTGTCCACGTCTGTTCTAGAGAGTACTATGTGTTGGTAACGTGGGCTTTGTCACATAGGCTCAAATCTGGGGCAGAGTGTGTAGGTTTGTGCAGTGTAGAAGTTTGTGCACAGGCTAGGGGTGCCCTGGCAAACAGTCTGGACAGACTGAAGCTACAGAACCACTGGTGATGACCAACCCTGTTCTAAGCCATTTCCATTCTTTTAAGCTAAAAACATTATTTTGAAATAAATATAGACTTTCAGAAAAAGCTGTGAAAATAATACAGAGAATTCCTGTATACCTTTCACCCAGCTTCCCCTAGCATCAGCATCTGGCATAATCGAAGCATGATCATTGAGACATGGAAAGTAACATGGGTGTAATACTATTGACTAAACTATAGACTATGGACATTTTTACAAGTGTGCCCTCTAATGTCCTTTTTTCTGCACTAAGTTGTTGTGTCTTTGGAGTCTTCTTCAATCTGTGACAGTTCCTTGCCTGTCTGGTCTGTGACAATCTTCTCTTGTCTGTCATGATTTGACATTTTTGAAGTGTACTGGTCAGGCATTTCATAGAATATCCCCTAATTATTTTCTTTTCCTGATGTTTTCTTATAACTACCTTAAGATTATGCATTTTTTGGCAATAACACCACAGAAATGATGTACCCTTCTCAGTGAGTCTTATCAGGGGATGATGCTAGCCCCGATCATTTGATAAGATGGTGTCTTCCAGGTTTCTCCACAGTAAAGTTACTATTTTTCCTTTTGTAATTAATAAATACTGGGGGGAGACATTTTGAGAGAATGCAAATACCATGTTTCTCCTCAAATTTCTGCCCACCAGTTTTAGCATACGTTGGAATAACTTACCTATAATGATTATTACCCCAGTGGTTGCCCATTGGTGATTTCAACTTCCCTCTTTTATTCCACATTTATTCATTGGAATTCTTCCGTTAGCGAGAGCTTTCCTTTCTCCTCTCTTTAATTATTTACTTATTCGATTTTGTACCTACATTAATATGAAGCCATGGATATTTATTTCAAGGATGATGTGGAAAAGGGCCTCCAAAGAATTCACCAACATAAAAGATATATTGCTAATTATGCATGAAAACATTGGCAATGTCCATTTAGAAGAAAATGAGTAAAAAAATATGCTCAGACAGGTATTCAGCATGAATAGATTGTCTGATGGATAAAACGGCTTCCCAGAACTGTCCCAACAACCACCAGATTTGCCTCATTGGATTTAAAACAAAAGAACATCATCACTCCTGTATCATTCCTCATGAAATGTTGGGTTGGAGAAAGGTAAAACAGATACGTATAGATTCAGTATTGGAGATGATCAAATAGCTGATAACTCTAATAATTCAGGAACAGAGCAGGTAGCAGGATGTGAAAATGGAAAGAAACAAAAAAATTGCCTACAAGCTGTCTATGGAGGAAGTCAAATCTGGGCAGTGGGACGTACTGGCATAGAGCAGAGGAAATTGAAACTGATAGAGGGATGATGAAATAACCCTGCCGAGCGCACCTTGCTCACCCAAGGCTGTCATTAATAAGTTGCTGACACAGTCCCAGAACTTATTCTTGACGCACCAGAGCTTGGTAATCAACAAAACTGAATCCCAGGAGTGTAGGACTGAAGGTACTGATATAATTCCTGTCCCTGTCACACCCAGCTCAGAACTGGCACAGGCCTGGGCCTACAGGGCTATTTGCCAACACACCCAGTTGCAGGGAGTAGAAGAAGACAAAGGCAGGAGAAATGAAATAGATGGCAGAAAATCAACATTTTATAGCAATCATTTCATTGACAGCCTCTATTCATTCATTATTCTATACATCCCTTCATTTCTTTGATAAATATTTACGGAGGACATACCATATTCCAAGCATTGTGCTAAGCTCTGAGAGCCCAAAGGTAAACAAGTGATGATCCCTGCTCTCAAGAGGTATTTATAATCTTCAGCTTCTCCTTAAGCCCCTGTTTGAGAATTGCTGCCTCCGATTTATTCATTCATCAACAACAAAAATATTGTAATGAAGATCTACTATGATCCCTGCACTGTGTTACACTATGGAGATATACTGATAAAAGTCTCTGTACTTGTCCTAAAAGAGCTCATAGGTGGATCTGATAAACACAACCGTGATATGGTGTGATAAGTGGCACAAGGGAGATGTGCACAGGATCTGTGACAACAAATGGAAGAGGCCCCTAGCTTAGACCAGAAGTGTCAAAGATTTCTCCACACCAAAGGCACTGGCCTGAGTCATTAAGGGATGTGAAGGTTTTCAAGATAAGGAGGTATCGAGAGGATGGCAATTCAGCATGCAGGAGGCAGCAAAGCTCATTTATTACAGAAATGCAAGTCACCAAGTGAGGCTGAATTATAAAGTTCAAGGAGGAAAGAGGTAAAATATGAGAGTGGAGAAGCAAGAAGAAACCAGAAAACAAAGCACCTTGGAAAATATTCCACAGTTTAAATTCTATCCTGAAGGCCACAAGAAGCTATTTAAGCAAAAGAGGTGACTAAATCAGGTTTAGATTTTGAACAATCGTTTTGGAAGCAGTGTAAAGAATAGATTTGAGAGACATAAAACAGTAGACAAGGAGGTAATAAAGAAGGCCATTAAAATAAATCAGGCAAGACTTCTGGGTATATATTCAAAGGAAATGAAAATAGGATATTGAAGAGATATCTGCATCCTCGTGTTCATTGCAGCATTATTTACGATAACCAAGACATGGAAACAACCTAAGGGTCTGTCAGTAGATGAGAGAATAAAGAAGATGTGAGATATAAATATATATATCCAATTGTATATTATTCAGCCATGAAAAAGAAGGAAACCCTGCCATTTGTAAAACATGGATGGACCCTGAGAGCATTAGGCTAAGTGAAATAAGCCAGACAGAGAAAGACAAGTACAGCATGGTATTGCTTACAATATGGAATATAAATAAAAAGCCAAACTCAGAAACAGAGTAAAAAAGTGGTTGCCAGGGGCTACAAGGTGGGGGAAATAGGGAGGGTTTGTGAAAGGGTACAAGTTTTCAGCTATAAAATGAACAAAGTCTGAGGATCTAATGCATAACATGGTGACTATAGTTGATTACACTGTATTGTGTAATTTAAATTTGCTCAGAGAGTAGAACTTAAATGTTCTCACACACACACAAAAAGTTAAATATGTGAGGTGATGGATGTATTAATTAAACTAGATTGGCAGAGGAATCCTTTCATAATGTAAGCATATATCAAATCATCATGATGTACACTTTAAATATCTTACAATTTTACTTGTCCATTATACCTTCATAAAACCGAGAAATTAATAAATAAATTACATGTAATACTAATATACTGAGAGGGAATACATGAATAGCAAATAAATCATATTTGTTAAATTAAAAAATAAACATATCATGTAAGAAAAACTAAACAAAAAAAGGAATAGATAGGTAGTCATGGCCTTAGAAAGAATGGAATCGTTTCCATAATTATTAAGAGGTCCAGATACAATGATTGACTGATTGTGCAGTTGGGGACAGTTTGACTTAAGAAACAGGGTACTATTCTTGGAGAGAAGGAAAACAAGAGGTGTAGCAAATTAAAATGAAAAATCAGTTTATATATATCAAACTAGAGGTACCTGTAATAAAAGGAAAATTAGGAAATGTCTAGGTAGGAGTCATGATTCTAGGACTTGGGAGAAATGAGCCTCATGCAGAGATTTTTGGAGTCTTTCTGATACTTGAATGTTCATATGAATCACCTGGGGATTTCGTTAAGATGAAGCTTCTGATTCCATGGTAGGTGTGAGGTGGGGCCTGAGGTTCTCTGTTTCTGACAGATTGTCACATGATGAGGAAGAAGTTGGTCCGTGCACCACACTGTGACTAGAACTGTCTTGAAAAACTTGCTGGACCACATTTTCTTAAGCCCCATCCCTGGAGATTCTAATTCTATGGTCGGGGTTGGGCCCATGAAATCGCTTTTCCCATAAACTCACGGTGACATCAGTACTGCTGGTCTGAGAATCCCACTCTGAGAGACTCCTTTTTTCTGGATAGTGAACACATGATTTCTATGTGCCCAGAGTGTCAGGGAATCATTTTTAGTATATAGAAAAAAAGCCTTTCCCCAAAGAAAGGAAAGAATACATAAAATAAAGAGAAGTAGCAAACACTGTCCCCCAGGGCCTGCAGTAGGCATCTTTATCATCCATGTGGTCTTTGTAGCACTCTGTGAGAAACGAAGCACTATCCAGATTTTGGCAGAATAAGAAACCAGGTTCCAGAGAGAAAAAATAAACACCATTCAAGTAACACAACTAAGCTGAAGGCCTGAGGTTCAAAGTGAAACTCTGACTCTGTTTCCAGTGCTTTCCACTATGGAGAGCACCTCTCATGGACTCCTTTCCTAGGCTCCTTATATTAAATTTTTAAAAAATTTAGGCAAAGAAAAGGGATTATTGGAATTCATCCTACTTATTAACAGAGTCATTATCCAATGTGCTTGACCTTGAGCAGACTCACGGGAGTCTAGTATTACCACTGAATGAGGGTGACCAATACTCACAGGTCATCTTCAGTGAAGAACTGGTTTTCTTCAAGTATTGTCTTCTCCTTGGCTAAGAGAAGATCTGAGACCCTAACAGACTTGTGACATTGCCCTCATGACATCCTTCCCAGCCTTCATGTCCTGTAATCAAGGGCCAAGAGGACCAGAACTTCCCCAAATTCCATCACCCAGGTAATTGTTATTAAATCCAACTTTATTTGCAAGGGATCTGACAATCACAGTTTACACACTTAAATAAAAGGGATTCCCTTCATTTTTGTGAGACTTAATCAGAGGTCTCAGAGAAGAAAAGTAACTCTGCTAAGTGGCTGACTTGGGGTCTGAACCAACGCTCTGACTCCAGTTCCTTTTCCTGCTGCATAGAAAAGATTCTTGATAATAGCTTCCAAAGTTAAATCCCTCCCTTTTTTACCCAAAAACAGATCTACAAAATCAATACATTTCGTGGACCAGACTGTATCTGGTGTTTGTTTTGAAAGCCTGAACAATTTTGGGCTGCCTTCAGAAAAATCTCTTAGCTTTATAGAAATTATCACACACACATTGCCTTTTTCCTTTTAACTAGCAAAAGACCTGCTAATGGTTCAGTCACGAAAAAATAATAATAATAACAATATATGTCAGAAAAATGAAAAACCATTGTTCTCCCTTTGTCATGGCAGTACTGCATAATAAACAGAGGGACAATAGAGAATTCTGCAGAAAGTCCCGAAGATTCCAGCATAGAGATAGACCAAAACCATTACATGGTATTAAAACTATACTCCTACATGACCTTTAAAATATATTTTACCTTCATTGCTGTGATGACCAAAACTCTGTTTTAACCCAAGCCACCAAAACTTCTAATGCATACTAGGGAAAGTATTTAAGGAAAGAGGCTATAAGACTTGCCAATGATTCTCTCTCTCTCTCTTTCACACACACACTCTCTCATACACTCTCTCACACACTCACACACACTCTCTCACACATACACACATGCTCTGACACATACACTCTCTCTCACACACACACTCATACGTGCACTCTCACACACAGACCATCACTAGAAGGAAAAATTACCAATTATTTTCTCCTCACAAGACTAAGTTCAATTCCCAACAGTCTTAAGGCAATGGAAAGGGGTGGAAAACTTGCTTAGAGATCAGTGAAAGCTTTCAAGATTCCTTGTGATTAAGGAATTGATTGCTTTTAGAGCTAATGTATTCTCAATTTTGCAAGCCTATGAAAGCAGAGAACACCTGGGTTCGTTTGGATATTTGTGAAAAAATGGTAGAGTATTGATATCTTTCAAGACCTTATATCATAGACATTGAACATTGTACACATGAAATAATATTTTACATTGTTATTGTTTCTAGAGGATAAGTGATAATCTTTACATAAATAAATATAGTGTTTCAAATTATAAATTTTAAATATGTGTCTTATTAACCAATTTATATATAATCTTGACAATTAAAACAATTAACATTTATATAATGTTTTTATTTTGAGAGTATTATATATATATATATAAATGAAATATATATATTTCATTTCATACCTCACAGCTAAGTAAGTTACTTTTAGACAGTCATATCATCAATACTTTATGGAATAGCAAACTAAAGCAAAAAAGGGATCAGGTGAATTTTCTAAGCTTAGAAAAGAAGCTAGTGCCAGAACTAGGACTATAGGTCAGGTTGCCTGGTTCCCATTTTCAACATCATTATCCAAACAAACTGTCAAATTACACGAAGACTTTTGGTATGTATGCTGCTGTACGTACCAGCCAGAATTATTTTTTATTGTAACTTTAATATTAAAGATTCAGACAATCTTTAATTCTTGAAGTCAATTGCATCCTGTATTGGTAAGTAAAAATCAAATTCTGAAATTCAGACAAATAAAATACACTTGAAGAAGAAGAAGGAGAAAGAGGAGGAGAAGAATCCTAAGGATGCCTGAATACGACACTCAAACTGCTCGGTAAGAACAAAACTGAGAAATCACCACCCCAAGTACCATGTACTCACTCAATTTAACTTAAACTACACATATGATATATCAGCCACTACTAGACACAGAAAATGAAATAGTTCCAGACTGTAAGGGGCTTATAATATGAAATGAATATTAGATAAAATTAAAAGTGTGGAATATGCTTGTATGCAACTGATGGATCACTAAATTCTACCCCTGAAACTAATAATACGCCATATGATAACTAAATTGAATATAAATAAAAATTTTTTTAAAGTGTGGAATATGCATATTTTAAACAAGCTATAATCAATATTATATGATGACAATTTTTTTTTGTGGTGGTTATCAGTCCACAGGGATAGCAACCAGATTACTGTGAGGTACATCTAATACATTGTTAATGTTTTCAATGTTTCAGTTGAAATAAACAAGTTATTAATGACACTACCAAATAGAAACATTTGTGGATAAATCAAATAGATGTATTTAATATGAAAGATTTAAATCATATAAAAAGTATATTTGAGCATTTTAATTCTTTGGGGAATCAAAAGATTAAATAACTAAAACCATAAGAAAAAAATAATAGGCTTCACATGGCATTCTCTCATGCCCAATACACTGCTGTGCTTTTTATGGCAAATTACAGCTGCCAGAGTTAATTTAATTTAATGTAATTTAATTGTTGAATTTGTATTTTGTACACATCATTGGAGGCCCTAAAGCAATGATATGTTTTTCTTCAAATAAATAATTTCCTCTAACAGTTTAAAGAAATGATTGGCTTAGAAGACATTAGTAGACTGTAGAGAACAACGAAAATATGCAAAGTATCACACAAAAAGATTTCCCTGACACCAATTCACCAATGAAAGCACTGAAATAATTAAGTAATCTGTATTTCTCCTTTCACAAAAATGTAATTTAGTCTTAAATTCTCACCAAACACAAAGGCCATGGTTACAGAGCTTGGAATAGATATTATGTGCCCCTCACAACTAGCCTTTCTTTGCCCCACTTTCCCATCGTGCACTTCATGCCCCACCATCTTGCCTGGACTCTATGAATGTAAATGCATTGACACTTGTGTAGAAACATGTGCCTTACATCTAATTTATTCATGCTATAAATTGTCATTAATGTCAACAAAAACACAGTAGTCCTTAATTCTGAACAGGTTAATGGACTTAAGGACACTAAAATTTAATGAAAAGAAGAATGAAACATGAAGAAAAACTACCTTATATCTGGCTTGAGTTATGAACAGTTGGGTATTTGACTCCTCTGGGTATCATCTATTTTCAAGTCACATCGTCTGTCTTCCTGCTTCCCCAGAAGCCTTCATCCTAGCAGGGCTCCTAGTCTGAATCTCTAGGGGTCCAGAGAAAAAAGGATATGCCTGCCCTTGAAAATTCTTACTTCCTTTCCTTTTTTGAAGGCAGAAGGATATACCTAAAAGAAAATGATTCAGTAATGAGATGGAATATATATATATATATCTATATTCAC
Source organism: Phoca vitulina (assembly GCF_004348235.1). NCBI lineage: Eukaryota > Metazoa > Chordata > Mammalia > Carnivora > Phocidae > Phoca > Phoca vitulina. The sequence goes on along the minus strand of NW_022589728.1, from coordinate 15,182,164 downwards.
CTTATATACTTTTCAAATTCTTACTATGTTTTGGGAACGGTATACTTCTTTAATCATCATTACGTACTAGTGTGGGCAACATTATTATTTGCATTTTACCGTGGGAAACCACGGCAAGTAAAGTTAATAACTTGCCCAAGGTTGCACAGCAAGTAAAGGGACAATGTGAACTTCTTCCTTGGTTATGATTAACCCTGAGCTGGTTTTCAGTAAGATGTTCAACTGCCATACCTTGGTCTTTGTGTTGCCTGAGCTCTATGCAGGCATTCATTGAGCCATCCATGACCACACTTGATTGTACACACGCTTGTATACAAAACTCATGCCAAATTCTGCTCTCATGTTTCCTCTCATGACAGTGAAATTGCTTTGGTATCCACACGTTCCCATGCAGCCAAATGCCACTCCCTTCTCAGAAGCAGAAGGAAACTGCATTTCTTCTCTATCTCTACCTCTGAGGTGACTCTGTGAAAGTGCCTCAGGCCCGTGCGACACTGACCCACACACCCAATTTTAACTCTTCCATGTCATTATGGCTGTAGAATAGAGTTCCCCAAATAGTAAAGGTGGTCAGTGAGATTTCTTCTCAAAGAATTTCAATAGTCATTGTCATTGTCACTGTGGGTGTGTAGGGAGTTGGCGCATACCACCCTGAGTGATGGCACACTGGTAACTTGAAATTAGCCATGGCAAGAGTATTTATAGCATAGAAGTTGGAAAACATTACAATTCACAGCTTTTTCCCCTCAAAAGCTGATTATTAAACATTTACAAGTGTTGCTTATGCTTCTCTTTGAATTCCTTTGGCTTTCCTCAACCCAGAAGGTTTATTTATTATTTCTTTTCCTCTTTTTCTGTGGATAAGGGTGAACAAGACGGGATCCACATGCATTCTTTCAAATCTTTTAGTCTTATACTTGTTCTAATCCTTCTTGAACTATCAGAGACCTTATTATCTAGTGGTCAAAATGAGGAAGGGTAACAGGTTAAAAAAAAGTAGGAAAGAAAGTAGGGAAATTTTGGTTCATGCTTCACAAAATGTACTCACAGGAATAATGTGATGCGATTGCACATGGAACACGTCCCAACACTTTTGGATGGGTACAGTGTTGTCAGAAGAGAGTAGTCATTCTGAGGGTCCTGAAACTCATAGGGTGGTCTTCTTCATGGCCTCCAGGGGCTGATACATGCTTGCTGCTTTTGGATGCTTCCTGCCCTTCATTAAAATCCTGGTGACAAAAAAAATCACAAAGACTTCCATGTCCAGGGATATGGAGTAGGTGTATCTTCCCTATTCATCCCACTAAGTACAATGACAGACTATGAATTATATGTAAAACAAAATAAAAAGACTTAAAGATGAAGAAAAGAAGAGGGGCGCCTGGGTGGCTCAGTCGTTAAGCGTCTGCCTTCGGCTCAGGTCATGATCCCAGGGTCCTGGAATCGAGCCCTGCATCAGGCTCCCTGCTTGGCGGGAAGCCTGCTTCTCCCTCTCCCACTCCCCCTGCTTGTGTTCCCTCTCTCACTGTCTCTCTCTCCGTCAAATAAATAAACAAAATCTTAAAAAAAAAAAAAAGATGAAGAAAAGAAGAAAAACCAACTAAACATCTGAGTCATGAGAAATGACACAGTGAAGAGTTCCCTGGTGGGTTTTTTTTTTTTTTTCCCCTCATATGTTTCAGAGATGGGGCTAAAGAAGTCAGCAACCCAAGGCACAGACAAAAGAACCCCCAATAAAAGCCTCTCTGTCTAGCCAAAGGACCAGGAAGAGGGCAACCTAGGAAGACAGAAAACATTTAGATAACCATTGTTCTACTCTAGCCAAACACCACAAACAAACAAAATGCATCCTCACCCCCAACCATGACAGAAAATCCAAGTGGGCAGCCCAGACTTGAGGCAGCATCCCCTGAGGCTGTAAGAGGTAGCCCAACATCTTTGCTGGGGTGGTGTCAGGGAAGGCCAAGTGGGGATCTAAAACTTTCATGATAATCAGGTGATAATGGAATGCCCCCTTTCCCCTCATGCTTTAGTGGAGATGATGGAGACAATATGGGAGTCCTGAACTTGCACTCCCTCAACTGAGGCCACCCCCAACATAGTGTTGGTGGAGACCACCTGGGAAGTCAAATTTCTGTTCCCACCTAGTAGTAGCAGAGTAAAGCTAGGATGTAAAATGGGGGGACCAGTGGGGAGCCTAAATTTTTACCACCACTTAGCAGTAGCAAGGAGGCACCCTCCTCCCCGTGCTAGAGTGGTGTCAAAAAGAAAGCTAAAAGAGAAGATCAAAAATCTCTTAAGAGAATACAAAAATGGCCAAGTTTTAACAAAAAATTATGCATCATGCCAAGGACCAGGAGATCTCAAACTGAATAAGAAAAAGATGATCAATAGGTAACAACATCTGGGCAAACTGGATATGCACATGCAAAAGAATGAGATGGGCCCCTATATACCATTCAAAAATTTTAACTGAAAATGGATTAAAGATTTAAATGGAAGATCTGTAATAAAACTCCTAGAAGAAAACAGGGAAGAAGTTCTTTGACATTGGTCATGACTGATTTTTTTTGGATTTGACACCAAAAGCAAAGGCAACAAAAGCAAAAATAAACTAGTGAGAGAACATCAAACTAAAAAACTTCTGCACAACAAAGGAAACCATCAACAAAATGAAAAGGCAGTCTACAGAATGAGAGAAAATATTTGTAAGCTATCTATCTGAAAAGGAGTTAGTATCTAAAATATATGAGGAACTCAAACTACTCAATAGCAAAAAAAAAATGGGCAGAGGACCTGAACAGACATTTTTCCAAAGAAGACATACAAATGTCCAACAGGTACCGGAAAAAAATACTCAACATCACTAATTACCAGGGAAATGTCAATCAAAATTATAATGAAATAGTACTTTAGCCCTCTTAGAATGGCTGCTATCAAAAGCAGAAGAGATAGCAAGTGTTTCAGAGAATGTGGATTAAAAGTAACACTTCTAGACTTTGGGGATGTAAACTGGTGCAGCCTTTATGGAAAATAGTATAGAGGTTCCCCCCAAAATTAAAAGTGGAACTACCATATGACCCAGAAATCCCATTTCCATTTATATATCTGAAGGAAATGTAAATATTATCTTCAAGAGACATCTGCACCTCTGTGTTCTTTGAAGCTTTGTTCACAAGAGCCAAGACATGGAAACAACCTAGGTATCCATAATAAGAAAAATGTGATATAGAAAGAAAACAGAATATTATTTAACCATAAAAAAAATAGAAATTCTGCCTTTTGCAGCAACATAAATAGACCTTGAGGGCATTATTCTAAGTGAAATAAGTCAGACAGAGTAGGACAAATGCTGTATGATCTCACTTATATGTAAAATCTAAAAAAAAAAAAAAAATGAACTCATAGAAACAAAGAGAAGAATGGCAGTTGTCAGTGGCAGGAAAACAGGGGAAAGGGGAAGATGTTGCTCAAAGAGTACAGACTTTCAGCTGTAAGATAAGCTCTGGGCATCTGATATGCATTATAGTGACTATAGTTAACAATCCTGTAATGTAAGCTTGTATTATATACTGTACTGTATACTTATATTGCTGAGAGAGTAGAAACTAAATGTACTCACAAGAAAAGTGATACGTAAGATGTACAGATGATGCTGTACGTAAGATAACAGAACTGCTAACTAACCTTACTGTGATACTCATTTTGCAATATACATGTGCATCAAATCATCACATTGTACACGTTAAACTTATACAATATTATATGTCAATTATATCTCAATAAATGTGGAAAAAATAAAAACACATGTAAGAAAAAAATAGATGCCAACATCGAGTTGACAGAGATATTAAAATAATCTGACAAAATTTTAAAGCAGCAATTCAATAAGCAATTATAAAAACACCTGAAAGAGATAAAAAGGAGAGATAAACACATCTACAGTTGTCGTTGGATACTTCAACATTCCTCATTCAAAAAGTGCTGAAACAACTAAACAGAACATCAGCAAGGATCCAGAACTCAGAAACACTATCCACCAATAGGAGCTAATGGACATTTATGGAACACTCCATTCAACAACATTAGAAGACATACTCTTTTCAAGTGCCCATAGAACATGAACCAAGATAGATATCACTTTTTATTCTATAAAACAAATCTCAACAGTTTTAAATAAATTGAAATCATACAGTATGTTCTCTGACCCAGTGAAATCAAACTAGAAACCTGTAGTAGAAAGATACTAGGAAATTCTCCAAACATCTGGAAACTAAACAACACCCTTTCTAATAGTCCATTGGTCAAAAGAAATTGGTCTAAGGGGAAATGAAAGCAAAACAAAACACTTCAAACTGAATGAAACTAAAAAGGAAACATAGTTTGATTTCCTAGACCAACAATCTCTTTCTCCTGTTTCCTAACTGTGGACATTAGTGTCCCTATGGCCATGGGGAGAAAGGAGAGGAGAGGAGAAGAGGAGAGAAGAGAGGAGAGGAAAACTTTGACCTAAGTTTCAGGTCAAAAAAAAAAAAAAAAATGCAAAATGTTAACATTCCAAAACTTTTTGAGAAAGAAACATAGGAGTAAACTTTTCAAGATCTAGAACTAAACATAAAACTTGTAGCCTTGACAATGAAAGTGTGATCCCTAAAAGGAAACATTGACAAGTTGAAAAATTTTGCTCCGTGAAAGACCTTGTTAAGAGGATGAAAAGACAAGCTACATGGTGGGAGAAAATATTTGCAAACCCCGTATCTGATAAAGGGCTAGTACCAAGAATACATAAAAACTCCCAAAACTCAATGGTAAAAACAAACAATCCAATTAAAAAATGAACAAAAGACTTGAAGAGACATTTCACTGAAAACAAGCACATGAAAAGATAATCAACATCATTAGCCAGTAATGAAATGCAAATTAAAACCACAATGACCTATCACTACACACCTACCGGTATGGTGGGAAAAAACAAATAGTGACAACACCAAAAGCTGATAAGGATGCACAGAAACTGGATCACTCACACATTATTGGTGGGAAGGTATGGTATGGCCCCTCTGGAAAACAATTTATCAGGTTCTGATAAATTCCAAATAGCCAAAAACTGGAAATAACCAGATGTCCTTCAATGAGTGAAGGATTAAAGAATCTGTGGTATGTTCATACCATGAATACTATTTGGGGATAAGAAGGAACAAAGTCTTGCATACAACCACCTAGGTGAAATTCCAGAGAATTATGTTGAGAGGAAAAAAGCCGATTTCCAAAGTTTATATACGGTATGATTCCATTATAAAACATACTTAAAATGACAAAGTTACAGAAATCGAGGACTGGTTAGTGGTCACTAACGTGTAAGGAGAGGGTGGGCATGGGAAAATGGATGCGTCTGCAAAATGGCAACCTAAAGCATCTGGTGAAGGTGGAATTTTCTGAGTCTTGACTATCAATACCGCTATCTTGGTGCGATATTGTATTATAGGTTTGCAAGATATTATCACTAAGGGAAGCTGCGTAAAACATACGTGAGCTCTTTCTATAAAACTTTGTGTGAATCCACAGTCATCTCAAAATGTAAAAGTTTCATCAAAAAGAAAGTCAGGTACCGAAATTATGAGGACACCCAAGGACTGAGGCACTGCCTGCTCCTGTCAGCCTGCCAGTCCTGAGCCAGGTCCATCCCTGTGATGTCCTGCAAACACCCATCGAAAGCAACTCTGACACCCTTGCAGTGCTCCGGGCGTTTGACTCAGACATCTGGTCATCACGCCTCTCATCCTATGCTTCCCAGACCTGCCTGGCTTCTGGCCTTATGATTTGTCTTTCTGTTTATAATTTCAAATCATTTCTTTATTCCTGCCAATCCCTTCTCTGTCTTCGGTCATTCACTGATTTCCTGGACAAACAAGCTCTTTCTTCTGTTTCCTGACCTTGGCCCTTAGTGTCCCTCTGGCCACGGGGATGGAAAGGTCTCTAGCGCTCCAGCTAGTAGGTGAGGCTGTGCGTCCTGGGGGAGGGACTACAACACTGAAGCTGACTGACTAGGTAGAGGGTCACTAAGACCCAGTAGCCAAAAATTTGAAGGTGAAGTAATCTCTCCCTCCTTGCCCTTTGTGAATCTTCCCATTTCTGTGGTTAGAAGGATTATTGAACAAGACATTGTGGCCTATGCTCTGGGCTAGATCCAGGAAACTAAATGTTTCCTTTTCCTCAGATCATCAACGTTCTTTCTCCATCCAAAACCAAAGCTAAACAAACAACAATAAGCAGAGGGACGGAACTTGAGATTTTTCCAATTTAAGCTAATAAGTGTCATACTGTTAAAAACGTGAGTCTCTTAAAAAACAAAAACAAAAACAAAAACAAAAACCTCTATATTCTCTCTTTCATTAACTGTCAGCAATGGATGCAGATACTCCCTAAACTGACAGCCCGATCTCTGGCCTAATGTGCCCCATATTCAGTGTGGCTGAGGGGAGGAACAAACAACCTGATTCCGTTGGCTTTATCTGAAACAATAGTACCTAGTACCTGTGCTCTGACATCAGCCATTACTAACAAAGGTTCTCACTGAAGCTATCTGAACAAATGTCATTTTTTTTTTTCCAGATGGCCCATGTTTTTTTCAGAGAGAAGAGCCGCACACACTATACGTCTTGGCTGCACTGGAACAGGCTTCTCAGGAAGAACTGGACTGCAGAGTCCTTGAATTGTAGAAGAGCTGATCTCCGAGGAAGAGGTGATTTCCTCTGCTCAACCCTCTCTATCTAGCTCCTCACCTCTGTGTACAAGCCGCAGGCCTTCTCTGGCAGGCTGATCGGGACGCAGGCACGGTTCTGAACCTGCTCTCTGGGCATGTTTTATTTCCTACCGGTCTAGCAAACCTATCACTGAATTTACTCTGGTAAGAAGCAATTGTAAAACCAACTCGTGTGGTACAAAAAAGCAGGGGAGAAATGGCGGCGCCCCTTCAAACACCGTGTCTCTGGGCAGAAGAGCGCAAAGGAGAGGAAAAAGAGCAGACACCCCAGTCGTCAGTGTCCAAAGTGACTTGTTTGGATGTCTGCTGAAATCAGAGGCACTTTTTAAAATAAGTCCAACAACTGTGCTTGGGCTTTCTTCTATCCCCTCCCTCCAGGTTTCTCCCACGGTCTCAAATTGCATGGAATTCCATTCTCTAATTTTTCATGTGAATTTTATCAAAATCTCCAACCATCTTTGGGAATGTTTACTTTAAAATTTCTTCCCTTTTTAAGCTGAAGAATCTTTGTCTCAAAGGATCATAAAATATTAAACATTTCCCTAAATCTAAAAAGGGAATGAGATCACACAATATTTCAAAGGTCCAGTCAACATCTGACCACGTTGCTCAAGAGGACAAGATAGAAGAATACCACGCGGAAATAGTTTAAGAATGGTTGTTTTTCAAAAATGTCAGCTAAGCCATAATTTCTATGTTCATAAAAATTAACATAGGGCACTCTTTCAGGAAAAAAATTTCCAAAATATTCAGTCTCCCTAGTTGTTTTGCATCTGTGTTTGGAGCCAGCCACGCTTTTCTCGATGGTTCTAACTCCTCTCTCTTACGGGTCCCTTGCACCTGCACTCAGTGTTTCCATTTTATTCCCAGCTCTCCCTTCATACCCAAGAGGTGACTCATTTTGGTGGTAAATGAACAAGAATATACCCACGGCTTGAATATTTTCAAATCAGTGTTAAATGAATGCAGAAGATTATCCTTAAAATACCTGTCACAACTCAGGTGGCATCTGTTTTAAGAGCACAAATAATCCAATATTTTGTCGTCTCATCATTCGTGGCTTTTTGAGAGAAAACAGCAGAACAAGCTATAAGTGAAACCAAATAAACAAATTTTAGTTTTGACAAGGGGGACCAATCAGTCTATTTTAAAACCTGTGTGGAGGTGCACGTATTTTGACAAACTTTTAAAGCCTGTATTTTCTGAATTAATATGTTTGTCCAAATACCAGTTGATTTAAAGTGAGAATGAAGATGGCATCAGTGCTCCACTATATATATATATAAGCTATCTGTAAAAAATTACACATTTACATACACATACATATATATAAACTTTCTAAATGATCAGATAAGGCTTCTTAATTCTTATAATTGAAACAGCTTTAAGCTTTATGTTAGAGACCAGTTCATGCCTTTGGAGAATTTAAAATAGATAAAAACCATGAATAGTACATTTTGCATCTTTTGTCTTTCATTTTCTATTTGTACAAACAAAACAAAACAGAACTGTATCTCTTAAAGGTTGCCATGCAAGTTGCCGAGATGCATGATTCTATATAATTCTATCACTCCCATACTCATATCAATATTTAGAAATTTGCTCTTGAGAGAGATTGATTTACCATATGTGGTGATAACAACCATTACAAACTCCCAATATTTCACAAACCATGATATAAATTGACTTTACTTCACACTCCTGGATGCCATTAGACTCCTCCCCTACCAGGGAAATTGTTTCCATGGTAACCGAAAGGGAAAAAGCACAGGGAGGGGAAAAAAAGGCACAGAAAGCTAATGAAATGAGATATCTATGGAATAAACAAAATATGGGCAAGTGTGGGATGTCCTAACACTTTTATTGTTTCTAGATCCCACATACTTCTGGAGACGCTAAGGCCGGACTGTCTGACAGAGCAGACAGTGCCCGAGGATGGTCTTGTTAAAATGTCCAACAACGGGCAGGGCTGCCTGCTATTTCCCAGTGTAAATGGAGCCTGCTGAATCTTTCTATCCACACCAACTCTGCAGAACGCGTGTGGGCATGGCTGGACTGATTCAGAGCACGGCAGATAGTTAGCTCGGAAGCAGAGCTGTTCACAGGAGCACCGAATCGCCCTTCCTAAGGTAGCTGCAGTTCTTTTTCTAGCCACACACAGAATTCTTCAGTGGGTGTCGAGCACTAAAATCCATTCAGACCATTTGGGGCGCTCCGGAAGTTCTCTAGAATGAAACATTAGGTAGCACCTGCTTTTATCTTTTTCTTCATGTTGCTGAAGTAAAATATGCAGCTAATGTAATTTAATTTTTATTAGATTCTGCATATATGTGGCTTTCAGAATGAACTCAGGGGAACACACATTACTCATAAACATATACTTTTTAATTAATTTTTCTTTGTAATTCAAAGTAGATGTCTAATGCATTCATGGAACGATATGCACTCCCTCTGGGGGGCAATTTTAATACCTGCAATTCCCCAGCTTGTTAATCAAAGCCTTTTTAGCCTTGTAGATAATTTATATCTGCTTAATGTTCAGAAGGTTGAAATTGCAGCCATATGAAAAAAAAAATTCTTACCTCTGACAAAATCAGAGAAGATAAAAAAACCCCATGATAATTCTACAGAAATGGAAAATGGTGGAAATATCCTTTCTTTCTGAGCTGCTTTTTGTGAAAATATTTTGTGGCTTTATGTAAAAAAAAAAAAGCAGCTTTTTTTTTTTTCTGGAAAACACAGTGAAACTGCTTGGCTAAAAATGCAGCAATGGCCAGAAATCTCCATCTCAGAACATGCCTATTTCTAGTAGTTTTATATTTTGGAAGAATACTTTTTTTTTTTTTTTGCTTCTTAAGAAAAATATTACTGGCAAAAAAATTTACATGGGAAAAATTTAGATTTTGTGGGGGTTCAATTTAGGTTTAAGTTCCGTTTTGCTAGCTCTGAGGCTCCTTGTGTTTCTCTCCTGTTATGTTACTGTGTGACCCTGTCATTAAGCTCAGCTGTGTCCAGCACATAGTGAGACAAGGTGAGAAGAATGGTTCCGGCTATACCCTGGGCAGTGGCTTTAGATCCGGAACTGTGGAGATGAGGCGCCATAAGTCAGAGACGGAACAGGGACAGGAGCACCATGTGCTCTCCATCTGGGATCCTTCTCCATGATGTGGCACTGCTCCTTGAGCAGTGTGAGCAAGTGCACATATACGAACACGTTCCCCTGGACACACACACACACACACACACACATTTTGCCTTGTAGGTACATAGCTACATCTTTAAGAAAAAAAAAAAAAAGATTTTATCTAATTATTTGACAGAGAGGGAGAGAGAGCACAAGCAGGGGGAGCTGCAGACAGAGGGAGAGGGAGAAGCAGACTTCCCGCTGAGCAGGGAGCCCAGTGTGGGACTCCATCCCAGGACCCTGAGATCACGACCTGAGCTGAAGGCAGACGCTTAACCGACTGAGCCACCCAGGCGCCCCACATAGCTACATCTTTTTTTTTTTTTTTTTAAGATTTTATTTATTTATTTGACAGAGAGAGACACAGCGAGAGAGGGAACACAAGCAGGGGGAGTGGGAGAGGGAGAAGCAGGCTTCCCACAGAGCAGGGAGCCCGATGCGGGGCTCCATCCCAGGACCCTGGGATCATGACCTGAGCCGAAGGCAGACGCTTCACGACTGAGCCACCCAGGCACCCCACATAGCTACATCTTAACTGAAAGTGACATTTCAACAGTGGGGCAAGGAATAGAATGGTGGACCCTTAGAAATGGAAGGAAGGTTTGAGAATTCTGCATCTGATCTCCCATGTGGGGGGACGGTGGGGGAGGAGTTCCCTTGTAACAGAGCTGACTGTGGATAATTCAACTTAGGCTTAAACATTCCAGGGAGCAGGCACTCACTACTATATGAGCCAAGCTAGAGCATTGTGAGACAGCATGAACTTATTAGAAAGGGGCCTTTTATATAATCTTACATCTACCTTTAAAAATATTCTACTGGTGTTGTACTCTAAAACCAAATAGAATAAGATGAATTTTTTTTTCTTACTGCCTGGCCATCCTTAAATCTGTTTAACACAATTGCCTTCCCCTTTTTGTGAGCTAAACATCTCTCTTTGCCTCCTTGATTCCTCCCATGATAGGGCTTTGGGAACCCTAGTATCTCGGCCGACCTACTTGAGCCAATTTGGCACCCAAACTGGATACAGTATTCTAGATATGGTTATTATTTACATAGTGGAGAGTGCAGTGGATTCTGTTTTCATTTATTAGCAGTTTGTTTTTATTGACGCAGTACAAAATCAGATGTGGCTGCATTTTCACAGACAGGTCATGCTGCCAGTTCACATTGGACTTATAGTTATCTTTACACTCTTAGATCTTTATACTGCTTGAAGTCTGGCCTTCCCATTCTGCACTGGGCAGCTGACTTTCTGAGGCTAACTGCAGAACATTCTGTTTATTGCTGTTACAATTTATTTCACAGGTTAAGCCTTCCTTTTAGCCTGTTCATATCATTTTCAATCCTTAGTTCTATTATTTTAGTATTTGCTGTTAAATTGGGATTTTGAGTCAGTCACAAAGTTGGACAGGATGTGATTCATGACTCAGTCTAAGTCCTCAGTAAAATTTTACGCAGGCCCAGGTGAAGAAAGGATGTCTGGGCTGCTACTAGAGATTTCTCTTGGAGTAACCAGAATATAGATTTTCTGATGTTTAATCAACTATGAATCCACCTAGCTGTGCTATCAGACCACATTTCTAAACCTCACTCAGTAAGGAAAACTATGGAAGAGTTTATATAGCTCTTGAAATTAAGGAGTACTCTCTGTTGCTCATTTACTGTTTTATGTGTGTGTCAAAAGAAATGTGATGAATTTGATGTGACCCATACACCTTGTGCTGCTTCCAACATTCTTTCCTTCTGTTTACTCCTTAGCTTTATTGGGCATTTCTTCTTAGTGGTATTTTTCTGATACAGTTATCTTCTGCTGTAGAAATAATTTTAATAGTTTGATCCGAACATTTATCTCTCTTTATTTAGAAGCTTCCCACTCTTGTAAGATAATCTCTTGCCAGACGCATTTTTCCTGATCATCATATTGCCAGTCCCTTATCAAGAACTCGGGCCTTAGTGTCACAACCTCTAGTCCAAAAAGCCAAATCCTATTACTTAACATCGCTTTGGTCTGCCAAAAAGTCACAGTACTCAGTAAGAATGAGCTGATGACATCACCTCAAAAGTGGTTTTTTTGGTTTTATTTTTGTTTATGTTTTAAATATCGGTATCATTTCTTTGTGTGTATCTGCAGAAATGGGAAGGAGCTAGTGGATTTGAGGACTCTGGATAAGGCCTCTATCCTTGAGGACATAATTTTCAGGAAAGAATCTCAAGCTTCCATCATGTCAGGATGTCGGCTGTTTGGCTGCCTCTTCTCTCTGCCATAGGAACTGCTCCCGTAGGGAAGCAGCTCAACGGGGCTGAAGAGACAAGAACAGAAGAAAAAGCAAGTTGAGGTAAGAAAGCCAGAGAGTAATTCTGGGTCCTGACTGAGCTGACCATTCACCAACCACTGCCCAGCCATGCACCAAGAACCCTGGTGCCAAACAAGAGATCTCATAACTCTGCCTCAGAGTCATAGACGATCCCTTCTGGGTCCATATTGCACCCCCACATCTAATTCAGAACCTTGTTTCTGTTCTGGCATTCCTAATTTCCAACCTAATACCACATGCCTCTGTCTTGGCCCATCTAATTTCCCATTTTGTATTGAAGCTTTCCTTGAACTACCAGGTTTTAATGTCAACCTCACCCTCACAGTTATTTCTTAGGTCTGTTAGATGATATTTTGAGAGGCCATTCTGATGCTGTGGACATCTTGTGGCTCTGGGCATGAGAGATGAAGTGAGGAGCAGAGATGAAGCAATTATTACTTGGTAATTATTTGTTTACACAAACATTTTCTTTTTAGAACCAGAAAATGCCCACAATACCCAAGTCTGCATCAAAATAGTTATTTCAATACCTTTCTGAGGGCTCTGGGTTCAGCTTCTGATCTCAGCTCTGTTGAAGTGGATCCTATGCTATATCACTCCACACACTCACACCCAGACCTGGCCCTACAAACTTGACCTTCCATCCTGAACCCTACTTGCCAACGCAAAGAATTCAGGTAATTGTGGGAATCAGTTGAGCTACTTTTACACAATTCTGACCAGTCCTAGTTTCTCTGTACTTATTATGTAGAGGGGAAAAAAAAACAAACCTTTCTTTATGCTGCTCACCATCTCTTCTGCAGCCTGCACAAGAACAGAATCTGGGACAAGCAGCACAGAGTAAAATGATTTGAGAGAGCATAAGAGTTCAAATATGGAGCCTGGTAATACAAATATGGTAGTAGCTAGAGTTTGGAACATGAGCATATTCCACAGATTTTATACAGTTATTTTTGTATAATAGGACTACAAGCTTTCAGATGGCTAAAGAAAGATGTAGAACATTACCAGAAATCAGTGATGGACCACTGCAAGGGAAAGGACTATTTCTGCTAAGGATTACTGTGAGTTTGGAAGGCAAAGGAAGGGGGACAGCAAAAAGATATTTGATTCAGTTCTTGATAGATGTTAAAATTTCCCAACATCCTGGCCTTTTAGAGTTTTTTTCCAAACCGCACAAGGCAACAGAGTGACTATATGATCAGGGCAGATATTTCTGTGCCTTTATCGAGTGCCCCTTGATGACTCACAAACATGTATGTCCAGCCCTGGCCTCTCCTCTGAGCCGCAAGGTAATAAATCTAACTCCCATCAATATCTCAAAAGAATCTAAAATGTAACTGATCCAAACTAGGATGCTTGGTTTACCTTCTTTCCCAGGCCTGCTCCCTACATCAGTAATTAAGAGTTCCCTACATTCCCTCTTTCAGTAAGTAGCACCATCATCCATTTACCTGCAAAGTCAAAAACATAGGAGTCCTCCTTATGTCCTTCACCACCCACACCCCATTCATCAGGAAGTTCTATTAGCATTTTCTTATAAATATATTCCAAATTAGCCACTTCTTCTTATGTCTACTGCTGCCAAACCATCATCATTCCTTAATTGGGCTACTTTACTAGCATAGCATCCTAACAGGTCTATGTGTTGCCCTCTAGATCAATTTACATATTTCCTTTGTTCAAAACCCTTTTATGGCTTTCTATTGTAGAGAAACAAAATAATGTGCAAATTCTTGAGAGACCTATTCAGTCCCATATGATCTGGTTCCTGCCAACCTCTTTATCTTCACCTCCTATCTACTGTCCACCCTCACTGTGCTGTCCTTTCCACTGTTCACTCCCCCAAAGCTTTCCCCACCTCCATCTCCTTTGCACTGAGCCTTTTGGCTGCCCAGAGCTTTCTTCCTTCAGATCTGCACATGATAAGTTCTCTCTTATTCAGATCTCAGCTCAAATGTCCTTCTGTGACAGTGGCTTCCAATCACCCCTACTTAACATTTCTGAAGGTCACTCTTGATCTCATTGCTCTGTAGTATCTTCTTCATTGTACTTGCTATCTAAAGTCTTACTTACTGATCTATTACCCTACTCATTTATTACCTGTTTCTCCCACTAAAATGTAAGTTCTATGAGAACAGAAACCTAGTATGTCTATTTCACCTCCACATCTCTTGTACCTGAAACACGGCACTCAGTAAACTTACCTGATGAATGATGTAATGCAATGAAAATCCACCTCTCTTTAATTTCTAAATTCTCCTTATTTAAATGACTTTAGCGATACTTTCTGAATATTAACAAAATGCGTAAAATCTTAGCTCACAATGACAGTATAGACCATTATTGATTCAAACAAAATTTATTTAGCTACTGAAACTAATGAACTAACAATTATTGATTTATAACAGGAAAATGTTTTTAGCAAACATTTTCACTAGAGACCATTAATATTTTTTAAAGATTTATTTATTTATTTTAGAGAGAGTGAGAGAACTGGGAGAGGGACAGAGAGAGAGGGGGAGAGAAAGAGAATCTCAAGCAGATTCCCCACTGAGCATGGAGACCGATGGGGGGCTGAGTCCCATGACCCCGAGATCATAATCTGAGCCGAAATCATGAGTCAGATGCTTAACCGACTGAGCCACCTAGACGCCCTTAGAAACCATTAATATTTCTAATCTTTTGTAAGACATTATGATGTAAGGTTGCAACTTGATACAAAGGAGAGTGAATGGCCAGAGAAATAAACTTTTTCCTTGATAGTCTTACTTTATTACTTATAGATATCCTTGAAAACATCATAAGTTATATTTTAAAATCAATAAGATGTATTTCTAAATCATACTTTATAACTTGGGAGACATGATTTAACTGGGAACGATCTCAAATCCATATTTGAACAGTAGTATGCACAAGATTAAATCAAAAACTATTCATATACCACTAAACACATACCTGACAAAAACTCAGTTTGAACATATATACCAAATTTGTACATAGACACATCAGTCAGCAGAAGCTCATTCAAATAGAATATATAGTAGACAAAAAGCCAGAAGGCCTGGATGCTAGCAGGCTGACCATCAACCAATTTACCAGGCTTATAAAAAGCAAGTCAATCAAAGATGTAAGAGCTAGTGTCTACTGAACAATTACTACAGGCCAGGAACTCAGTTCTAAGCACTTTAAAAGCAATGGTCCCATGTCTTGAATCCCTTTTTCAATATGACCTGGGCATTAATAAGCATTTTTATAATGGATCTAATGAAGAAACTTATAACATATTAATTTTCCCAACTTAAGAAAACCAAAGGTTAGGTAGTTGTGGGGGAAGATGATGTTAGTAAAAACAAAACAAAACTTCAGAATCGGGAATGGAATTTAAGTGGTATGAGGAATATCATTCAAATATCTCAACCTTAGGAGAAAAGGCAAACCTTGGGCCAGATCAGTAACTGGTTTTCAGAAACTGGGAATCTATAGGACAAACAACAGAAATAGATACTGAGAAATGAGAAAGAGCCAGGCACAGAGGAAGTCCTTTACATCCTTGCAATGTTCCAGATCTTTACTTGGTCTATGAGCCTCCACATAGGCTGGCCTATCATGCCTCTGACTCATCTCTTACTATTCTCAGCCACCTTGGCTTCTTGCTGTGCCTCCAACGCTCCTGGCATGCTCTGTCTCAGAGCCTCTGGACTTTTCTCATCTCTGCCTGGAATGCTCCCCTCAGCTATCCTCACGATGAACTCCCTCATCTCTCAAGTGTTCACTCATTTATTTGTTACCTTCTCAATGCTTACCCTGACTATCCAATTAATACAGAAAACCTCTACCTCCAGTACTACTGATCCCCAACTCTGCTTAACCTTAAAGTTTTTCCATAGCATTTACATCTTCTCATATATTATGTCATTTACTGTTTTTATTATGTATAGTATCTATTTCTCTACTCTGAAATTTAGTGTCTAAGTGCATATGGATTTTTTCCCTGTTATAATAGATTCCCTAAAAATGGCCTCTATTTTTCATCCCTCCTTATATTAATTTGCTAGGGTTGGCTATGCACTGGGTGGCTTAAGCAACAGAAATTAATTTTCTTATAGTTCTAGAGGTTAGAAGCCCAAGATCAAGGTAGTGGCAGGTTTGGTCTCTCTCCTTGGCTTACAGATGGCTGCCTCTCATTGTGTCCTCATCTGGTCTTTCCTCTGTGTGCATGAATTCCTAGTGTGTCTTTGTGTTTCCAAATTGCCCTTTCTTATAAGCCTACCAGTCAGATAGGAATAAGACCCACCCTAACAGTCTCATTTTAAATTCATCACTTCTCTAAAGCTCTATCTCCAAAAAGATAGTCACATCTGAGGAAGTGGAGGTGAGGACTTCAATATATGAATTTTGCAGGGGACATTTCAGCCCATAATATACTATATATCCATCTATTTTGCACATAACTTTGTAGCGCTCCCCCACTCTGTCTCTGGTCTTGGCCTTGAGATTTGCTTTGGCCAACAGCATGTTAGGAAATATGACACAAGCAAAGGCTTGAGAAGCACACGTATGATTGGATTTGTTCATCCTTGCTTTTCTGCCATGGCTCTGAGAACATGCCTAGACTGGCCAGTTGAAGAATGAATGAAACTTATAGAACAAGAGTAAATTTCCAAGTGGTACCAGCTAAGGCCATCTAGGACCAGCCACAGCCAACTGACCCCCAGATGTGTGAGAAAACCCAGCTAAGATCAACAGAGCCACCAAGTGAAAATATGAGAGTGTCCCAGGCATGATTAGCCAAGCTTCTTATTTCTTCTTCAGCACCAACATCACTTCCACCGAGTGGTGGGCAAGAGGGGGCTGAGTAATGCTTCCATGCCCCTCCCAGCCTTTCCCCCCAGGATTTCTTATGTCCTCTCATACAATTTATGTTTTCCTTTACAGCATTTTCCATAGCGTGTGCTTACAAATGTGTGTGATTAATACTCCATGCACGTCTCTTGTGCTAGATTTTGACTCCACAAGGGTAACACGTCTAGCTCAGTATTACACTCTTAGAATCCAGGGTAATGCTCTCAACAAGGTTAGTATACAATAAATACTTGTTGAAAATTAGGGCAGTAACCAAATATTATTCATTGTGTGTCCTTCCCATTTGTTAATACGTGCCACTAATGGAGAGAAATCACAAATGAAACTAAATACTACTGAAATAAAACATCTAAAACAAGTTTGGTCATTACCAGAGAATTTCTGAATTTCCTTACTGAAGGAAGGTTTTCAGTAAATATTTGTTAAATTCAATTGATAGATGGCTTCAAAGAAAACATTCTGAAAAGTGATATTTATGTTCTGAAACCCAAAGCTTTGGATTAATATGTTAATAAAGCTTTTGCAGGCTTTCTCTGCTGAATAAAAAGTCCAATAACAGCCAACTCACATCACTGATCAGCTTTTGGCGGTCCTGCCATACCACGCACAGTATCAAGCCACGGAAAGAAACGTAGAATGAAGGGATTTGGAAGCAGCGTGTATCTATAGATGTTGAAATAATGCTTCGATGCTGAGCTACTTCACAATGAATACAAGACAAATTATAAAAATGTTGTTTCATGAACTTCAGGAGGCCTTGTACGCAAGCTTGGAAGTTTTGATCCTAATGGGGAATTCAATGTAGAGGGAACAGCATCTGGAAGAGCACTGCCATATAGGAGTAACTGAGAGAAAGTGAGAGGAGCTGGAGGACATTGAGCCTGAGATGAGGCTGCGGGGGTGCACAGAGACCAGATTACGCCCATCTCGGAGGACCACATTAAAGATATTCATCCTTGTCCTAAGTACAGTGGGAGCTATGATCACTCTAGCCTGCATGGGGAGGACGGACTGGAAAGCAGAGTGGGGTGAGGCTATTGTGATGGTCCAGTCCTACTCGCCACAGCTTGTGGGAGAGAGCCTGGCTACAGTTATCTGCTATTTCTTTTTCACAGGCATAAATAAGAATGTGTTTCGAAATTAGCAAAGTCTTCTTTTAAACAGAATAATAGACTAGACTTGTTGAGACTTTTGCTTGGGGCTCTAAATATCCATTAACAGAGCCTCATCAATGAACTGTAATCCCTATTAAATGAGGTTGTGAGCATCAGCAAAACTTTAGTACCTACCACTACACCTGGCAACGGCACTGCTAATAGATATTTGCTGAATAAATGACCAAATGAATCAAGGGTTACAAAAAAGGTTACAAACAATGAGTGACTCCAAGAAGCACGTTGAAAGTAGCTGAGAAAACCATTTTCCTTTCTAAACCTTGAGTTTTATTACTTGCAAGAATTCAATAATTCCTTTCATTTTTTAAGCTTCTGTACATCTATATGTTGGGCCATCAATTAAAATAAACTGCACAAAATGCCCACTCCGCAAAGTGTTCTTGCCTCTGGCACACGTTCCATTTCAATACCGGCATAACCAAAATAACTAATGTGGTTGTTCGATTCTAGGGTCAGCAACTTGTTCTCTCTCAATTTCTAAATCCCAAGGCAAACAGCTTTGAGATACTAGAATAAGAAGAGCTAAAAAGAAATTGCCAGTTCTTTTGTTGCCTTATTAAGTCTGGAGTATTCTATTTAATCATATCTTCCTCTAGGAGAAATCAACTATTTGAAGAAAAATACATTCCTGGTATCTGAATGCTGTCTTTCAGTAAGGAGCAAAGATCAAAGAGGGTGCATTTTCTAATCTTTGAACATTAACAATGTCCCTTGTACTGCAAAATGGAATTACTTAGGGCTGTTAGGGAGACCCCTGTAGTTTTGAGCATATAAATGGAATGTCTTAATACAGCACATGAAATTAATTGTAACATATTTAATATCCCTCAAATAAATTTGAAAGAACAAGGTATTTGGCACTTGGATATTTATTTTAGACATTTCACCAACTGCACGGAGCTCTGTAATAAGTCTGAAATACTTAACACAGATAAGATATCTTACCCAAGCTCAGCATTTTCTCCTGATGTTTGTAATTTTTGCTATAAGAAAATTGGACAGTTTTATCACCAGGTAATATTTGTTAACCAGGGTCTGACAAAGGGAAAAAGATGGATGACTGCTAGATCAGCATGTGGCCTGCCAAGAAAATAAAAAGACACTCAGGGTAAGTGATTTTAATCTGTTGGTCAGTGCCCTATTCAGGATGTCATATTTTTTTTATGAAAATGCAAAAGAAAAGGTTCATAATACACAGTGGTGACATATATAACTTCTGTTTCATGATTTGCAAAGAGTAGGCACCTCATTGACTGGTTGGATTTATTCTCTGTATTTGAAAGATAGCCCTTGGATTACCCAAAGAGAACCTTCTCATTTTTGTGATTGCTTTATCATTCCAAGGGGATTCTGGTGCATGGCTCATCCATCCCCTCTTTGTAATGCCCTCTATATTCCGCCTCTTAATCAAAGGACACTTTGCCTAAGAATGCATTTACAGAAAATTGAGATACACATTCTGTATGGATGAAGGCAACTGTGTCATCTACATTTTCCACAATTCAGCCATGCCCTTTGTTCTTGGACATGATAGAAAATCTGTTTTCACTCTCAATTGGAAAGCCAGCATGAGTTAGACCAGATGGCTGTTGACCTTCAGGCAATAGAGAATGGGAGAGATTCCCAACTGTTCTCATTACTCTGGGCAGTGACCTCCTTTGGAGCAACAGCCGCAAGAAGCTGACACCTAGAAAACTTACTTTCTCCTTGAACACTAGACACATTACTGGTTGTGTATTGAGATCTCTAGTTACCTAATCTTCATGGTGTCAATGTCTTATGTCTGTGTTTATATATATTACTCTTTATTCAATGAAGTCAAGCTGCTGGTGTTCTAAATGTCTTGATAAGAGAAGACAGCTGAGTTCAGATGTCTGATGATGTTAGCAAAGTTTTCCCAATTTTTATATCCCTGTGCACAACACAGTAAATAGATGACAGTATATATTCAATGTGTGTGTGTTTTATTGAATGATTAAAAGATAAATGAATGCTAGCCACCATACTTTTACATTATCTGTAAGATACTTTCAGAAAATGTACATATACAGAAACATAATACGTTGTAAGCACCTATCTTAATTGTTTCCCAGTAACACCAGTAAGATAGGTTCTGTTATTATTCTTTTTTGCTAGATGAAAATTTTAGTATTATTAACTAGTGAGTGGAAGAAATGGAACTGGATCAAGTCTATCTGATCAAATCTGATGCTCAAATGTTTAACTACAATGTTCTCTTATTTCCTTTTTGTTACCATAGGGAGATGACTAACTAGGGTTAAAATTATATCCCCAAAACCATGGAATAGTTTACCTGTAAATTTTCTTTCAGAACCCATGGCTGCTTATTATTCATTTATTTACATAGTTTAAAATAATAAATGGCTATACGTGAGATATATCAGTATACTTGCTACAAGATTGAAAGAGCTGATGAATGCTGGACAGAGGTGGGGATAAAAGTATTTTCCTCTTCTATTTCTGTCAGGTTGCCTTTTAGATCTGATGTGATCTGACATCTCCCCCCAGGACATCTGAGTGTGCCGAGTTATCAGTTCTCTGTCTATTTCCTACTGTCTAGCCAAGAGAAAACTGACATCTTGCTGGGCTGGGTCTCTAGCTATCTGTACTGCATATATTAAATAAATAAAACTGAAAGAACTAGGTCATTGGAGCAAATGTATGCATTTATTGAGCCATAGATGAAGGGATATCTAAAATGTGTCCCCCATTATGGAATGTATCTGAATCCAGTGTTATGTCACATATTGGGTGAAACCACAGACAGAACAGCCCTTGTCACCCACACAGCCATACAAATATAGCTTCTTGGCAAACTGCATTCACACACAAGATGGCAGTAAGTACAATTTTGTTTCTATGTTGATCTTAAAACCATCCCCTTTCTTCACATCTTAGTGCCATAATTATATCACCTGGCTCAGCACAAGCAACTGTCCCTTAGTAGGTAGAAAGAGTGGGATGGACCTCTATTATGAAGAGAGAGAAAATCCCATGTGGCCAGGTCTTAGTGGGACAGAGGGAGTGAGGGAGTGGCCTATGGCTGTTTCTCCTCATCATTCAAAAACGATTAACACCATAGTTTGCTCACTGGGCACATTTGGGCTGGTGGCCCCAAGTCAGAATGAGTAAAAATGTCCATTTTACTCCCATGCCCATCTTTCTCCCCTCCATAGCAGTACCTTACAAAGCTAAGAACTTTCCTCCTCGCACTGTGTCTCCTTTCCCCTAGTACCACTTATCCATTCCAAGAATGTCAGTTAACAAGTATTTACCAGTGTAAAGGAAAGATCTTTTTTTTTTTTTTTTTAATTTTGCAACACATTCAGAAGAAAACCATTATAAATCTTTAAGGGCTTAGTTTTTTTAATCTTAGGAAAAGTGTAATTGGGCAGAAGGTTATTTACTAGGTACTTTTGAAAAGACCAAATAATAGCTTTTCAGCATATCCTACATTAAGCAGCATCAAAAAGATGCATGAAAATAGTATCTGACAATGACGTGGTAACTATGTGTATACATGGTTATAGCATTTTAATGCATCTGCCTGCATTCTAGACTCCATTCACAAAATCGTTCTGACATACTTACGGATATTTTTACTTGAATTTATATTTATTATTTGGCACAAACCTAGTCATTCCACAATCATCACTTTAAAACTAACAGAATTGATATGAAACCACGTTGGATTTGAAAGAAATTATTCAATCAATATCTGAGATACTAAAAAACATCCCAACTTTTAAAAGTGTTCCTCTTGTTACATTGCTAAGAAAACTCCCTTCACAATTCATACATCTCATATTCTCATTTCTGAAAATGTGTAAAGACAGAGCTTTTCGTCTCTGAAATAAAATAGTTGTTTGCAACGCTGGCTTGCAGGGAAGAAAAATGCCCTCTGTCCTCTTTTGGCTTAAATCCAATCAAAATAATAATAGATTTCAAGGGTCAACTCTTAAATATTGGCTTGAGCTGCTTGAAATGTTGGGAAGAATTTTGAGGCTCTATCCAGGCACAGAGTAAAAGGTGTTATTACCAATTAGTGATGTCTGCCTTGGGAGCACAAGTGAGGAAGTAGATCCCCTATGCCATATATTTGTCATCTCTGCTTTAAGGTTTCTTAAATATAATCACTTTTATTGAGTCGAACTGTATGAAAAAATAGTTGCACACAGTGAGATTCAATGCTTTGTGGTTTGGGGGCATCACATTTTGAAGATATTTAAATTTTGTTTTTGCTATATGGTACAAAATATAAGCCATGACAGAAATCTCATCAGCTTAATAGTAACTTTTGTATTGCACTTTCGGTTACAAAGCACAAGCACTTTTCATAG
This sequence comes from Phoca vitulina, assembly GCF_004348235.1. Classification (NCBI taxonomy): domain Eukaryota; kingdom Metazoa; phylum Chordata; class Mammalia; order Carnivora; family Phocidae; genus Phoca; species Phoca vitulina. The sequence goes on along the minus strand of NW_022589728.1, from coordinate 15,159,497 downwards.
ATATGATCTCATATGTGCTTGGACAAACCTGTGAAGTAGGCATTACCTTTGCCTTATTTATATATGTTTGCACTAAGACACTGAAGAGTTTCAATAACTTTTCCAAATTGTACCCAGGATGAAAATGCTTGCCTCAGAAAAGTAGCATAGTGAGGTTTTTGGGGAATATCCAAATAAAATTCTGAGAGGAATGTATTCTCTCATTATGAGAGTTCTTTTTTTTTTTTAAAGATTTTTATTTATTTATTTATTTATTTATTTGAGAGAGAGAGAATGAGAGAGAGAGAGAGAGCATGAGAGGGGGGAGGGTCAGAGGGAGAAGCAGACTCCCCGCTGAGCAGGGAGCCCGATGTGGGACTCGATCCCGGGACTCCAGGATCATGACCTGAGCCGAAGGCAGATGCTTAACCGACTGAGCCACCCAGGTGCCCTCATTATGAGAGTTCTAAAATCAGTCTGAGAGGATGCACTCTGGACCGTCCAGGACACAGTTGATACGTGATTGCTCCACTACACGGCCCAGCCAAATCAAACTGCTTATTAATTCCATAACAAAAAAAGTGGATAATTTTCTATATCTGTTCCTTTGTATACATGTCCCCTGTTCATTTTTATCATCTGGCTATGTCTTACCTCTCTTTCAAGACTGCTCAAGCATTAACTTCTTTTGAGTCTTACTTTTTCTTCCCAGAACTGGAATGAGGTGCAATTTTTCTATACATCAACCAACTAGGGAATGTTCTACCACAACTTCACACCAGGAAGTTTTGACTTGGGGTCTTCACACAAAGATATACCTGAATACATTCTTTTTTACCTCTCTTGAAAACTCCTCTTTTCCTACCTCTATGTGGTAAGTGGACTCTAGAAGGACCCAGTTCCTAGAGGCCATTCAGAAAACCTCTCTCTCTTCTACTCCACAGAGTGGGATGGGTTTTCAGACAAAAAGTATTCTTTTCTCTTTCTTTTCATCTCCCTCACTCCTTCTCTACTAACAAAGACTAGCTCCAAGATTCAGAACATGGAGATAAGATCTCTTTACTAAAAATCCCCACATGAATCAGGCTCAAGAAATACCATCCAATCCAATTTTCATGGAAGCTCTTTGTTAGATTATTAGATACATGCAAAGCCATGAAAAGTTACCTTGATACTTATTCTGCTATGTTTCTTGTGGGGATAATTCCTCTAAAAGAGATTATTGACATGGAAGGATTTAGGCATTCCAGACTCCTTGGCTATAATAGCGTCTAATAACAATAAACCCCACAACTATAATACTCCTTATATAAATTTCTATTGTTGCATTTACAAATTAATATGAATAATGTATACTTTGTGACTCAAAACCCACTAAATACTTTTTCTTCAATATTATGTTTTTAGGATCTCATTCACTTTTTTGATTCAATCAATTATTTGATTCAGTCATTTTCTATATGCCACCTCTATCAATACAGCTTAAAATCTTATCAAAGTCTTTGAACCCATTCATTGGAATGTATAAAGATATTTCCCCTGTAGTTTTGAAGCAGTGAAATAATAATCACATGTTTACTGGAAGGATCACTATGAACAACTACTACTAACTATTGTCATGAATTTTGTTTTATTGCTATTATCATGATGTATAGTAAAACACTAGTGCTTACATTAGAGCTGAAGGGCCAAGATATCAAGTCATTCCTATCATTATATCCTTTCCTTTTATTAAATGACTTCAGAATCATCTGCCTTTGCAATATATATGTATGTGTGTATATATATATGTATATATATGTATATATTTATATATGTATATATGGGTACATGTGTATGTGTGTATATAAAAATATATAATATATAAATGTATAAATATATGTGTGTGTGTATATATATATATATATATATATACATATATATATAAAAAGAGAGAGAGCTTAGGTAGGATTCACCACACTTTTACACTGCTTGTTTGCAGATTATTTTTAAATGACTAGAAAAGCAAGAAAGAGTAATATTGTGAGGGATACATCAAGATTGAGAACATTTAAGTGTCTGTGCTAATACACAACAAATATAGTTCACTATAGGTAAATGCAAAATAATGAGCTTTCGAGTAAAGAATTTAAAATTGGAAATATCTGCTTAATGAAAAGGTGCTGCCCCATACTGATTAGAAACACATTTGAGTTGTTGTTGCAAAATTGTATCCATTTAGCCTTTAGCCCAACATGGAATTGTGGAGAAATACCGAGTAAAATTACTAAACAACAAAAAAAAAGTATTGTAAATCAAAGGTAGGATTACTGTAATAAAGAGTAAGTATACATTTGCTCATAGAAAATACAAAGTATGCGTCACCTCATTTTTAAATCAAGATATCAAAATAATTGAAATGGGCCACTTGCTGGGTCCAAAATAACTCTGAAGTTCAACACAAGTTCTATGAAACAGAAAGACAAAATTACCTCAAGGAATGGTAAAGTAATTACAATAGATACAAACTGAAAAGTAAAGAGACTCAGTGTTTAAATATTAGAAAAAGAGAAAAAAAGTGTAAAATTTATTTCACAAAATTATGTAAATATGAATGTTTTTAAAATATGGGGCACCTGGGTGATGCAGTTCATTAAGCATCTGACTCTTGGTTTTGGCTCAGGTCAAAATCTTGAGATTGAGCTCCAAATAGGGCTCCATGCTCAGTGCGGAGTCAGCTTAAGGCTGTCTCTCCCTCTCCCTCTGCCCCTCCCCACTGCACGAGCTCCCTCTCTTTCTCTCTCTCTCGAATAAATAAGTAAATCTTTTAAAAAAATAAAAATAAATAAAAGTGAAAAAATCTTGAACCAAGATGGTGAGTGAAACAAAGATACAAAACAAAATACCCTGATATATTTAGTGATATAATTTATATATATTTATATGGTTTACATTAATATTAATATAAGTTACTTCCATAGATGAAGTGAGCTGTCTTGCTAACCCCAACACTACCAGTTGTGTACTGGTTTATTGAGAAAGTCTTTACCCAAGTTACAAATGCATTGCCTCAAGTATAGAGTCTAAATTTGCAAATTTTGCTTAATCTGCATCCAAATAAAGAAAATATAAGAGTTTTATAAGACTTCTGTCTCAAAGAGAAAAGCCTAATGTCTTACTTTGTGACTAGAAGCATTGAGCAAAATTACTTTTATTTTATTTTATTTTATTTTATTATGTTATGTTAGTCACCATACATTACATCATTATTTTTCTTTTTATGTTATGTTAATCACCATACATTACATCATTAGTTTTTGATGTAGTGTTCCATGATTCATTGTTTGCATATAACACCCAGTGCTCCATGCAATACATGCCCTCCTTAATACCCACCACCAGGCTAACCCATCCCCCCTCTCCCCTCCCCTCTAGAACCCTCAGTTTGTTTCTCAGAGTCCATACTCTCTCATGGTTCATCTCCCTCTCTGATTCCCCCCCTTCATTTTTCCCTTCCTACTATCTTTCTTTTTAACATATAATGTATTTTGATTCACAAAAGAAGAGAAAGCTTCCTTAGCAAAAGGGTAGATCACAAGAGTCCCATTGTTGTGTGTAGATAGTTACTATATTTTTTATGTTCAGGAAAAGAATGGGTGACTGAATTAATAGATTCCAATGTAAAAACAAACACAGATTTTCATCAATAAATTAGGAAATTTTTTCATTTTCTAAATTATTTTTGTAATCTCCTGAGATCTCATCAGAATTTTCATTCTATCCATTAGTCTTTATGCCTAGATCAAAATATTTCACATATATTATATCTATAGAAGCTTGTCTAACTACTTAGCAGGCTATGAAACTTCACTTTCCCCAAAATATTTTCCATAACTAATAAATTTTTCTTTGATGCCGTTGCTGTTCTTTAGATAAATTTCCATTGTTTGCTATCATTGATTACCACAATATAACAGTATGGACATTAATGAAGAACCCCAAATATATATCCACATACAGCGTGAGATAAGAGTACCCAAAATGTCTGGATGTTTGAAGAAAGATCCCGGACTTCAGTTTCACTTATATTGATTCAGTGATTTTTTTTTTTCCCACCCTCTATTTTGTGCAAAGCTCTCTGATTTCTAAAATGTGCCCCTAAAAGTCCACAAAATGGATAATTCTAACTCAAATCATCAAAAGTGGCCAGCTTCATGTCCTTTGCTATGGGGGTTATCATGCCCTCTTCAGTGCACAAAATATTTCTCTAGAGGAGTTTCTGGGACTGTTCATCTGGCTTGTGTGACTGTGAAGTCGAGGGCAGTTGAGGCTGAGGAAGTCATTGGCTGGAGTAACCTACAAAAATCAACCATGATATGGTAGATTAGGCCCAAACATAATGTCCCAGAGCTTGCACCCCACTTCCGTCTGCTCCTCAGAGTCTGCACATTCAGAACACGGTCTGGAGAGAAGGAGCATCTCCATCTGCTTCTCAGACTGAATCCTAAAGCAGCTGCTCAGTGCTCTTTTATGTTTATTATCTGTCTGAGCTCCTTAATCCTCCCATCATCTCTATGAGGCAGCCTATACTATTATCCTCAGTGTACAAATGGGTAAAGTTGGAGAAAATGAATCATCTGTGCCTGAAAAGCTGTGCTTATCTCCTCATGGGCTTCATCAGGGCCACCTTGCATTCGGTTTAATCTTGGGGGTGGGCTAGCCAAGGCCTCAGGGAGAAGGAAGAAATAGGACAACTAAATCTATGTCTTGCTGAAAGGGAAGACTGGCAGGGACTTCACTCCAGAGTTATCTCTTTTCCCTTACAAGTATATGACCTTGACTAACTCTCAAGGCATCTCTCTAACCTTAGACAGAGGGGTAGAATGAGAACCCCCACTGATTCTCCTCCTGACATTTTTTTCTAAATCCTCTGTACAAAGGGAATATTGTATTCACTTTCTAAACCGCCAAATAATTAACTAGGGATTTGACAAACTCAACCTGGCCAGTATCAATCCCCCCAAAGACTCTAACTCAGTGTCAGTGTTTGGTTAACGTCCATTGCCTTTATTCATTCATTCAACAAATGTTTACCCAGCACCTAGTGTGTCTCCTATGCTGTGTTTGACATCAAGGATCTATAAAAGGGATACATTTTCTGCATGCAGGACATTTTATTTCCTATTAGATAAAATAACTAATAAATGTGATATGACAAATTTCATGATCAAGATAAGCACAAGATATAATGGGAATGTAGAAGAATGAAACTTACTCAAACAGAAAAAGGTCAGGGAAGGACTTTCAGCAGTTTTGAAGGGTGAGGTAGGGTTGGTAGAGGGAGAGGCATGTGTAAAGGAACAAAGCTGTAGGAAAGGTGCTGGTACACTATTATGACCGGAGGAACATTAATAGAATCCCAAGAGAAGATGAAAGTAGAAAAGAAGACAGGAGCCCTGATATGAAATATGAATTTTATCCTGAGGGCAGTGGAAAGCCATTGAAGGATTTAAAAAGGGTATACATTTGATAAAGATCACTCTGACAAGCAGTGTGGAGGATGGGTGGGAAGAAGGGCGATCTCACACATGAAGGAGTAACTGACACAGCTATGATGGAATTAGAAACTTGCAGTCTCCACCACTGCCCATGAAAATTATTTGTAAGATAGAGAAAAGGTGATTTTCCTGTCTCTTTTAGAACCATGCAAACCAGTCTTGATAACTGAGTTGCATATTAGCCATATCTGATTATACTTCATGTCATATCTTTCCTCCAGGTCAAATGCAAGTTCAAAGTGAGAATGTGCTCTGGCTTCTGGATGCCCTTGTATCCAATTGTAATAGTGTTTATATGTTTACCAAGAAGAAATATATGTTTCCTTTAAAAAAATTACTTGTAACTAGAGACAAAAACCATCAACCTCTGTAAGGAGAGAAATCTGATGGGGAGGTCATTAGATACCTTGTGCATATTCAGCCAGGTATTGAACCTTTATCTGCATATGATTGCACATTTAAAAAATACCTGGTGGCCATAGCATTCCAGCACAATTTGATATGGGAATGAAAACGTATTTTAGTCTGTAAGAAAGCCCAAGGCACTGTGGAAGATATCTTGTTCCCTGTTCTCTAGGTTAAAATTTATCATTTGTAAATGGAAAAATAGATTCTACCCATGGTCTGAGATTTTGAACTCCAGTTTATTAAGACAATGTCTGACATAATGTGTTCTCTGCATTTTGCAGGTGAGCAATGAAGATTCAGAGAGATTAAGTGATTTGCTAAGGGTAGCATAATAAGGACATCTGTGTAAAGGAAGATCTGAGTCTCTAGCTATGTGCTTTCTTCCAAATCAAATGCTTTATTTGCAAGTTGCTGTATATTTTACAAAATGCTTCCAGTACACTTTATGTGATCCATTTTATAGATGTGAAAACTGAGTACAAGAGCTATAAAGCTATTACATCACTTACAGGTATAAAGCTAAGAAGTACTCGGCACAGCAGTGAAACTCATCTTCATAAAAGAGAGTTTGCCTCCTTCCCCCGCATCTTGTTCCTCTAGAATATATTCTATAGAAAATAAAGCTGGGAAATTACATGAAAGTGGACTGAGAGAAAGGGAAGGACAGAGAGCTCAAGCATTTTGACTTTTCTCCCTTTGTGATTCATTCTTGAGACTTACACCCACACATAAAATCTTTCTTCTACAGGTAGCCAGTGAAGAGCCCTCTTGTATTAAACTTTACAGAAAAGTGAGGGTTGAAACATCGAACACAGAAAATTTTAGCAGTAGCTCTTTTATTTTTTTAAGATTTTATTTATTTATTTGACAGAGAAAGACACAGTGAGAGAGGGAACACAAGCAGGGGGAGTGGGAGAGGGAGAAGCAGGCTTCCCGCTGAGCAGGGAGCCTGATGCTGGGCTGGATCCCAGGACCCTGAGATCATGACCTGAGCCGAAGGCAAACGCTTAATGACTGACCCACCCAGGCGTCCCAGCAGTAGCTCTTGATATTTGTGTTTTATATAAACAATTAGAATCCCATGTAGGTAAGAGAATTCACACACACAGACACATACACCAACTATATATTATGTTATTATTACCAAAAATCCAAAAAGGTGAAAAGAACCAAGATTCCTATAAATTCCATTAGTTAGCTATTTATATACTGCAAACATAAGCTGTGCAACACTAAGAAATAAAAGTCTTAGTCTTCCTGGTTTTTTCTCTAATGACTAAATAAATTTAATTATCTATTTGATGACTTTGAATAACTAAACTTTCTAGTGAGCATTAATGGGAAAATGCACGCTAAGTTAAAATGATAATTATAAAACAAAAAACTGCAGTGACATTAAAGCATCCCCAGTAACTTTATCAATTTATAAAATGTCTAAAATATTAAAAATAAAATAGAGGTACATCGGTGCTAGGGCTGCTTCTGGCTCTTATTAACTTGTTACCTTAGGCTAGTCTCCTCACATGCTCTTTATGTATTAAAAGTAGACGGTTATTTCTTCCCATTTCTACCTCATGTGTTATTTTAATATGTGATAGGGTTTATGTAAAAAGTGTTTTGAAAATTATGTAATGCCACAGTATGATATGTTGTTATTAGAGCTATCATTTATTTATTTAGATGGAACCACTATGTACAATGTGATTTTTTTCAAGGGATAAAAATTTGATTAAAAAGAGGCATAAAAAACGCAAAGTATTTTCATCAAATTGATAATGACTGTCAGTCAGGGTATAGGTACATTAATGCAGTAGCAGAGATCGTCCATTAAAAAAAAAAAGGAGAAACAACTTCTTGTTTCTGATATTTCTATATGGAAAGATGTTTATATCACACATGTAGTGTCCCTTGCTTTATAGTTCCTTGATCTTTTCCATTCTAAAGACCTTCAAGTACTCCATGACGGCAACCTACTGAAATATCATCGTTACCCTACACAGCTTAGCTTCTGAGATCTTAATCTCTAAAAGTTCCCTCTTTTACCATAACTTTCCTTCATCAAACCCTCATTTTCTCTCAGGCTTACCCACCTGTTTTCTAATGTCACCAAGGCCACCAGATCCTTGAGGCTTTCATTCCTAGTCAATCAGTTTCTTCTACTTCACTATTAAGCAATGAGCCCATGGTCTATCTCTAAAATCACTCACCATTGCTCTCAATCCTTTTGCTCCTTTTTCTTTCTGTCCTAATGATCCAGCACATTCCCAATGTTGGATAAAAACAGCGATCCTGCTCTGTAGGTACAAGTGAACAGCACTATACTTATATTACTGCTGGACAACGTAGCCATATAGTTACAGTTTGATACCACAAATAATATCGACCTAAATGGCTCACTAAAAGAGCCAAGACTATTCTCAGTCTCTGGACTTGATTGAACCTCATCTTACAGACACCATATATTACTTGAGTATAACATTTGTCACATTATGATCTACACCAAGATAGCTCTTTTATACACTACTTCTGTGCTAATACCAAAAGCTTTATTTCAAATACAGCTACCTTCATGTACCTCAAAGAGCTGCTTCAGACCCTGCTCCTCATGATCCTCTTCTAAAACTTCCTCTCCCACTATCCTCTGGCTTTGCCATCTTTGTCCGCTTTGGCTTTACACCTCTCTTTCTGCCTAATTCTATTGATGAGCTGTTGAATAGCTTTCCTGTTTAGCAAGACAATGCCTTGAACCAACATCCAAGAACTCAATATCTCGCTCTTGAATCAGACTATAGACTTTCACAAAGATGGGAAACTCAAGCCTCAGTTTGCCTGGGAGGGATGATCAGACAGACATATTTATTATGACTACTTCTTTGTACATCTATCTCATCTAGCAGACAGTGAAGCACTTAAGACCAAGAACTGTAGTTGAAGGAGTTCAAGACTTTAAGAGTTAAAGAAAGAGCCTAAAGTAGTGTCTTCCATGGACAGCTTGCATTACAGTCACCTGGGATTTTTAAAAATGTATCTTTTCCTGGACCTGACCCAATACTCATCATATTGCCACATGATTCTTTTGCACCGTTTGAGAAGCTCTGCTCTAAAGAGACATGTATAACTGTAATGAGAAATTTAAGTGCCCTAGAGGCAACAAGCAAGCTATACAAAAGTAGAACAAAATGTGGGTCCTGTGTTAGGCTAAAAAACTCCTACTATTCACTTCTGGAAAACTGTTTTCCCTTCAACAAGGTGCATCCAGGGTTAACAAACTTTTAAATTTTCTGGTGCCAGAAACCTAGATTTTTATGTAAAATCTGCTGATTCTTATACAATGGCAAATAACTCACAATTACATTTAAACAAACAAACAAAAACCAAAACAAAACAAAACAAAACAAAAATGCTTTGAACTACAGAACATGTGTCTATAGTCAATTTGTAATTCTTACTTTAGAGCAACCCAAACAAATATAACTGAAAGACACATATTTGAGGACCAAAAAAAACTAGAAAACAAGTATTTGAGGACCAAGTGAGGAAGGGGGGACACCGTTGAAACTGTCTACAAAGAAAGAGAAGAATGAGGAAGAGGTCAAGAGAAGAAAGGATTGCAAATGAGGGCTGGGCTGCCGTGTCAGAAGGCGTGGAGAGGCCAAGCAGGACAAGACTGAAAATAGACAATTGGCAATTAGGAGGTCAGTGGTGACTTTGGAGAAAGCACTTTCAGAGTGGTAGGGCAGAATCCAGATCATAATGAGATGAGAATGAGTGGGATTAAAAAGGGGTGGGGAAAGGAGAGGAAAGAGGGGGGAGAGAGAGAAAGAGAGAGATCAAGTGTAGATTATTCTTTCCAGACGTTTAACAAAAAAGTTAAGGAGGGAGATAACATAGTACATCAAGAGAGGAAGACAATGCAAAGAAAACTGCTTTGAACATATTTTTATAGAAATACAACACATACAGAAACATGCATAAATCCTAAGTAAATTCTTCCAAACATACACTTCTGTGGCCATCACCAGGGTGTAGACACAGAATATTAGAATATTACCAGCCCCACAGAATCCTTCCTTCTGCCCTCTCAACCATGTCTCTTTTCTTCATCACCAAGAGTAAATGCTATCCTGACTTCTGATAACACAAGTTAGTGTGGTCTTTTGCGAACTTTGTATAAATGGAATAGTAGAGTGTAATCTTAAGAGTTTGCTTGAATGTGCCTGGGTGGCTTGGTCAGTTAAGTGTCTGCCTTCAGCTCAGGTCATGATCCCAAGGTCCTGGGGTCGGGCTCCCTGCTCCCTGCTCAGCAGGGAGCCTGCTTCTCCTTCTCCCTCTGTCCTCCTCTGCCCCCGACCACTCATGCCTTCGTGCTCTTTCTCTCTCTCTCTCTCTCTCTCAAATAAATAAATAAATAAAATCTTTTTAAAAGATTAAGACCTTGTTAAAATCACATATTCTAATAATTTATCTACGGATTTTAAAATTTTCTACATAAACAATCAGGTTGTTTCAGAATCTTAAGAGTTTTATTTCTTTGTTTCTAATTCTTGTCCTAATAGGACTTTTCTTTCTTCTTCAAACTAAAACTTCCATACAATGTTGAAAAGAAGGATGATAATGGTCATTCTTCCTTTGGTTCTGATCTTGCAGGGAAAACCTTCAACATTTCATCATTGATTATGCTTAGATTATTGATTTTTAACTTTTCCTTCCTTTTTGTAAATAAATTTAAGGTTTTAGCTGCATCTGATATGTTTTGATATAAAATAACTCAAAATATTTTTAAAATTTCCATTCTATTTTCTCTTTTAACCCACTAGTAATATAGAAGAATTTAACATTTCCAAAATGTAGGGATTTTCTAGTTACTTTATTTATTTTTGATTTCAGTGTGATCAGAGAGCATACTATTATAATTTTTGAAATATGTTGAGATTTACTTTATGGTGCAGCCTATGGCTAATTTTTGTAAAACTTTTATGTACATTTGAAAAAAATAAATTCGTCAGTTTTAGCAATAGCCTATATATGTCATATAGATCAAGTTTGTTAATATGCTATTTAAATCTATATACATGTAACATTTGTGTGATTATTTTATGAATTCTAAAAAGAAGTATATTAAAATCTTCTGTGATTATCTATATGTTTATTTTCTTGTGTAGTTCTCTCAATTTGGTGCTCATATAACTTGAAGCCACATTATTAGTTACATGTTAATTTCGAATTGTTACTTTTCCAATGAATCAAATCTTTTGTTATTGTAAAGGGTTATAAGGCATTATTATTTATACTATCAATATTCATTTATATTGCACAGGTCATTTTGTCCTTTATTTCTTCCCGCACCTCCAAATATTCATTTTAAATTATCTTCCTTTTGCCTGAAGAATTTTCTTTGGACTGCATATCCTGGTGAAAAATTCTCCTAGGTTTTCTTCATCTGACAAGGTTTTTATATCACCTTTATTTTTTTAAGGACATATGCGTTGTGTATAGAATTTGAAGTTAGAAATTACTGTCTTTTAGCACATGGGGGTAGCATTACTTTGTCTCTTGGCTTTTATTTTTTATGTTGAGCAGTTGACAATCTGTCTGTGGCTCTTTTTAAAGTAATGCATCATTTTATCTTTGGATGTTGGTAAGATACTTGTCCTCATGTTTGGTTTTCAGAAATGTTCTGTTGTGTACCTAATGGTGATTTTCTTTGCCTCAATCCAGTTTGCCTCAGTAGAATTCACAGGGCTTCTTGAATTGATTAGCTTGAATTTAGCTGTTGAATTAGCTTCTTTCCGCAGCTTTAGAAAATGTTCAGTCATTATCCTTTAAAGATCTTTATGTGGAGATTTCAGTTACATGTATGTACATCATTGTTGTTCTATGTCTATGCCTTTTACGTTTTCTTTCTTTTTGTGTTCTCCATCCTTTTGTCATTCTCTGTTCCATTGTGGCTATTTTCTTCTGTCCTATCTTTGAACTCACTAATTTCCTCTTCAGTTATGTCTTTTCTGCTATGATCCCTAATTATTGAATCCTTAATTTTGATTCAAGAATTGCTCAGTTTCAAAATTTCAATTTGTTTCCTATATATTATTTTCAGTTCTATGTAAAATTCTCAAAGTTGTTTTCATTTCATTGATCATTTTAGGCATAATTAGCTTAAAGTCATTGTCTAATAATTTGAAAAATCTCCTGTGGATCTTCTTCTGTTATTTGGGGCATTTTCTTTTAACTTTTCATCAACTTTTTAGTTTCTTCACTTGCCTGGTTATTTTTGATTGAGTGCTGGCCATGCTATCTGAAAAATAATAGAGATAATGTAAAACCTGACTTATTTTATCATCCACCAGAGCAGATTTACCTGTATTTCTAGTAAGTGACCAGGAACGTTAGCAAATTCAGATCATCTTAAAGCAACCAGGGTATCAGATTATCCCAAAGCTGGTTTTTGGTTCCTGTAAGGGCAGATTTATTTCTAGCTTAACCTTACTCCTAGAATATTAACCTTTGATTTTCAGTCTAAAACGTGGGTGATTTGCAATGGTTCAAGTAAGAAATGATGGTAGCTTGGACAAATGTGGTAATAGTAGACTTAGTTAATAGTGGTCAGATTCAAAATATATTTTGTAGATTGAGACAATAGGATTTTCTGGTGGTTTAGATATGGGAAGAGATGAAAAATTACCCCTAAGTCTCTGACATGAGTGATCAAACATAAGATACTGAGATAAATAAGAATGACAAAAGCTTTTTTGGTGGATAAATATAAGGAATTTTATTTCCACATGGAGTGCACACAATCTTTTCCTCTGCAAGGTACCTCTGGAGCATAAGTCTAGAATACCATTCAGATGGTGGCTGCAAGATTGGCCGCAGTTTTAAAATTTGAAAACTCACCCAGAAGTCACAGTATTTTCTTTTTTATTTAAAATTCCTGCTAATTCAATGGAGTTTATTGACAAAGGGAAGAGACATTCCATTTTGTATGCTTATTATGTACCAGGTCACAACTCTAAGAAGTTTACCATGCATTATTTCACTATGAGTTGTGTTGTAGTATTCTCACAATATTATACAATCATCCCATTTTAGGGAATGAATAAACAACAAAGGCTTAGAGAAGTGAAGTAATTTGTCCAAAGTCACATAGTATATTGGTTAGGGAGGCAGATTTGAAGTGAGGTCTATGGGGCTCCAAAGCTTGCGCACTTGTTCAGTTCATTACACCAGCTCTGATACTTTGTAGACCAAGGAAAATGTAAGCTAAAGAGCCTGGAAAAATGATGAGGAAGGAATGTGGAAAATAGTTTCTTTTGCATTCATCAAAATCTAAGAGAGTCTTTCCTGAAATATTTCCTTCGTTTTTCTCTCTACTGGTATGGTTGGAACCATCTTGGAGATAATTGGTGACCTGAGCCTAAACTAATGTGTTTCTGTTGAAAGGTAGAGCTCCAGGCCTCCATGACCTCTCTCTCCTGTGATCACCTGATGGGCAATCGTAGATTTGCTCTTGGACCAAATATAGTTCTGAGCACAGGGGTGGAACTAACAGAATATTTGCAGATGGATGGAAACAAACAAACAAAAACATAGTCTTTAGTATGGCTTTGAAGGCCTATGTGCCACCCGTCTCCCCGCCCTCAAGCTTTCATCCATCTTCTTGATCTTCTCAGCCACTCCATTCCAACCCCTCTCTTACATGGAAAAAAAAAAAAAGTGTTTTATTTTGAACATGTTAAATCTGAGATACTTATGATATATCCGTTACTTACCATGCAAATACACTGGGCCAATAGAATGTCTTTATCATCATATCTACTCCAGGATGTATCTGTTCACAATCCAATCATGAAGAACCATTTCTAACTTAGACTTCTAAAGGTCCTTCTTGCTCTACTGATCACTAAGACTCGAATCATGGCACCACTGGCATGACCTGATGTATATATTCCTCTCTGAGAAGACTATTCACTCATGTTTTTCAGTGTAACTTCTACTGCATTAGTTGTTATACTGCAGATACTATAAAAGGGATGGTAATACAGTTAACTCTTGAACAACATAGGTTTGACTGCATGGGTCCACTTATACACAGATTTTTTTTTTCCATAAATACAGTACAGTACTGTACATGTATTTTCTCTTCCTTATGATTTTCTTAATAACATTTTCTTTTCTCTAGCTTACTTTATTGTAAAAATATAGTATATAATATATATAACATACAAAATCTGTTAATTGACTGTTGACATTATCAGTATGTCTTCTGGTCAACAGTAGGCTATTAGTAGTTAAGTTTTGGGGGAGTCAAAAGTTATATGTGGATTTTCAACTGCACAGGGGTTGGCACACCCATCTCTGATTATTCAAGAGTCAACTGTACATTCAAGACTGGGAATAGAAGGAAAAAACATTGTGACTTAGACTTTAGCCTATAGGTGCTCAAAATGTACAATAGAGGGTGAAGAAGTGTCAAGCTGGAGATCCAAGCACCATCTACCATTAAGCCCTGGAAACATACCTTGCCTAGAGGCACCATCACAAGGTGCATCAAAGGGTAATGAATGACTACACATTTGAATTGACAGAACTGTGAAGTCATTTGTATGTTTTTATTTTTACAAACACAAATCCACAGGGTCTTGTATAACATTTCCTCTTAGAGTAACCTTTAAAAAGGTTATATTATTCCATTGTGGAGAATTATCTGAATAGACTTACCTGCCTTTAGGGACTGAGAGGAATACTTTGTCCAATTTAAATCAGTAGTACAAGTGTATGTATTACATCTTGAGATACATTTCTCACCTGCAACTAGTTCAGACAACTAGAGTGTTCAAAATATACAAAATTTAGTTTTCCAAAGCATTTGGAATATTTGCAGCATTGTCAAGAAAAATACCTGCTGAAGTCCTACATTAAGTACTGATTAACATTTAGAGTAACAATATCATTTGGTATTTCAGTTAGTATAGACATCTTTAAGAAAATAAAGGGTTTGAAAGACTAGGAAAATGGTAGTCAATCTCTTCATTACTGATTTGCTCCTTTTTCAAAAAGTATGGAACTAAGAGGATGACTGATACCTATAAAAACATGGCAATTTTTAAAAAAAAGTTTTATTTATTTATTTGACAGAGAGAGAGACACACACACACAGCGAGAGAGGGAACATCAGCTGGGGGAGTGGGAGAGGGAGAAGCAGGCTTCCCGCTGAGCAGGGAGCCCGATGCGGGGCTGGATCCCAGGATCCCGGAATCATGCCCTGAGCCAAAGGCAGACGCTTAACAACTGAGCCACCCAGGGGCCGAGAACATGGTAAATTTGAGTCTTAAAAAGGAATAATAGAAAAATATCATGAATTTGACCGACTTTAGAGTAGACTTGCTTATAAATTCATTCAAGTTATAAAATAGCCCCTTTAAAATATACTGTTATGCTATTTTCCATATTTTAATGGGAATATTTATAATTATATTGGATTAAAATGTTATAAATTCAATTATAATGTTATTTATGACAACATATGACAAGCCACAGAGCTAAACTTTCTAGGGTTGCCCTTCTCCTGCTCACTTTTCACTACAATAGAACTAAGCTCAGTGTTCTTTTTATAGGGTCAAATAATATGTTCTCTATTTTGCTGTCTGCTTATTGTTTGTTGTTGTCATTTTTTTTTTGCTTTAAAAAATTTGAAATATATTTATTGGATGACTGTATTAAGTGTAACTTCAAAGAATCATGGAGGAATTGGGTTTTCATGGGGTTTGCAAACAAACAAACTAGGCTACTGTTCAGATTTAATCAAGATTGGGAAAATCTAAATACTTAATCGCTTGCTGGTGACATGAGTGAGGATTCTTAATTCAGCATCAGCGGTCATTTTTTCTGTGGCATAGAATAATCATATACATTTAATATCTTCTTAAAAAAAAAGAAAAAAGTCTTCTTCCACTTTACCACCCTCTCTAATTTAGGGAAGAGGCCAACAATGGGTGGCAGAGTGATGATAAATCTTTCCCTAACCAATTTCCATCTGTGTAAATTAAGAAATATACAAAAATAATGGATAATGACTCCCTGAAATAAATTCACTGGAGCAGAGAGCAGATAAACAGGTATTTGTACTTTTTACCACAATCTACCATGTTAGTTATAGCTATACAACTAATATTTAAAAGAGATGTTACATTAGCAATTAGGTTTGGAAATCCTTAACTAGCATGATCAATTCAATACTAAAATTCTGTAAGACAAGGATTTTAATGAATGTGGTTTGAGTTATGTTTTATTTGAATCTATTACTATCAAATCTATTATTGAAAATGTTAAGTCACTTTTGAACATCCTCTGCTAGTTGTATTCTTTAAAATTGCTCCCTTTCTTGTCAACAATACAGAAAATTTCCATGTTGAATAAAAAAGGGGGAAGAAATATTAATTTTTTTCTTTCTAAGCAAAGAAATCATAAAGAAATTATAGAAAAATTATAAAGATCATAATTATTCCTGTCCCAAAGATCACATTATAAGATGTTTATAAAGTAGCTTTCAATTCCTTCTTTCATGAGCTTCTATATGCTAGTGAGAACATATTAGAACAAGAGATAATCTGACATAAGGTAATACTGGCAATAGAATGAAACAATGGCTTTTGTCAAGGACACCTGGAATGAAAGGGTAAAGAAGTTATATGAGATGAAATGAATTTTACCCATGCTGTAACATTCAATCTGAATCTTCTCTGGATGTTTTGATGAGAAAGGGTAAAACGTATTGGATTATTTTACTACATAAATGTAACTTAAAGGAGAGAGTAAGGGCAACAGACTAAGTAACAACCATACTTCTATCATTTGCTATAGATGTTGTATTATTTAACTCCCAGGCTTTTAAATGAACAATTTTCTACCTGCGATATGCTTGGAACAATTACTTCCTCATTCCATTGGTCAAAAGCCAGAAGAAAATTTTTTGCGGTAATTTGGGTTCATTTTTCTTAAAAGAATACGCACAAATTTGGAGAACTCAAAAACCCCAATGTTTTACATGGAAAGCATAAAAAGAAGATAGCGATTTCATGTCTATGTATGGGCGCCCCACATGCATGTGTGCAGGCCCACACGCACATGCACACACACGTACCCTGTGCTTGGTGCAAATATGGAACAGAACCCTGATCTTTTCACTGTAAAAATTTCCTGATCAGCACAGAGGCATGCCTCACAGGGGCATGAAACACACAACTCTTACTCTGTAAAGTGAATTTAATATTGTGTTTTTACTGCTATTCAATTAACCAAAATGCACTTGTAAGATTTTTTCAAATACTTCAGATACTCAAAATAAGAAGTGAAGGAGAATCAAATAAAGTAGAAAACTATCAATTATTTTCCTGTCAGTAAAATAGCACAGCACTTTCTAATAGAAATACAATACAGGATAATTTTAAATTTTAGTGTTACATTAAAAAAAAAAGACAAACTAAAAAGAAACAGGTGAACATTACTAATATATTTTATTTAACCCAAGAGAGCCCAACATATTTCATTTCAACATATCGTCAATATAAAAATTCATTAATGAGATATTTTACATTTTTTTTTCTTATTAAGTCTTCAAAATTCAGTGTGGATACTATGCTTACAGAACCTCCACTTTGGACCTGGTCCATTTCAAATGCTCCGTAGGCACATGAAGTTGTATGAAGATGATTGCTGATGTCCAATCTCTTTCCCAAACTCCTAACTCTTATCTCCAATTGCTACCATTCATTTCCAGCTATATATAATATACCATGACTGACAGTAATATTTGTCCTCCTCCTCTAATTTCATGGCTTCACTACTTAGAATCTCTATTTTGGTGGATAGCTTTATTATCCACACTCCCATCATTGATCAAATTAGAAATCTGAAGGATACGCTCTATTTTTCCCTCTTCCTCATTCATCTTCAATTGAATAAGGTCAAAAACATCCTGAGTTTGCACTCTTTTGTTTCTCCACTGTCTCAACACCATTCAAAGCCTTAAATATCATGTGCCTGGATTATTAAGGACTTCCTAACTCGTCTCTCTCCCATCCATCAACCCCCACTACTTCAATCCACCCTCTACATTGAAGGGAAACTGGTCTCTTGAGCATACGTACAATTAATTAGCTTTTTAAAAAATTAAAATTGAATTACATTGCTCTTTTAAGTAAAGATCTCATAAAGATTCTTTTGGCTATATTTTTATTAAAAAAAAACACGTGTCACATTTTCTCTATGTACTAATTATTAGAAATACAGCAGCAAACAGGACAAATTGTCTTCCTGTTTTCAAGGAGCTTAAATGAAGTGCCCATGAGATGCCCACTAGGACAAAAGGGAAGTTTTTAAAAATATGACTCCCTGCTACATGTCCAGTTTTCCCTGAGCTAGTAAATACATGACTAAGTGAACTACAAGCCCCCCCACCCAAGGCTTTCAAAAAAAATAGTTTCATCAGAATTATTGGAAGGCTATTCAAACTTTATTTTTTCTTAGGTAACTAATGAGCACTCTAGCTTATCACTACACAAAGCTGAGATTTTATATAAACCTTTAAAGGGAAGAGAAATGGTTCTAACTTCAAACAAGAGTGTTATATACCATTTTCTGATAATATTTTGCCTATGAATTATAATAGTATTGATCTGTGATCTCTTTTATTTGTGTATTTGTTTCAGTTCCCTCATTTCTGCCTAGTTCTAAGCCCTATTCCTTGAACTGTTTCTTGCCTGTTTTCATTCCTATGGAAATCTACTAAAAATTACTTTTGGGTTATGAGAAATAAGACATCTTTTAGGGGACATATTCCACTCTATAAATCCATATGAATCATACTACAAAGTTGGATTATTGTTAAGACACTGAGTTAAAGAGCTTCAAGTTCTTACTTTGGATCCTTTGGATCTGACTAGAGCACAAGGAAATAAAGAGCATGAAGGATTGTGCATGAAGTTTTATGGGCCAGACCTGAAAAAGGCAAACATAATTTCTGCCAAATACTTTGTTGACCAGAATGCAGTCACCTGGTCTGGGAAATAGAGTCTTCCTGGATGCCAAAGAGAAAAAAGAAAGGGTTTTTGCATATTTGCATATATTTGCTGCATTTCTTTTCTGTGAGGAAGTGAATATTTCCATCCTCACTTCATAAATGAAGATGGGAGGCACACTAAGGAGCTTGCTTAAGATGGCATAGCAAATAAGAAGGACAGATAAAATTCAGACCTAAGTAGCTTGACTCTAAAACTATTTAGCCTTCTACAAATTGTTTCAGGCTGCATATTCCTTTCTTGGGGCTTTCCAAAATAATGGGGAGGCAGTGGTTGCCTTATTTTCACTTCATGACTCTTTGTAGTAATATGTTTGATTGATAAATTTGAAAGAAGCACCCAAGCATGCTTGACTCAGTCCCCCTAGTCTATATGGAGCAGGCTGTCTTCCAAATGTTCGTGTTCATCTTCCTGCTGTATTTGAAGTGCCCGCCTAGAGAAGGAGACACTTTAAGGCTCTGCCTGAGACAAGTATTGGGGAGTGGAGAGAAGGTTAGTTAGGATGTGAATCTTAGAAGGACCTGTCCATGGATGATCCAAACCACTTCCCCAGTAAAACTTTTCACTAATACAGCTGATATCTTCATCTTTCTCCATCTCCATTCTTTCTCCCTGATGGTTCCAAATTTGTTGGAAAGAATGGGGTATAGCTGGTCTAATAGTCACCTATTATTTAATTTGTTTTCCTAGAGTAGTAATTTATTAGTATGCAAAAGAAAAAAATCAGTGTATCCTAAGGTGACTAACTCACTCCCAGAAGGAAATGTAGCCATTGGAAAGTCTAAGACAATTAAAGCACTAACAGCTTTTTTATACTGCATAATACTTGACACTTATTTTTAACCAGGCTATTTAACTAACGTTGGTTATAACCAGTAATAGAGCAGTACCTTGAAATAGGTGATTAGTAATGTAAATGATCTCAAGGATAGCTTTGTCTTTCTTTAGAATGTATAGAAGCTTAACATCTCAGGATGGCATGATGACTAATGCAGATATTCACATGAGAGGAGAAACTGAGCTCAGAGAGATGATACAAGACAAAAAGTTGGTGGCAAGAGACGAATGAGGACAAAGGACTCCTGGGACTTGGTCCAGTTTTCATTATTTAATTTTTGAGAGCAAATATATTCTTTATTGTGAATAACTTAATTCACTTGTAAATGAAAGAAAGTATCCCAACATATACTCAATAACAGAAGGTTAATATTTCACTTCAGTTAATCCATGAAGTGAATCTAACTGCAATTAATGAAGACTGGATTTTAGATTATATTTTCTAATAAGATTTTTTTATGAATATCTCTTTTTCCACAGTGGAAAACAAATATGAAGGATACTCAAGTAAACATACTCTAAGTCATAAGTGCAAAGCCAAGCTAGAAAATAAGCTAAAGTCCTTCTCTACCACTTAGAAGTACAACGTAATAAAATTCATTATAATAGCATTCTAGTTTTGTCATAAAACCATAACAAACCATAGTTATTACATGAAAAATAGAGTAATATTTTGCCTAGTAAAACTATAGTAAATTGGGTCTAGTAATAGCAACACTATAATAATTATACTGAAAAAGAGCTGCAAGTTACGATCTGTATATTTACTACGCTATTATAATAATTATAGTTCTACCATAGATTTCTTCTATACAAAAGCTAAATTTACCCTAGTAATTGCATTCTCTTTTCCCTTCCACATAATTATAAGAATATAAAAGTGTAACTTTTGATTTGAAGTATGAAAGCTTCAAGTTTGTTATTTTTTACCATTATTAGATGACTGGGAATTAGAGAAGATTATGTAAAGAAGAAAAACACAAAATTTTTGTGTTTTTTCTGTCTACCTGTGTAAGACCAGTGAAAAGTTAGTAAGATAGCAAAACCAAAAGGTAAGTTATTACCAAAATTTAAGTGTAAAAAGAGTTGTCTTAATATGTAGAATACAGAATAACCCAAAATAACTCAACCAAAAAGAAGCTCTTTGTTTTATGTCATCTCCAAGAAGAGTCTCTCCTCCTTTTCCCTGAGTGCTGACATGGACCAGTGCACCTGGATTCCTCCTGCTGCTCCAGCCCTCAGACAAGGGTCAGGGCTCATCAACCCTCAAAGGTAAAGAATTTCTAAGGAAAAAAATGACCTAAAGGGGCTTGCTGACATTCATCAGGAAATGCGGTATCCTGTTGAATGGTAAGAGCTAGGAAGAAATCAAAACAGTTCCTTGGCCATAGCTAATCATAAATCATTAGACATGGACATTTTTATTATGAGGATTTAAGTCAAAAAATTTAAAAAAAGAAACTTCAGCTTCTATAGAAAGTAAAAGTCTCCCCCTCCATCATTTGCTTCTACCTGTCCTCAAACTGGAGTGACCGTACTCTAACAGACTGGCTAGATGTTCACCAAATGTTTTCACTTCCAGGACATAGAATTAAACCACGTTTCCCAGCCTGTTTTTAATTAGGTGGGGGCCTTCGGACTTTGTTTTGGCCGAGGGAACATTCGCCGCTTCCAGGATCCCCCTTGTGAGACCTTCACTCTGCTGTCCCCTCCTACAGCTTGTAGATGAGAGCAACACAAGATGAAAAGAACCCAAGTCCACATGTCTCCTGCTCATAGGAGAGCTTCCCAACCCAGAGGGGCTGTAATGTGGGCAAGTAATTTATCTTTACTATATTAAGCTATTGAGAATTTGGTATTGTTCCCTATAGCACTTAACCCTCCCTGATGTAAGCTCAAGTTCTACTGGTCTCTCTCTATTTGCTTTAACATGATTTTAGAAGCAATCACCCAGAAAGCACAATCACAGAAAGCAACTTTAACTGTTATTTTTTCTTTCTATTTCCCCCCTCACTCTCTACTGGTCTGCCTTCTTGCCTTCCTACCTTCCTTCCTTCCTTCCCTCCCTCCTTCCCTCCTTCCCTCCTTCCTTCCTCGCTTCTCTTCCCTTTTTTCCTTCCCTGCTAATGGAGATGAGTAGGTAGAGAGCTGTAATTCTCCCTTACCCCTTATTTCCTTGTTTTTCCTTTCTTTCATCCCTCAGTACCATCTCTTTGCTTGTGTTTTGAATTCTATTTAGAATAATATTATAAACTCAAATGTGTAATGTTTTGACTGTAACCTCCTAAGAACCTCTGCCGAGTATCTATACAAATCCAGCCCTGAGATTTAAGCAATAAAAGGTTTATGTATAAACCGTCTAAATAGCTTGAGGATGTACTACAACAGTGAATTTCCTGTTATTTAACACTACTTAAGGTAAGGCAGAAAAACACCAAAGATTTTAGTTTTGAGCTCTATAATTCCTAAGGCAGAAAAAGAATTATGTTTCATTATGTTTACAGTTTTCTTCCGTATTTCCTGCCTGTTGCTTGTTTTCAGAATTTGCATCGTGTTGTCTCCTTCAAGACAGTTTCTTATACACACCTCTGCTGTGAGGTTCCAGACAATTGCTTTCACTTCTCGTGGGAGAAGCTGCATATCCAGCTTCCCAACCCCACAATAATTGCCACGTTTTATAAGAATTGTTTCAGAATATTTCCCAAATTGAAATGGATCACTTCCCTGTGTTCCCATTGCCTTTGTTTTCTGAAATGGAATTCATCTTACTGTACCCCTTACAGCCTATTACAAGGTATTACCCAGAACACACAAATATCTGTCAGGGTCTTTCTGCCTTTAGCAAATTTCCCTTTCAACAAAAAACTCGAGAGAAGAGAAAGCAGTAAAGCTTCAAGTGCAATATATGTATGTGTATTAGACTAGGCTTATTATTTTTTAATTGCCTAGAAGTGAACACTTTTTTTTTAATAGAAATTGTCAAAAGCAAGTTTTGCTCGAAATGACGTTTGGATTTCATTTTTTATACCTTGCTGACATGAGATAATCTGGTTAATTTGTTTGGAAGACAGCCAGCATGGGAACACTGATCTGTTGGTTTGGGTTGGAAAGGCTCCAACAGCATTCCTGAGGAGATGTCCAACCCAAGCACATCAGTTCTCCCCTCCCCGGTCTACAGCAAACATCCAGAATCATCTTGGACTGACATGTGACGCCAGAATCTTTAACACAGTGTTAAATGCAGTTTGCTATCCTTTGATCAGAATTAAACCTTGAGTCAGAAACTACTTGCTGTCTCTTTACTACCACATTTCTGAAAGTGAGTTTTAAGATCAGAAAGGCTTATGTTCACATCTCTGCCACTAACTTGTTATTAATCAAATGAACATTTGGGGAACTGGTACTTCCTGGTGGAAAGTAATGATTGGCCTCTAAAAGTGAGGCTGGCACCCATCTTTCTTCTTATTTTACCCAGCCTTCCTTGGGCAGGAACATGGCCTCAGAGGGTAAGGTCATAGCTGAGTCAGGCACCTGTCACCTCATGGATCCGGAGTCCTGACAACTTCTCTTTACCAAACTCTGTTTGGATTTGCTGGCTTCCTTTAATGCAAAAGGTCTGACTTTTACCCTCCCTTAATCAGAGCAGACCAATCGAAGGGTGGCTACACTTATGTCCAGGGCATTTAGACCTGCCCTTCTTCTAATAGCAACCACTTCTTTTCAAGGCACTTCTCTTGCTTTTGCAAAAACATACACATATATATTCCTATGTGCGTGCACATACACAATGTCAGAGCTGGGTAGGGCATCTTGCTCTATATGTCAATTACCCAAAACAATATCCTGCACATAATTATGTATGACATACATGTTAGTTCACTTCTCTTTCTGGGTGCCTGTATTGTTTGTTGCTCTTTTAATTCTTTTATACTTTATCAAAGGGACTGGGGGTGGAGGGGTGTCTTATTCAAATAGAAATCAAATGAACTCTACCTAAGGTGGGTAGTTGAAATGCTAAGTACTCTTAGAATTTATGAATGGAAATTCCTGATCACTAGGAACAGGCCTATTCCGGAGGGTTTTCTTAAACACTTTTTTTCTTTTAATTTTTTTTTAAAGATTTTATTTATTTATTTGAGAGAGACAGAATGAGAGACAGAGCATGAGAGGGAGGAGGATCAGAGGGAGAAGCAGACTCCCCACTGAGTAGGGAGCCCGATGTGGGACTCGATCCTGGCACTCCAGGATCATGACCTGAGCCGAAGGCAGTCGCTTAACCAACTGAGCCACCCAGGTGCCCCTAAACACTTTTTTTCTTAATTATGTAAATATAAAGGGTAAATAGCTACCCCTGGTATTGAGAGAACAATGGAACGAAAATGTTCAGGAACGCATCTGTTTATTAGAATTCCACACCAAAAATTCCATACCGCCTTTGGTGTACAGAGAACTGGAGACTATGACCAATTTACAGATGACACTCAGAAGGCTTCAGATATAAGGAGATCACAAGGGTGAATGTGGATGCTCTATTTAAGATCCAATGGCATGGAAGAGAAATAATGCTCCTAAAATCCAATTATCTGGAGAAAAGGAAGAATCTAGGTTAAAGTTCTGCTCTTTCCACAAGGGATTAAGTGTTCATCAGACAGAGTTTTTGTACGTTTTTTCATTTGTCGCTGTTCATGCCAGATTCTGGAAGCTTTTACCACATTGGCACAGTAGTTGGAGCTTGGGGAATGATGGCCAATCCTGTGAGTGTGAATTAGAGAGAGCTGGAATGTGGGCGCTCTTGCAACACAGACAGAGATTTGAGTATGGCGGGCAACTTGGCAGAGTGGACCGCTGTCTGTGAAGCTGCAGTCTACAAAAGTGACCCCACGTGGCGGCAGCAGGCAATGACAGTGCTGAGATTCTAGGTCCTCCCAGACCAGGTACGTGCTCAAGTGGGGACAGGTTCTGCTTCAGAAGGAGAGACCCCCCCCACCCCCACAGGGGTTCTTGAGCCTTTGGTGTAGGGGAATTCAAGAGGAACACACAGGATTTCACTGCTCAAATGATGTTCTTGTTCAAGTGGTTAATTGAAAAAAAATTAAAAATGGATGTTTATAAACTGAACTAGTGAAGCAAGACATTGGGTAAGTTTACATGTGCAATGTCATCGATTCCCCTTATTTCCTGCTCTGTGATTTAGAAAACGGGAGAAGCTAATCTATGCTTCTATAAATGGCAAAAGTGTTATTTACTATTGTCCGTAAAAAAGAGGCTAACAAAAACACTCCAAATTCAAATATGTAAATGACAATTCAGAACTCTGCATATAAGGATCTTCAAAATTTATCATTATGATAAATGATAGTGAGACTTTTTATAATTATATGCATAATTAGAATCAATTCACTGCCGTGAAGCCGTAATTCTACACGAGGCACTAGGTTTGAGACTTTAACCTTGAGAGGTGGCATAGAATCATGAAAAGTATTGATTCAAGAGCCTGACTGCCAAGTTGCTATTGCAGCTCTGACACTTGCTAGCTTTGTTCCTTAACTTCTCCAGCCCTCAGTGTCCACAGTAGGAAGCTGGGGGTAATAATGGTACCTGTCTTACAGATCTGATGTCAGAATTGAATGACTATATAATTTAAAGTTCTTTTTTTTTTTTAAGATGTTATTTATTTATTTGACAGAGAGAGCGAGAGAGCACAAGCAGGGGAAGCAGTAGAAGGAGAGGGAGAAGCCGGCTCCCCGCCGAGCAGGGAGCCCGATGTGGGGCTCGATCCCAGGACCCTGAGATCATGAGCTGAGCCGAAGGCAGACGCTTAACCATCTGAGCCACCCAGGTGCCCCTAATTTAAAGTTCTTAAAAGAGTGCCTGGCACATCATAATAATTACATATTGTTATAGTTATTGTCATAGTATTACCAGTAGCAATGGCACTAGGATTATGTTACTTCACTTGGATGGGAAGGAACTCTAGGCTCTTCTCTCCCAGATAAAAGGAATTGTAGCCTAAGATGAAAATGAAGAAAGGGAAGGAAAAAAAATTCAAAATGGGACAAATAGTTGACAGTACAAAAATACTAATTTGAGACAATTGGGAAGAGAAAAATTTTCCAACAAGTTACACATTCAGTCAGTATGCAAAATAAAATCCTGAATCAATACATAAAAACAACAACAACAACAAAACTTTGTAAAGTAGAAGTCCAAGATTCATTACATCTCTACTGGATTCCCCTCCCAGTGTATTAATGCCTTTTTTGGTATTCAAATATGAAATGTCTACCAAACAACACACTCCCTGCTCCTCTTTAGCCACAGGATCCCAGGGATGCAAGAAGTTAGCTTATAGCCACCAGTTGTTAATGACTGAGCAAGATGATCATGAATAATAATTACCATACTTTAAAAAAATTAAATATAATACAGTTTGCTATCTCACTGTATTAAGGAGGCATGGCCTCTGGTCTGAGCACAAATAGGAACTACAGTCACAAAAATAACTGGTAAAGCTGAAAGGAGTGGTGATTTTTTTGTGCTAGCCATTACCTTCCTCTTGGCACTCATTCTCCTTCTCCATACAACGACTTGTATCAAAAGTTACAGTAAGGGGCGCCTGGGTGGCTCAGTCGTTAAGCGTCTGCCTTCGGCTCAGGTCATGATTCCATGGTCCTGGGATTGAGCCCCGCATCGGGCTCCCTGCTCTGCAGGAAGCCTGCTTCTCCCTCTCCCACTCCCCCTGCTTGTGTTCCCTCTCTCGCTGTGTCTCTCTCTGTCAAATAAATAAAATCTTTAAAAAAAAAAGAAAAAGTTACAGTAAAAAAGGGGGTATGCAAAAATATTAGTTTTGTCATACCATATAAGGGGAAAACAGGGGAAAAAAGTAGCTTTTTTGTAAGATAGAGACACACATAGTTCTTAGAGAAAGATTATTTTTTTAAGTTGTGCCTACACTAATAGTCTATATGTGTGCTCACTTAGTTATTGTTGGATTATTACCAAACTACAGATTCGATTTGGTAGTCCTTTTCTCCCAAGTGTTGTATTCATTCTTTGTTTTTCTTTTTGGTTTATGAGAAGGGGTCCGAGTGTCAAAAAATTGCTGTCTCACAAAACTGACTCATTACTTGATTTTTATTTTTTTAAACCATATCAAAAACTGATCCAAAGAGTTAGTGTGTTGCAACTCAGAAACCCAAAGTGACTAATGATCTGACCACATTGAGAATACTGGGATTAGTTAATGAATCATTCATTATTCTTTGACTTGCTCAGACTCTCTAAAAGTGGGCCTATTTTTTTTTTCTTAATTTTTCAACTGGCTCTGTCTGCTCATTTTAAGTTTTTACTTTTTTTTTTTTTTTTTTTTGTATGAGGGGAATGGTCTTCATATAGCCTTTCAATGACCCAAAGGAGAAACCAGAGTTCGCAATTTGGAAAAGCTAGAGCTTCAAATTCGTAACTGCATCTGACATCAGCAGCTCTGATTAGAAGCAAACTCCTGCCGAGATGACCAATGGCACCAACCAAAGGGGAAGGGAAGCAGGGGTACCTGTGAAGAAAGCCACGCTGTGGTAGGGGAAAGCAGAGTCCGGACAGTATTGGGCAACATGAAATTGCTATATACTGATTTTTAAAAATGGGGATAATATTCATTCATACAAATGCAACTGCCAATAGGATTAAGGGACCATACAAAACTGCTTTTTGACCTAATGGTAATACATGATTCAATACATGAATATCACAGGGTCTTCTACTGGGAGCTCATTAGGTGGGTCATCATGTTTGGGACATATACTGGGACAAATTGCTTAGAAAATATGCCATTTTCCTTTTGCTTTTTTGAATAATTTGTTTATTCTGATTATAAAAGACATGCATTGGAGAAAACCTAGAGCTTATAGGAAAGAATAAAGAAACCAAACCTAATCTCACAATCCAGAGATAACCTTTGTTAATATTTTATATTTTTTTCTTGCACATGCATGTGTGTGTGTATGTTAATGTTACAATATAGAAAAACATTTTTGGTTGCTTTTAAAACTGTATTTTATTTTTTTAAAGGTTTTGTTTATTTATTTCATGGAAAGAGAGAGAGAGAGCACGAGCTGGGAGGGAGGAGCAGTGGGAGAGGGAGAAGCAGAGTCTCCGCTGATCAGGGAGCCCAATGTGGGTCTGTATCGCAGGACCCGAGGATCATGACCTGAGTCGAAGGCAGACAGTTAACCGACTGAGCCACCCAGGCGCCCCTAAAACTGTATTTTAATATAAAAATAATAGATACTATTTGTAGGAAATTTAGAAAATCTGGGGGAAATTAAAGAAAAATTCATAATTCTACTTTCCATAATATTTAAGTATCTTGGTCCATGTTATTATTTTTTCTTTATATGTATATGTGCTAATACTCTACATCCTATTTTAACCTACTCTTTTAATTCAACAACATGTCATGTATAGCTTACCAAGTCATCTACAGTGT
Source organism: Phoca vitulina (assembly GCF_004348235.1). Classification (NCBI taxonomy): domain Eukaryota; kingdom Metazoa; phylum Chordata; class Mammalia; order Carnivora; family Phocidae; genus Phoca; species Phoca vitulina. The sequence goes on along the minus strand of NW_022589728.1, from coordinate 15,131,175 downwards.
TTCTATAACGTGTCTCTTATCATTCCACTGAATGGCTGTACCATTGTTTAGCTAACATATAATAGGATATTTGAATTATATGAATAGCCATTTTCTAACACTTTTCCAATAATAGGTTTTTGTAAATTGGGAGCCACGTTCGTGAGTATTTGAGATTAGCTTGTGGTAGTAATAACTAACTCATCTGCAACTAGAAAACCAAGAGATCCATTATTATGTTTACATCTAACAGTATCAACAATACTAAACCTGCCTAGTGGCCATTGACTGAATTATTTAAAGTAGAACTTACCGAAAGAAGCCTGACAAAATAGCAGCAGTTTTGATCCAGAGTAACCAACCGTGGCCCAAACAGAAAGGTCTGTGTATGCTCTTTCTTATACAACAGTGCTGTTATTTACTAATTTACCAAAGAGAATAATAAGAGGGATACTTGGCATTTTATAGTCAATCATCATTTCACAAAGGTCCATCTGCAAATTCATACTAATCATTGGAATTAATTACTATTTACAGCAACTGTATGAAAAAGCTTTTTTGTTTCTAGGTTCTATAAATGGAAAAAATAAAAAGATATAAGACAATGTGACTTTCATACAACAGAGGAAATCACAAGCAAACAAAGCAAAAATCCTTACTTTTCCCCTTACATCCCCATTTAGGAAAGAATTAAAACTCAAAGCAGAAAACCCACATTAAGAATGTTTTCTTGAATAAGACTTATTCATTCTTTATATATATTTGATGCTACCCATTCTTATAGAGAAGTTTATGCTTTTCTAAAGCATCTACATGGTCAGGGTATCAAACTAAACAATGTATTTAGTCAAGTTTACTAAAACATTAGTTAATTTTAACTGTATCATCAAACTGACCATTAGTGATGATTAGAAGAAACTTCAAAGAAAGGATGTATGTGTGTTTATGTAGGTGTATACTATATAATTTTTACATTTTATTGTATTTTTTATTAAACCATTCATTATTTTTTAATCAAGTAAGCCAAAAATATCGGTGAAATCTAACAGTATTACCAAATGGTCATAGGTGTTGATTAAAGTCCCCAGTGATGCGGATTACTATATGCAAATATGAATTTGTGCTGTATGTATCTAGTATAGTTGCTTTATCCACTTTAAATGCACATATATCTTCATGTTTGGAAGAAAAATGCGGGTCTATCTATAGTGTTGCAGCAGACTATCCTCTCTCCTTTCCAAAATCCTTATGAACAGACAAACTTCAGGCTCTGCTCCAGAGAAATCTTGCCTTACAGTGTTGCTAATACTGACCATTCAACTAAATCAGACAACTAGTAAACAAGTAGTAAAGATGTTCAGAAAAGTCAAACTCTTTTTCTTTGCTCAAAATCATTGATAAATTCAATTAAATCAATTGAGCCAAGATCCTCAAACAGACAATACTCTAAAAGTCTTCATAGGTTTTACAGGATGGAAACAATTTCATTTTAAAAGCATAATACAGAGTGTAACAGAAAATGTAAAAGTATCTTCACAACAACAGCACTCAACTAAAAATAAGCAGCAGATATTCAACCATGTGGAAGAGTTTCTACCTTACAAATTCCCAAGGGTTTGAATAAGAAAGCTTAGAATAATAGCTATATGTGGTATAGTGGGAGAAAGAAGCCCTTCAGTAAAACAGTGTATGGTTGGGTTAGGATGTACCCAGTGAAGTTATTATTCCCTTCTTCTCTCAGAGAAAACAGAATTCTTTTTTTTTTTTTTTAAGATTTTATTTATTTATTTGACAGAGAGGAGAGAGATCACAAATAGGCAGACAGGCAGGCAGAGGGAGAAGCAGGCTTCCAGCCAAGCAGGGAGCCCGATGCGGGGCTCGATCCCAGGATGCTGGGATCATGACCCGAGCCGAAGGCAGACGCTCAACCGACTGAACCACCCAGGTGCCCCGAAAACAGAATTCTTGAGCTATAAAAAGAATAAAGAAAGCTAGATAAATATCTGTGCAGTGCTGAAAATGCTAATTATTCTTTGTTTTTAATATACAGAAGCATGGTGCTTCTAATAGAGCATGGGCTTTGGGATGAGATGCTCTGGGTATAAATCCCAGCATGTCAGACATGTGACCTTGGACTAACAATTGAATTTCCCCTCCTCCTTCCCTCCTTGTAAAATTCAGATAGTAATACCTGCCTACCTCTCAGGGCAGATATAAGCAGAAAATGACCCACTGAGAGGGGAAAAAACAACTTAGCATAGTACCAAGCACAATATTTAGCAAATGTTAGTTTTGCTTCTTCCTTTTTTAAATACTCCCCTATAAATACTAACACTAGGGTGTCTATATATAATATACTTTAGGATTTGGACATTTACAGTTTTATGAGGCAAGTTCAAAGTCTTTCTTTAGTTTACCTATGTTTTTCTCATAGTTTTCCCTGTTTTATTTTACTTGATAGCACTTATCATCATTTGATAAATATTTGCCTTTTTTTTCCTATTTTCTGCCATTAGAATACCAGCTATAAAAGGGCAAGAATTTTGTTCACTGATGGATCTCCACCACCCAAAAATATTCCTTATGTAATGGACACTTAATAAATATTTGTTGAAATAAAAAATAAATGGCTTATGAACTTACTTTATTTAAAACTGTTTCCAGCATTTCTTACTGAAAGAGTTGGCAACAAATACATCAAACTATTTGTAAATAAATAAGTACATGAATAAATAATATCATAATATATACTTTTACAGCTCCATATAAGATAAATAGTCCCCTGATTATAATCAACATTTAATCAATATTTGTTAAGTGTGTTAATCTGAGCTTCTTACTCAACCAATATATATGCGTAAGTATGTCTTCTGAGAGCAGAAAGGTATGATTTCTTATTTTTATACAGAGAAATCAGTGGGGTTTTTTTGGAGATAAAATACCATAACCATATATTTCATAGAAATGTATACTTATAATTTACCATAGCAAGTACTTTAGGAGTTTTGTAAAAAATAGTAATCTGGGATTCATTAAAAAAGAAACAACAGTCTCAAATAGAGTCACTTATGCTGAGCTCCATGTCAAACAAAGACTTAATACCTAACCTAACTGCAGTTTCAACCTCTCCCAGGAATGCAACCTTTACCAGTCTGTCTGGAATTACCTGGTCAGCACTAGTGAGGTGTTCTGCCTGATAGAACCCTGCCTTCCTCCAAAGGAAGGTGACCTTGACTGAAACAATCCACTCTCTGCTAGGAACTTCTTAAACCTTTCTGCAAGCCCCCCTCTTCTGCCTACAAAAGTCTTCCAATTTGTATAGCCCTTCAGAGTTCCTTTCTATTTACTAGATGGGATGCTTTATGAATCAGTAAATAAAGAAACAGAACTTGGTGGCAGCAGCAAAACCAAAGGAGACTTTCAATAGCTTTGGGGACCATGAAAAACACAGGCACGGTACCCGCAAAACTTTAAACCTCTCAGAACCTATAGATGAAATCCTAGGAAAAACCATCAGAAGCTAGCTGAAAGTGAATTATCAACAGGGTTACTTTTCCCAGATCTCTATCTATAGTACCTGGTCGAGAGAGAAAAATAAAATTTCACATTGTCCATTCCTTTCCCAATCCAGGCCATTGGTTATTGATCCTTGGGAGGGGCTCTAGATCTTACAAAGATAGGAGATTTTGCACCCTCTTTGTGGATGCCTCCTAGGGTTGCTTAATACAGCAAGAAATATTTACTGTTTTCCTGGCTGAAACCTAAAAAGATATTCAAAAGGATTTAATAACTATGATAAAACATTTGTCCAAATTGGAAACTGATATTGAGCCCAATAGGAAATTTTATTAAACCTTCTCCCCTAAGCTAAATGTACCCAGAGGGAAAGAAAAACATTTCAAAGTAAGTAGATGGGTGTGTCAGTCCTTTGATGTCATCTAGGCTACAACCTAACTCTTTGAGGAATTAGAAGCAATTATCCTTATTCTACAGCTCTTTGCAGGACCACAAACGCAGCTCTAGAAAGAAGTCAAAATCTACCTATCCTTTTTAACAATTAACTTCACTTATTCATCTCAGAAAGCTTGTGGTATTATAAAGATTCTGGCCTTAGGGAACAAAGATTCTTCTTAGAAGAATTTGTATTCTTTCCCTGTGCCTTTGAGATGTAAGTGTTCTACCTGGTCTTCCCCAGGAACTCTTACCTTCTCATCTAGGCCATCGCCTTAAAAATCAAGCTTCAGGGAGGCAATTCTTAAGGAAAAAAAAAAAAGGCAGGAGGTAACAGGCTTTTTAAAAATAGCACTTTGGGAAAGTTGAAACTCAATTACGTAAGATCACTGAGCAAGCCACTTGGCTTAAAAAGGTAAGTTCTTCAAGCTGGTCTTTGGCTTGATTTTGGTTCAGGTCTTGGGGACCATGGCTCCAAAGTGCACTGCAGACATTGGGAATAATCCTGCTTATAATTATCATGGTAATCTCCCAGGTGCACTGTATTTTTTCATAAGCTTTAAATGGATGTTCGCCATCACTAACCACCAAGCAAATGACCCCCTTAAGACTGAAATGTCAAAAAAGGAATGAAGAGAATGATTGACTAAGAAAAAAAAAAGGTAAACCTGAAGTCATGACTGGTGAATATCACAGAGATTCAGCAAAAAAAATGTCAAGACCTATGAGTATCACATAGCAGATCAGTAAAAGCTACAAGAACTACAGGTAGGAGTGGTGCTAATTCCTTAAATTTTGATCACATCTCTCTGTTAAGCTGAGAGCCTGATCAAAAGGGAGGATTGTTAAGAAAGAAAGAAAAAAAAAGGTCCAAAATGGAGTCACTTGTGCTAAGCCCCATGCCAAACAAAGACTTAATAACTAATCTAATTGCAGTTTCAACCTCTCTCAGGAATATAACCTTTAACCCATCAATCTGGAATTACCTGGTCATCACTAGTGAGGTGATCTGCCTGATAGGCCCCTGCTTTCCTCCAAGGGAAGGTGACTTTGCCTGAAACAACCCATTCTCCCCTAGAAACTTCTTAAATTTTGCCGCACCCCTCCCCACTTACAAAAGTCTTCCATTTTGTACAACTCCTTGGAGCTCTTTTCTATCTGCTAAGATGGGATGCTGCCTGATTCATGAATCATTAAATAAAGCCAATTAGATCTTCAAATTTATTTTATTGAATTTTGTTTTTTAACAGATTGAGTTGTCATTCATACATGTACAAACCCACAAATATAATGTCATAAATGTTTAGGTGTGTTATGTGTGCATATGTGTGTATGTGCTTGTTAAGTAGATCCTGGCTGTCTATTTGTTGAATAATTCATTAATATATTCACATATGTGTATATAAAACAAGCTATAAAAAATGTTTAGACATTGTGGAATGATACCATAAATGTTGGGATAAATGGTAATTGCCAAATGTCACTGGATTGAATTGTGAAGGAAGAGGAATGCTGAAATTTGATTAAAACAAAAGATAAATGATGTGAAGTGAACTTAAGAGAAGAAAGGTTGTATATCATGTTTTTATTTACCATCCTATTAATATATATGTGTGTATAGATAGATTTTTTTTTTTTTTTTTTTTTTTGCCATAGGTGAGGGAGAGAAAGAAATGAAAATGCTTTCCATGAGTCTTTGGAAGAGAAGGATACTGGAAATAAGGGAGTGAAAAGTTATGCTTGTAGAGAGAATGTGACCAACCTCCCTCCCCCACACCCTACACACTTCCATTCCTGCCAGGCAGGAACTGGAATCTTTTGTAGAGCACCATTATAGTATCAGAAAGTAACACACTCACAAAGGAGAGAAGAAAGGCTTGATCTGCGCGCTGTGACTCTAAAAGGCCCCCCAGTGAGGATGACTGTGGCCGCACGAAGTCAGAAGAAAAGACCTACCCAGCTAAACTGTCATGTCTAAGAGAAGCTCTGAAGCTGGTGAGGAAAAACATTTCTCCCCCAAATGGCTTTCATTTATTTTATTTTTTAAAGTTAGTACAAGAGATAATGCAGCACATTTGTGTAATTTCATCCCGAAGCTCGGCTCTTGAGTAAGGGCTCTCAGATCTCACGCAGGCATATCTGGCTTCTCATCCCACCCACTTCGGGGAAAACTCTCACGTTTCTCCCGTGAAATATGCTTGAGAGGTTATCATGAGCATTGGCAGGGGACGGCAATATTGATAGATAATCCCGATCGCACACGCCTGTGCACGTGCACACACGAGTTTAGGAGCTTCTTTCTTCATTTGCTTTATGGGTCAGAATATTCTCATATTGCCCCCATCCCACATCCCCTCATCCTAGCCCCTTTATTCTTCCAAGAATAGTCTGGGATCTTCCAAATCGGTGTGTTACTTTCTCAGTAAGGAAACAGGAAAGAGCTAATAAAATATTGTTTAACGTCCTCTAACACTGCTTCCCGCACAGGCACCCCTCCTCCAACACACACACGTTCCCACCCCACCCCGCACATACACATGCGCAATGCACACACGATTATATGCCCCACCGTTACATGGAATTCTGGCGGTTTCATGGGCCTTTGCTGGTGCTAAGGCCCAGTATGTTTGGAATCTGGAAGCTGAAGGAAAAAATAAAAGCTAGGTATGCACAGTGACCAGAAGGAATTATATTGCCTTTTCCTGGATCAGACCTAGACAGAACATTCTCTTCTGCGATTTCCTCTCTCCAGGGCTGTGAAAAGTATCCCGAAAATGGGGAGGTAGAAGAAGGGAAAGAAAAGGTTAAAGAAAAATGGACAACCATAAAAAGATTTATAATTTACTTTTGAAATAAATCAGCAAAGGGAGGCCCAATCTGCCATTTGCTCTCAGGGCTCTGGGATCCTACACTGAATAATGTGCCATGGCCCATTTTGATCTGCACTGAAATTAACAATCAGTCAGCCACTGTATGAAATATTATCTTTGTTAGCTTTACCACTAACAAAAATACACTTCCAATTTTTCACATCCACACACTACATCTATTAAAGCAATCTGGGAAATTAGTTTGAGATAAACTGTACAGCAATTTTATTCATAGCTTCCCTGTATCTCACACTGTTAATCTGCATCACAGCTCACTAAATAGTGCCTAATGTTTATTGCATTTAACTGAATGTATACGATTCTGAGGGTACGCCAGGGACCGATTATCATAATTATACATGTTTCTATGGTAACCCACAAGTCTATCAGTTTTGATTCATTATATTGTTATACCTTCTAGCACTTTCTAATTATTAGGTGCCCATAAAAAGTCTCAGTCTTGCTGTTACTATAGAAATGAGCTATAGACAGGCCTCAATTGTTAACCCTTAAAGGACCAAAATATATAGACTCAGACAGCTGGTAGCTATTCACATAACTGAATAGCTAATAATTTCATCTATTACTTAAATTCGTAATTGATTTGCTGTTATTAATTTCTGAAAATAGTTCACTTAGACAACTCAGGAATGATCATCTCAGATTTTATAAAATTGCCCTGACTTTGAGATTCCCTATCCCTGATGTATACCTTCAGGTGTGATAAAAGATACAAAACCACTAATGCAGCACTGAATTGGCGAGCATAAAGTGCAAAAATCAAAAGTCTTTCAGGACCGATTTCTTATTTCATAGATAAAGACACAGTTGTTGGTGTAAACAGAATTATATGTTAAGGGATAACTTAGATAAATCAGAATATAACGGCGAAAACTCAAATGCACTGAGAGTCTTTAAATCCAGCGTCTAAAATTGCTTCACAGCAATATGGCTATTTAGGTATAATTTAATATTGCTACTTAAATTGCAATTTGTAATTTAATATTTTCATTTTACTTTTTCTTCTATATTCACTAACAGAATCCTGTGAAAATTGAAAGGGACTGAGCAGTTTCATTGTCTCTCTAACCCTCCTGCTATTATAGTTTTCAATTAGAAGTGCCTTTTAATTTAGATCAGGAAAGCTCTCCTAAAGTGACAGCTCGCCCTTCACACTGCATATCTATTTATTTCGGAAGTCAACACACCATTCAATAACCTGAGAACAGCCCTGATTGCTATGCTAATAGTATTCAGAAATATGTCGACACCGATCGAAACAAGTAAACTAAGGCTAATTCATAAAGTGAATAATAAAAGGCAGAAGGAAGCCTTTCATACCTTCTACTACTTCAGCTGGAATCCTAAGCTTACAAATTTAATTTTTTCCCCTCCCTCAGGGAAATGAACACTATATGATAACCAAACTGAAATTAGATTTTACCTAATATTACAGCCTTGCCTATTTGACGCGGCTTGTTTTATTATATAAAGCTGCAGTGGGAAGCAGCAGACACAATGACCGTGGATGTTAATGTTCCTGTGATCTAGGAGATGCTTGCTTCAGCCGCAGCTTTCTGCAGCTAAGAGCTCAGTGCATTTTGCTTTTCGAGGTGGGGGGAGGAGAGGGAAAGCCACAAGAATTTTAAATGTATGCCCACATTAAAAAACAACAGCACATGTTGGGTAACCATTTTCTTCATATTACAAGCCCAAACCACCAACGTCCATAGGAGCTCCCCACCAATTAGGCATAAATCAGATTGTATAAGCAACAAAAGATATGGTCATTTGCATGTTGAAGTTCGAACTCTTAAAAAACAGAGAACCGACCAAAGCCTTTTGTTTGCAATTCTTACATCGCCATTAGCGTCAGAGAAAAGTAGATTTACCACTAAATAGAAAATTTAAAGTAGATTAAGAGTAAATTCAATCAGATAGTTTAAAAACTCCATTCATCAATATATGCGTATACTACTGCATGTATGTATGTAGTCTGAAATTGATTATATCTAATTCACATTAAAATACGTCTCCTCCTATATCTAGGTATTGGTTATTCAGAATAATTGAACTATATCTGCATAATATTTGTACTTACCCATAGAAATTAAACTAACCTTTAATAATAAACTTATTTTTCATCTTGTTTATACTTTCATTCCCATGATAATCAATTACTCCACCCAATTCACTAGGCCCCCCAAAAATCTACGGATCTTTTTCATACATTTTAAACTAAGCTAATATATACATACCTTCATAAAAATCTAACAAAATATATAAACATGCAGAAAACGTTACTATATCTAGATGAGTCACAGAAATCTATGAGAAAAACAATGATACAAGGCCAAGATTTCATACACTTGGTTAATAAGACTTAAGAGCAACAATAAAAGCTTCTGAAAGCGAGAATAATCTGGTGTGTGCTTTTTGAGAACACCTAAAGATCACTGTTAAGTTAGCGAATCCTGGGGGGCTGGGGGTGAGATAGGGGTCAGATACCCAGGTCACCAGGGTGATTAGGCAAAGAACACAGAGAAAGTAAGTCGTTCAAGCAGCAAGCATATTACCACCTGGGATGTCATTTATTTCCTAGAGATAGAGTTGAGTTAGGTCTCTGCATGGTAAAACCATGAATTAATTATATTCTACCCACCCCCAGTGAGCATAAAGTGCTCAAATTTTCTTTTTGGGTGATAGGGAGAAAGATGACTTATCATTCACGGTTGGATGTTAAAATCCCAGAGGAGAGAGCCAATAAAAGCAGCTCCTAGTGACAAAAATCCAGGAGCTGTACCATCACTATCCATCAAACTGAAATGTTTTAGGATTCATATTTATTTGCACCACTTTGCCACAGAGGAAAATGTAGTCAACTAGAGAATGTATAAATTCTTGTTTTTTGATGCTTAATAGAAAAGTGAAAAGACATTAGTGAGTTGTGATTTCCTTCAACAGAGAACGGGTTCATTCTGAGAAGGCTGGCCAGTGGTGAAGGGAGGCTCACAGACCCACACGGGGGGCCTCAGGCATTGTTCCCGGCCCCAAGTGTCAGTTTCCCGGTATGGCACCGGCCAGGCCCTTGACAGAGGGCCAGGCCTGGCTCCCCTCCTTGGAGTGTCAAGGGTGAAGTGGAAAGATAACATGGTTTCTGTGGGGTGTTATTCAGGGGCCCCGGGGCAGTGGATCTTTTTTCCAGTTTAATTACGAGAAATCGGAAAAAGGAATAGATGGCCTGCTCCCAGATTAGGAAACAGCCAGGAAGGGTAACAGAGTGGGGCTAGATAAAAGAAAATGAATTCTGATCCAAGGGAAGGAAGATGTTCTGGGGAGAAAAGTGGAGGAAGAGAAAGAAGACCAGGGGAGATTCCGCTAAGCTGCTGCCACAGGCAAAAAGTACTCACCTACCCTATTCATTCTAATATCCTCCCTTGCTGGGATTTTCTTTTATGTACATTAACATAGGTAAATGTGTGCCTTTAACTGTCAATTGCCTAAAACGCACTACGGTGTATAATTGTCAACGCCTGTGTAAGCACCGCGGCTCTGGGCAGGCCTGGGCTGCAAAAATAAAGTGATAAAGGAGTCTCTCCTGCAGTAGATACAATGTGATCTCAACATAAGAGGAGATCAAAATATTTTAATGTGTTTATTTTTCTCTGGGCCTGAGTGTTATTTCCGTAAAATACTATATTGCTTATTCTTGAGGAACACACACACACAAAATCAAATACTTTAGCTTCTCCATTTAAGTCTGTAAAGAAAGAAGGAAAAAGAATATAGTCCTCTCTCTCTCTCTCTCTCTCTCTCTCTCTCTCTCTCCAGTTTTACTCTCTCTCTTTTTCCCTGCAGCTCTTTCTCTCTTTCTTTCACTTTATCAGTGTATCAACAAAACAGTCATTATTATTCACTCAGGAAAACAGTCATTTCAAGAGGCTAATCAGCAATACTCACAGTTTATGTTTAGTTTTTATGCTACTTGAAGTTCAAAAAGGAAAAAGCACCAGGACCAACAAATATTTGTTTGAGTTTCACTGTCTGGCTAATAGAAAGAACTCCTTAGATATTCTACCTATAGCATATCTGGGCTCACGTGTGTTCCTTTCCAGCAAGTGACTTACATTCTATTCCACAGGCAAGACATATATACTAAACCATTAAATATACAAGGCGCTTACTGAAAACCAGTGTGTCAACCAGTAAGTGCTCTGTGGCTCAGGGAAGCCTGGGACGGTGAATGAGGGGTGGGACTACCAGGGATCTGAACCTGGACTACAAGGAAGTGTGAGTTTAGCTCATGGATGGGAGATGCAGAAGTATATTTGACAAATCTGGAAACAGGATCTCCTGAAGTGGCTAGTTTATGAGGATGGAGAGAAAGCAGGTAGACTAGAGGATATTAACTGATTGGTTAACCGATACGAGTATTATTGTATTGTAATAGAAAATCATTAACAATGGTTTTGAATGGAAGATACAGCTTGTGTTTGGAGGAAGAATAAGTTGGAAATCATAGGCCAGAAGACTGAAATGGCAAAGACTTTGGCTAAAAAGCCAGTTAGAGACTCTTACACTACTGCAGACAGGAGTTTTAGAAAAATGTATTCACTGGGAGAGGAAAAAGAAATGAACATGATGAAAGAGAACTAAGATATACACGTTATGCAAGGAGAGGAAGAGATCAAGGGTGAGTCCAAGCAACTAAAGCAAAGAAACCAAGGGAAGGTTGCTGCAGTAGTACACGTAGATTTGGGGGGAAGAGAAGTAGTTTGATGGTTCACATATTTCTGGAAACTGTGGTGAAGTCCACATTATAGTAGGATTATAGTTCAGAAAGGAGGATTATAGTTCAGAAAGTTATCTTAAGAAAGAGGTCATTAATTATCATTCTCATGCATGGTTACTGTTTTGTGTTTCAAATGAGCTGGTAGATAAATGGATATCAATGAATAAAAGAAATTGAACCGTGCATGTGATATGATATTTGGCATCATAAGAATGAATAAAATCTACAAGAAGATGTGGAGAGAAAAAAATAAAGAATTGAATCATATGATATTATTCCATCTGTGAACAAAAAGAAGTAAAACAGGGAAGAGAGGAAATAGAAGGAATCACAAATAGAAAGGAGAACAAAGACAAAAAGATGTCAAGAAGAGTGGAAAATACAGTAACCTAAGGTGGTGTCAAGGCTGAGAAAAGTTTTAGTGATATCAAGTTCGTGTGTGTGTGCGCGTGCGTGCGTATGTAAAATAAGAGAAAAACCAAATACATCTGAAGGCACAAGAGGAGACACTCATGACAAAGGACAGATTCAATGTTCCACTGTAAGAAGCATTAGTTGCTGCTTCCAGAGGTGAAGGCACAGGGGGCAAAGTTGGGAGCATCCCAGGGGGGACCTTAGACCTGGATATGGGAGCAGGGGATGTACCCTTCTTCTGAAAAGGAAAGAAGAGAAAATAGGTGATGATCCAGGGGTATTCTGAGGTTTAAAGAGAATGTATACACAAGGATATAAGTAGGGAAGAAAAAGGAATACATGTCAGATGGTCTCCAACTAGAAACAAAACAGGTGGGTAAACCAGGCTTTAAAAGAACCAACTGTATGAGGCCAAAAAGTACAATTACTATTGGAGAGTGGAGGGGCAGGGAGATAGCATTGCTAATGTGAACAATAGCCACCTGGATTTTTACTGCTAAGTAAAGCTTTCATCTGCAAATCTTGGAAGACTACCAGGTGGGAACAGTGAGACAAAAGTGTCAGCAAAAAAAGGACCATCTTAAAACTCAGTTCAATTAGACATATATTTCTTGAGCATTGATTACATGCCAGGCATGATATCATCAGCTATTAGCAGGAGAATTTTAACGGTATTCTAGGACCTGGAAGCTTGCAAAAAATGAAAATAAAATTTGTCCTAGTTTCCGAAAACTCTAAAAATGAGCATTCTCTGACCAGGGGGGCCCAAGATGACATGCAACAGGATTCAGACGATCCCTCCATTCTTTTCCATATTCATGGATGAGAACTCCTGCATTTCCAGCAAAGGAAATGAAACAAAATTAAAAATTGAGGATTGGACAAACTAAGATGATACTACTAATAATGCTACGGTGCTACCAAAAGCCAGGGAGAAACCATGTGGGTCCATCACTGTCCAACTTCCCTCTCTTATCAGTACCAAGGCTGTCTGTTGGTTTCCTTATGACCTGCAACAAAGCATGCACAGGGAACACACCGAAGGATGCCCTACAATTGTTACATATTAAATGACCGCTCTATTAGGAATGATATCTATGTCATCTCATTTGATCTGCACATCTTTATAAAGCAGGTATTATCATCCCCATTTTACAGGTAAGGAGACTGAAGCTAAGAGACATTAAGTAACTGCCAAGCTGAGTAAATCAGTAGGTGGCTGATTCAAGCATAGCATCCTCTTTTGTCAAAGGCTGTATCTTCTTTCCCCCTTTGCCAGTGACACTCAATCCTGGCTGCTCATCAGAATGATGTGACGTTTCAAAACATATCAATGCCTCGGCCTCATCACAGATCAATTAGATCAGAATGTCCATGGGCGTGGAGCTGGCATCTATGTGATGAACAATCTTCCTGGGGGATGCTAACGAGCAGTCGCCACTAAGAACCAGTCTTCTCCAGCAAGCTGCCATAATTCAGGTGTCTTTCATCCCTCTCCTTTTCCCTGACTTCCTCAAAGTCAGTCTACCTTTTTATTAGTGTTTACGTTGGACAGTTAGAGCAAACAATATGTCAGTTATTTTAGGTTTGCAAATTCCTGGTTTTCTCAACCGTAACTGTCTCTGCTCGCCGAGAGTTTATGATTTCTGTGAATGGTACGTATAACATGTTTTTTTAAATCTAAATTTAGTTGCATGTGTATCTATTTTGCAGACGATATTCACAATTCTTACAAAACTATTTTCCACTTTTTTTCTATTTCACTAATATATATCCATTATTTTTCAAGCACTATTCTGGGGGCTAGGGATGTGGTAAGGAAAAGGTAACAGCGGCTACTAAGTAGAGCAGGACTTGAATCCAGCCTTTTAACTCTGGATTCCGTTCTCTTTCTGCTCCTTACACTCATATAGAATATATTTATGTAGCTATAATTATTAGGGGGAAAGCTATTATAAGCCCTGGGTTGCCGATGCAAACACGAAGTTTATTACTTTATATACTCTGGATATGACTCAATCTGCCCCCAAACATTTTACTACTATTCTGTCCATTCTAATTCTCCTTCCAATATAAAGCCTGAGATTCCCCTACTCTTTTGAAAGAGACATCAAAGATAAAATGATGATGCTTCAGTAATTATTATTATTACCTGCCAGTTATAGAGTACCTGTTTAGAGAAGCTGAAACAAACCAGTTCTTTCCTACCATGAAGTCCGAAGACAAGTGGCTATTAATATTGGTCCAGTGGCTCACAGATGTCAAACCTAGTACATCTGTAATTCTCATGAGCAGAGTGACAAGATGGTGACAAGATGGATGCCACAGTGCCTTCTGTTACATCTACATTCAAGGCAGACTAAAAAAGAAAGGGACTGTCTGGGCCAGTTGGGTCCGCCCCTTCCATCAAAAAGCAAAAACATACCCTGAATTTTCAGCTCGCTTGAGCTTACCATCTCATGTCAACGGTGTTACCTGAGCATCCCTAACTACAAGGGCGACTTAGAAAATGTGTTCTTAGCTTTTCTTGCCTCTTTAGGAATGGGCATGGGAGACGATGTCTAGGCTCTAGTTACACAGTTTTTAGAAGCCATATTTAAAATATACTGCATTTGTGAGGGGATGTGAACCATAAGGAGCGCTAGCCTTTTCTCTTCTGTTCATTCAGATTTATTAAATAAGCTGAATGTTTTCTTGGAAAGCAGAGAGCTTCAAACCAAGGAAACCAGGCATTTTTAGACAAAAAGAGGTCGAACGCCAATGATAGCTCTCTGCATCTGGAAACACCAAGAGGGACTAAGGATTTCAGCCCCGGTGATGGGTAGTAGGGAAGGCAGTTGCTCATAAACAATGGAGCTCCAAAGAAGCGGTCTGCAGAAAGGTCGTGGAAACATGAAGACACAGTTTCGATGAGAGTTGGCCCTCTCTCCATGTAAACTGATTCTAATATTGTAAAAGTCATTTCATTTTTTAACAGCTTTATTGAGATATAATTTAAATACCATATAACTCACACATTTAAAATGTACATTTCAATGGTTTTTAGCATATTCATAGATATGTGCAAACATCGCCACAGCCAATTTTAGAACATTTTTATCCTCTCCAAAGAAATGCTGTAACATCACCCTTCTATCCTCCAACCACTCCAGCCGTCATCAACCACTAATCTGCTTTGTATCTCCATAGAGGGGCTTATTCTGGACGTTCATTCAAATGGAATTATATACTATGTAGCCT
Organism: Phoca vitulina; assembly: GCF_004348235.1. Lineage (NCBI taxonomy): Eukaryota > Metazoa > Chordata > Mammalia > Carnivora > Phocidae > Phoca > Phoca vitulina. The sequence goes on along the minus strand of NW_022589728.1, from coordinate 15,115,929 downwards.
TTTGTGACCGGCTTCTTTCACTTAGCACCGTGGTTTCCAGATTCATCTATGCTGTAGAATACATCAAGTACCCCGTTCTTTTTTATGACTGAATAATATTCCATTGCATGGATATGCTACATTTTGTTTACCCATTCATTAGCTGATGGACATCTGGATTGTTTCCACCTTTAGGCTGCTACTGAATAATGTTGCCAATAAACAATTGTGTGCAAGTTTTTGTGTAGACATATATTTCCTTTTCTCTTGGGAATATACGTGAGCATCAAATTTCTGGGTCATGTGATAACTCTGTATTTACCACGTAAGGAATTGCCACAAAGTCTTCCAAAGTGTTTGCATCATTTCAAATTTCCACAAATGGCATATGAAGGTTCTGATTTCTACACATCCTCACCAATATTTGCTTTCTGACCTTTTTTTTTTTTTTAAATTCTAACCATCCTGGTGGGTGTGAAGTGATATCTCATTGTCATTTTGATTTGCATTCCCCTTATTACTAATGCTGTCAAGCATCTCTTTATGTGTGTATTGGCCATTTTTATGTCTTATTTGGAAAAGTATCTATTCAAGTCCTTTGCCCATTATTAATTGGGTTATATATTTACTGAGTTGTAGTTACTTATATATTTTACATACAAACCTAACATTAGATGTATGATTTGTAAATGTTTTTCCCATTTTTTGGATTGCTTTTTCATTTTGTTGATAATGTCCTTTGAAGCACAAATGTTTTTCATTTGGATGTTGTCCAATTTATCTTTTTTTTCTTTTGTTGTTCATGCTTTTAGTGTCATGAATATTTAGTTCTATATTTAATTCTAAGATTTTTATAGTTTTAACTTTTACATTTGAGTTTTTGATCTATTATGAATTAATTTGTGTATATGGTGTGAGGTAAGGGTCCAACTTCATTCTTTCTCATGTGGCTATCCATTTGTTCAAAAGATTATTTTTTGGACTTTCGATGGTTTTGGTGCCTTCATTGAAAATCAGTTGACCATGGGCACACAAAGTATTTCTGGTCTCTCAACTATTCCATCGATTTATATGTCTATCCTTGTAACAGCGCACTATCTTGATTACTCTTGTTTTGGAGTTAAGTTTGGAAATCAGGAAGTGAGAGTCGTTCAGTTTTACTCATTTTCAAGATTGTTTTAGCTACTTCGAATCTCTTACAATTCTATGTACATTTTAGAATCAGCTTGCCAATTTCTACAAAGAAGCCAACTGGGATTCTAATAGGGATTGCATTATATGTTAAGTCAATTTAGGGAGCATTGCCACCTTTAACGATATTAAGTTTGCTGATCCATAAACTGCTTCTAATATTATAAAAGACATTTCTTACTATCGCTTTGTTTGTCTTTGTTCAGTCTATTTTCAGTTTATTGGTCATGTGTAAAGGGGCATATAATAGGGAAATAGAGAATCAAAACACAGTGGTATGGACAAGGAACCATAATTAAGGAATAGAACATGGTTCCTGTGAATACAACCAGGTAGAACAGTTCCCTTCAAGGTCCATCTTTTGTGTTTGAGGGGAAATCCTAGAGGCATTCCATTCCAGACCCTCATTTGGGGTCATCTCTTTCTTCCACATGCTGCAGCCCTTGGGCTCCCTTCCTTTTTATTGCAGTGGCTGCCATGGCAACAGTTCAGATGGGCTGGAAAAGAAAAGCTGAGGTCTCTCTGGAGCCATCATTAGTGCTCCTCTGGCCAGCAGGGGGTGCCAAGAAGAGCAGCCACTCCCTCCTGTTTGTAACTGTTCATACCCACCCCCAAGAAAGCTGAGGACCTGGAACTAACTGAAAGGTGGCATGTGTATTTCTACAACAAGAGATCGTGAACTCTCGGGAGAGGTTTTTAAGAATTTGTGAGGATTTCACTAAGAATTCATGTCAGAACAAAATTTAGGAGTGATTAACTAGCTAGGAAAAATTGAAACTTTTAAATTCTAACTGCAAAATAGGATCCTTCCAGAAATCAGAGATCATCTTCTTATTTTTATTTACTGATTGTTTTTGGCCACCCAGGTTTAATTTTTACATTTCCTGCTCTCGAAAGATTCACACCCGTTAGCCTTTCTTCTCTTTATGCACAGTGCATTGAACATCCTAGGGAATTAATAAATGTTTATTAAGTTGAATTCAAATGCCTGGTCTCTAGATACTGAAGCAAATTCTATTTCCATTTAGCATATAGCAGTGGATCACCCACCAATGCTTTCCCAGCACCATAGTATGAATTTCAAGGGGACACAGCATTGTTATTTTACAATTCCATTTCATGTATGCATCAGAATATTTTACCTCACACACATGGACAGGCGAGCAGCTATTAAATTAAAATGTGATGCCAAATACACTTTAAAAGAACTGTGGAGAACAAAGTAATGGTCTCCTCTCACCCTCCCAGAGTAACATCACGTGAATAGTCATGGATTTATATTTCTGGATTTGTATTATATGGAATAATGTGCACATCTCTGGCCTGTGAGCTTGGAATCTCCACATCTCTGATGCCTGTGACCGGCAGTTTCTACCTTTGCAAATCCTTTGGCATGCAACCAGTGCTGCATGATACACATAGTTGACTAAATATTTATCAAATATTCATACAGTTACTCAGCGGATTAATTATTGAACAAGCTTCCACTGAACTATCTTTCTTTTTGCTACAGCTAATTCTCTATTGCTCAGTTGACATATGTTCTGGGGAAGCAGGGAAATAGCCAACTCAGCAAGTTTTATTACTTTCAAGGTTATGCATTTAAGTGTGGGAAAGCAAGACACACATGAAAGCCCACATCGCTGATTTGGCTTGCTTAAAAGATTGTTTAAAGATATATATGAACCTCTTAATGGGTTTGGCTTTTTTTCTTTTTGAACAAATTTCATTTTTAAAGTGAATCTTTCATAACCTATTAACTGACGAGGGGAGGGAATTCTTTAAATAGGTAAAAATTATTATTTTCATGGTGACTTTTTACAAAATCTTGTCCTATGCATCGTTTCATTTATTTTACCATGGGAAACCCAAGATGGCTTCTCTCTTCCCATTTTACGGAGGAGGCAGATGAGATTCTGGGTTATCCATTGATTTCCCCAAATTCCCACAGCTAATAAGTGGCCAAATTGGCACTGGAACTTGTGTTCTGTTTTATCCAATATAGCATAGTTGTGTACATTAAAGGGAAAAAATGGAAATAGCTGCTATTTGGATAGTTTTTTTTTATTTTATCAAAATTTTTTATCGTTCTCTGTATTTAGAATTGGAATTATACTATGCACAATTCTTCTCTTGTTCTTGATAGGCTATGCCAGAAAGAAGTTACTGTTTCCATAAATCGGAAAGAAACAGGGGAGGGAAGAGCCCTGAGATCTTTGGCTGTTCACAGAGCCTCTGCACTAGAGCTTTGGGATAGGGAGAAGCATGATGAGCAGGTCTTCTGTGATAAAGTGTTCACTCCATCTCCACCAATCAGTCATCAAAACATTGGTAACTTTAGTGAGGACTGTCGAAATAAGAAGGGAGGTGAAGAGTCAAATTCTGTCACTAGCCAAGTGTGGCACTGTATTAAATAGGACTCTTTCTTTGTATCTTTAACATAGAATTTGCACTCCTTTGGAGAATATCAGTTCCTTTATGGAGTTTGATGTCTACTTTCAGTTAGATCTAGGTAATTCATATCTCCTTCAGAGAGGGAGAATAGATCTCAAGCTACCATGTATCGTGAATCTCAGCATTTCTAGATTCAAATCCAATGCAGTGTTCTCATTTCCACTTCTTTTAATTGGGTCATCAGTTTTTTTCCCCCCATTAAACATTCTCAACAAAACATTAAAGTTTACTTCTGAATGCTACATTTCTTGATTTTTCTCTAAGAATATTACCATAATCTGCCCATTTTGGCGGTCTGCTTAAAATCTTAACAATAGGAATTGAAACAACATTCTTGGCATCATAGCAAATAAATATATTGCAATAAAACACTTGAACATGCCTTCCGATTATCCTTTTGTGAAGAAATGTTTAAAAGCAAACTATTTTCTATACCCGTGACAATTAATATCTATGATAAATCGGCCAGGATTTCAAGGTTACTGACCAACCATTAATTTCTAATGTCTTATTTCAAATAAATAATAATACAAGTTACAACATTATCAGCAGATGTGTTCATGTTGTAAAACACGGATGGTATATTTAATTAGTGGTAAGTAATACAAATGCTTGACATAAACTCTTGAAACTTCAGATGTGGAGATGTTTTGTGAAAAGCCTTGAAATCCACTGGCATACGCCATTCTTTCATTCAAGACAAATATGTGGGCGAATCAGCAGGAGTCCATTCTGGCTTCCAGAGAGTGCCCTGGAGCTGTCCACAGGAAGGTGCTGGAAAAGGCAGCCGCAGATGGTCCAGGTACACAATTATTTCAGCCCGAAATGCAGCAGAATAATCAGACTCATGTTAGAGGACTGTTACAGTGTACATGACCTGGAAACTGCTTCATGAAGGTTGCAGGGCCACCTCCAATCTCCTTTGATAATTATTTTTAAAGAGATGATTTCTCTAAAAACTAGGGGAGAAGAGTCAAATAAGACAAGGAATCATGTATGTAGTCTCAAAGATATAAATGACATTCCTAATAGGTACCTGGCGGAATTGCTAAATAACTAGCATGTTATCCCAGAATATTTAAGCTTCTTTATTAAAGAACGTAAGTTCAGACTCTATGGACCTTCCTAGTATTTCCAACTCCCTGTTGGAAAATCAAACGTCATTTAAAAAATCAGCTATTTACTACCCCCAGTAGAATTGCCCTCCAAGTAAACTGAAAGGGAAGGGGACAAAAGGATTTGTAGTTTTAGCAATATACAAGCACTGACTTTCAGATCCATGCTAAAGGTCAGGTGTAATATTCAAAAACAAATTAAAAGGCAGCCATTCTATTGGACTCAGAAGATTCCAGCAAGCGTTGGGCACCCATGGGCATTGGCTCAAAATGTGTTTATTGTGATCACACCCCAGATGATGCTGCAAGCACTATTAAGGACCCTATTCACCACCATCCTTCTTGCATTATGTATGCAGTTATTGTTTTGCATTATGCACTATCTAAAATGATACAAAAACATTTTGCTGAAAAATAAACCACTGGTTTTATGCTTAACACCAGGATTACAAAATGTGATGTCATGAATTATTCATATCATTCGATTTAATGTAATCATTTTCTCCCCAGCGCTAAGCCTCTGTGAATGGTGTCCTATGCAGCCACTGTTTTGAAGAACTTAATACTAGGGGGAGAAACACCTGGCATTAACTGACAGTGAATTAGGCTCATTGTCACTTTGGAAAAAAAATTGCAATTTAATCTTTGATCTTCTGTACATCCTAATTCCAAGGAGCATTTATCAACACCACAAAATGAACCAACCTTAGGAATTTATAGAAATATTGACCTCGACATTTAGGCCTAGACATATATAAGTATTTATATAAGTATAAAGTACTCACACACATTTGAAATTTGAACTATAGAATGGAATTCATCTTTGTTTCTTTCGAAGCAATGATAGAATGTATTTTGAATGTGTTTACGCTAATATCAAATAGATTTTGATACACATTTATAATTTATTTAGATCAAATCTTTCAAAGAAGTACTGACCTTAGGACAAAGCATGTTGAGAAAGATAAATACATCAATGCAACTTAGCCTACAGATTAAAGTAATTTATCTTTAAGGCAGTCCAAAAAAAAAAAAAAATCAAACCAAGAGTAAAGAGTGCTTCTGAATGCTTGAAGCTCTATAAAGAAAGGACTGACATTGGCTTAAAACGGGTAGGAGCAACTTTTAAAAATGAGAATTCCCTTCTGGTCACTTATCTTTGACTTTTAATCCATGCTTCAATATGGTAAAGTTATTCCAAACTATTTCCATTACTCTTAAATTAGAAGATGCTTCATTCTGCAGTTGAATATAGGATTGTGTTATAGTGGGAAGAGTAGAGATCCAACATACCTGATCCTTATCCCCAGCCTCTTTCCCTGCCCAACTCCTGAGCTTCTAGAAGCGATAATATCACCTGCCCTACCACCCTCAGAATGGTGTAGGGAGACCCAAGTGACATAATGTGATTGAGGTAAAACACATGAGGTGATTCACAAATATGAGGAGCTATTATTTAAAACCAAAGATCTCTATAATCTGTACATATTTGCAATCTACAGAAGTATTCAAATGGATAAGTAAAGATACTTTATAGGTATCAGTAATAAAGTAAGACAGGTTTTTTAAAAAAGGAATTCACTTAATAAGAAAAAAGAACACCATAGCAATTTAAGAATTAAGTGGTACACAAATCTATATGGAATAGCTTACCCATATAATTAGCAAAAGGAAGAAAAGTTTGTACATAGTGTCAGGAAAGATCTCAATTACTATTCCAGAATAATTTTTATCTCTCACGGCACCTAGCATAGCATCATGCACACAGTTGGAACTTAGCCCCTGTTGCCTGATTGATAATGAAGACAGTTACCGTGGTCAAGCCAACAGTAATTGAACATTCGTTTTTTATAAGGTCAGTGTAAAAATCTGTCAACTGCTCCTCTGTGATAACAAATGCCTGGAAAACTTGAAACTCAGTCTTTACCAAATAATAACAAATTGACAATGTTCACTACTTTCCAAAACAGCAGTGGGGTATTATTTAAGGTAAGGGAGGCAGAGCAGTGAATGGAAAACATTCCTTAAGCTAATGGCTTCTTCGATTTGCTTCTACAACGTAGTCTCTTTTCTACCTAATAGCCTAGGTAAAGAAAAAATTTCTCTTTCTCTCAAATACAAATTATTAGGCATTTTGTCTATTAATCTTAGAAGCATACTCCAGCTAGTCTCATTAACATTGTGAACTGGGCCAGAAGCAACCATGTCACATTATAAGAGCTGCCTTTCTTTCATTTCAAGAGCACCTTGACCTTTTCCAGGAGTCACGTCATATACTCCTATCATGGTTCTCACTGCTTCCCGGGGCGGCCGCCTGGTCTCCCAAGAGCTCAACTCTGCCCAGGGTGGTCCTCAGAGATAGTCGGCACATGAAGCCTCTGGGGTCGGCTTTTCATTTGCTCACGCCCACAACTCACTCCCAGTTTTAAAAAAAATTATCATGTATTCAAATCCAAAAAATGTTTGTGCTTATAAAAAAAAAAAAAAAATCTGGAGAACTGAGATCCAGAGTCAGTGCTTTAAGCCTCTCGGTGAAGCTACAGCCTAATTACTGCCTGCTGTGTGGCGCAGTTAAACACAATCAGTCAGAAAGCCTTAAAGATACAATATCCCTTTTCACAAACTGTCTGCTTGTCAATTCCAAGTCACCCCCCTGCTTTAAATCAACCAACCACAGAGCTGTTATGAACAGCAACTGATTTTCCATGCAGTGCTGCAAAACAAAATCACACCGTATCCTATTTTTAATGGCCACAGTTTTTCAACTGCATAACAAGAGTAAGCTGGCACTGCTGAGCTGAACGGTATCAAAAAAATGGGTTCAAGTAGAAAGAGCATGGAACCCTTGAAGTGAACGAGTGCAGACCCAATTACAAGTGCATTGTGATGCTCAGTACCAATTACATCCAAATAACAGTGGAGCAAATTTCCCCTTAATAGTTATATTGTAGACATCAACTTCTTTTATTTTTGTTCCTCCAGGATATAGCTTGATACTTAAAAGGAAAAAAAAAAGGCTGAATCATAAATATTGTTTTATTAACATACAGTTTATTTATGCACAAAGGCTTCCCTATAAATTGTCAGCTTGTAGGGACATAGTCCCTCAGTCATCACAGAGAGATGGTCTTCTTTCCATAGAGTTCATGGTTTGTCAGGAATTTCACTTGAGAAAATCAGATTTTCTTTCTTGTGTATTGCTCATTAGAAACTATCTTTCCTCAAACAATATGCTTTTTAATTATTTGAGCCTTAGGGATATAAACAGGCAGTACCAGGCATTTTTTTTTCTTTTTTAAGGAATCCTAACCCCCTCTCCAAAGAGGCGGGTAAAATTAGACATTCCATGAATTGAAGGAGCTGCCACTTGGGCCCCCAGGGGCTGACATATGACAGGTTCCTTAATAGCTAGAAGAAGAAAGAAAGATAAATGGGAAAACAAATGAGCTGAATGGAAGTTGAAGAGATGGAAAAGAAGGTGCAAACAACAAATTGATCCTTAAAACCCAGAGCCAGGATAAGGGAACGCGGGAGGCAAGGGAGACCAGATTAAACAAAGCAAAGAAGAAAACGTCGCTACAAAGTATGTGTTGTGTTTTGTTGACAATCAGAGAATCACAGAAACAAGGGCTTTTCAATGTCAGCCTGTCTAACCTTGGGCCACATACTATCCCAGCAGTCACCCTTGCTCTGCTGGAACATTCTGCCACAGACAGGCAGCTTTCATTTGTTCCTTGGGTATTAACTTCACTTTCAATTTCTTCCAGGCTGATATGGGCACTATCCTAGTAACAGAGAGCCACATCTTTTCAAGGCCGACCACTCAGGCTTGAGGAAAGTAGCAAGAGAAATTAATGATGTCTCCAGGGCTTTATCACCATGCTTCAGAGGATGGGAGTACCATGTGAGCAAATAGATCTTTCGTTATTTGCCCCTTTGCTCTGCCCGTTTGCTCTTTATTTGGAACCATGAGACAGAGCACGTGGCCCAGTATTTCCCGCCAGGTTTTGTATCCTCTGCTCCTTCCTCTTTTCCAATTCAGCATGAGCCTCATCCTGAAACAAAATAAAGCAAAACAGGTTATCTGCGCTGTAAGATAAAATGTAAGTTCTTGGGGCGCCTGGGTGGCTCAGTCGTTAAGCGTCTGCCTTCGGCTCAGGTCATGATCCCAGAGTCCTGGGATCGAGCCCCGCATCGGGCTCCCTGCTCCGCGGGAAGCCTGTTCTCCCTCTCCCTCTGCCCCTGCTTGTGTTCCCTCTCTCACTGTGTCTCTCTCTGTCAAATAAATAAAATCTTTAAAAAAAAATGTAAGTTCTTTAAAGGCTTTCATTTGGAATAAAAGATAAACTAGAGACATGCCACAGATTACAAGTAAGTGTTAGGAGACTACCAACCCATCGAACCCTCTCATTCTAGAGACGAGGAAACTGAGGCCTCAGAAGAACTGATTCTGGAATACGTTTGTCGTCAGCAGGCAGGGCATCAACAGCCACCACACCTGGCACTCATTCCAAGACTTGTGGTAGTGGTGGGAATGCTATTTATTGTACATAGTGACTCACAGATCTAGGTTATGTGAACTATAAAAAGCCTGACTCAGAGCTCCAGAGAGTGAGGAGCTAATACTATTGAAATATAGGACACAGATTGCAGTATTAGGATGCTTGGAGGATTATTTTCCAAGGCAGCATTATCCAAAGCAGAATTGAATAGAGTCATACGTCCACTAATGAATATGTGTCAAATTTCATAACAAAAACCAAAATAACTTTTAATGACAATCAGCCTGTACACTTCTGGGCATTTTTGGTGAGAGGGAGGGGGAATCAGAGGGATGGCTGAGACAGGGGTGGAGGGCAGCCGGACTCAGGCAGGGAAAGAAGGCTGGGCCATGTGGAGGGAGCAGGCCTGGGAGAGGCAAGCGAGAGCAGGAGCACCCGAGGTCCCAGGCCCACCAGCAACCGAGGACCAGGACCAAGTCTTCGTCAAACTTTGCTGACTGTCTCTTTTTACCCCAAGGGAGGACCTCAAGAGACCAGGGAGAAAGGTTATAAACCTTTCCACTGCCCAACTCAGCCATGACCCAGAAATGTTAAGTCAAGTTTACCTTCAGGACCTTTGAATGATTTCAGTCCTTCCTGCCTTGGCTCAGATTTCCCCAACCTCTGTCAATAGCTGACATTCCTTTAGTCATGGAGAGCTAAAATGACCTAAAATGCAAACGCTTGGATGAGGTAACGGTTAATCAGTGAATTAAAAAATAGAACTGATCCATCAAATGGAAAAGACTGATGTGTGATCCTTTCCTGTTTTGACTGAGGAGAGTCTGAAAACAGAAGAAGAGTACCAGCCACCTTATGTCGAGGGAAGAAGTAAGTTTTCAAGAACAGGGAGCCGAAGACACAGAAAAAAAAACTTGAGCGACATCACAACCCAGCGGGGGCGTGGAAAGAGGCTTAGCATCAAGTGTATTTTAATCTGCAGCTAGGAAAATGGAGTTTTATTCTCAAATGATTTAGGAAGATTTTTGTGGGGGTGTCTGGTAGATGTTATTGGGAGTTTTATTGTTTGTTGCTTCTGTTGTTTTTAACATCTCTTGCTTCCTATAAAGAAATTTTTCCCCCCAGGGGATCCTATCCCTGTGACTATATACACTTAATTTTGAAGCACCAGTGCAATTAAAAGACGGTTCTAATTAATAGGCAATAGAATGGTCGTATGTAAAAGATTTAAGCAGTTTATGCTCGGTATACTAAACGAATCTGAACAAAGTCACAAAAGGCATCAGAGCCCCATTAGAATTTATCAGCTGAGATGCTTGGAATATTTTTCACACTGGATAGTCACATTGCTCTTTGCAATTGGGACTGTAGTAAGAGGGAGGAAAAAAAGGTCAACGTATTTTTCTGTACCGGTGGCAGTAAAATGGCTTCCCATTTCAGCTGAGAAGTGGCAACACCAGAGCAAAAGCACCCTTACTGCAAGGATGCTCCTTCCGATCCACCATAGAGAAACCTGATAGAATCACTGCGTCCAATTTTCCAACAGGCAGCCGGGCTGAGCGGGTCAGACTACAGGCTTTGCAGTCAGTCTTCCTGGCTTCCAGCCTGACTCTGGCCATGTATGAAATGTGGAATCCTGGGTGGGTGACTACTCTCTCTTGTTTCAATGTCCTCATGTGTCAGATGTGGTAATAGCCCCTCCTCCGAGGGCAGTGGTGAAGATTGCTTGAGTTCATTCACATAAAGCACTCAGAATCTTGCCTTGGAGCCCAGTGAGCGCTAGATGAATTTTGTATTATGACTATTATCTAGGTCCATCATTACAAATCTGTGATGGTGTTGTAGGGAAACTGCACGACCAAGTATATCCCATATCTCTTATGATTATTTTGTCCAGTGGATCTCATAATGCATGTTTGGGGGTTGAGGGGAAGAAGTTTGGAACGCTCACATCCCGAATAAATACAGTTCTGCAATGTAGTGCTGGGCAAACCATTATCATTCCACATTCTCTTTTGTCAATGCCAATGAGTTCTGAGCATTTGGAAAAAAAAAAAAAAAGGATGACCTCTAGTTCTTCACAGAGGCTAAACACAGTCCATCTCAGATACTGTGTTGTTGTCAATTATTTACTTTTGAAAATTATGTCCTTGATATTCTTACTCCTACCCCTAACCCCCTACCTATCATGGAGCATCTTGGAAAAGTAACAGACTGAGAGATCTAGGCTTTGCTTGAGTCTAAGAGTGAGAAGGCAGGGAATCAGGAGTTAAGGGAACGCCAGCAGTCTCTTTGCTAGTCTTGTCGACTGCTCAGCGTTTGAACTCTCTGCCTAGGGTTCAAGAATCCTTCCCTTGTGGCACCATGCGCCGTTCTCACAACCACAGCACAGATGGAGGACTGGCCATACTCAGAGCTTGAATGGGAGGGATCGGGTAGCTACCGTGCAGCATCCAGGCAGCGGTGGCTGTGTTTTTAGGGACAGCTTCAGGCTCCTACTTCTCTGCTATCAGAAGTAAAGCTCAGGGTCCAGTGCCCAGTGGCAGTGGTCTCCCCACCAGGCTCCACCACGAAACGTGACTTTGGGCTCCATTCCTGGCTGTATAAATAACTAAGCCTGGTTCTCTGACTGCTAAAGATTTTGTAAGTTACCTCATATCTTTTTCATAAATTTCTTCTTCCCATATATCAGTCACAGTGGCTAAGAACACTGACGGACTGATACACTGGACACGTTGGGGGCTTTTTGAGCCAGACGTTTTCCTAAATGTTAAAAAGTAGAAACTAAAGTGAAATCAGCTAAGCAGAGTTCCCTGAACTCTTCCTGATCAGGGCATATCTGGAAATTGTATTGATTTTTGAGTACCAGGTAGCGGAGAAGATATTGTCAGAATAGAACTTGATCCCAGTGTGGCAACGCTAGAATAACAGCGCTGGAAAACCCGTCAGATGAGGAAGCTACTAAGGCTATTTCTCCAGACTGCTGCTTCTAGACTGGACCAATGCGGAATAACTGAAGCCTTCCATCATCCAATATAATCCTCATAAGCGTTACCCTTCCTGAATTAACTATGTTCAGGGATTTCAGCATTGCTTAACAGGTTAGATTACATTACATCCAAGATTCCTTCCCACTATTAGATGTCATTCATGCATTGGAAGACCTAAGTTGCAAAGCACTGTCTAACGTCCATCAACAATGACTTGTAATCATCAGTACCACTGTCTAATATAAAAGACAGAGAATATTTGACACCACAGGTAAAATGTCATGTGTGTTCACCATTTTTCTTTCTTTGTTTTTCAAAATTATGAATGGACTACATTCAACACCCAATAGGAACTCCATCAGTACTGCCCCTAATTGAACTGAGTTATGTCCATGGCTCCATTCAGCCAAGGACACCTTTTCCAATTTCTCAACTTATCACCCTCCCTGGTTCCCTGACTGTGTTCACCTTCTTCCTGACCCTAAGTTCATTGGCATTGCTTTAATCACTCATCACTCAGTCTTCTTGGTCTATTTCCTGCAGACAAGCTCATTTCAGCTGCATCCTGATCCTAGATCACCAGTTTGTTTGCCAACTTTGTTTTCTTCCTTTTCAATCCATCTATTCCAACAAGCTATAGTTTCCTATGGCTGCCCAATTACCTTTCTCAGGGTAGAGGCTCAGGAAATGTTTGATGGAATAAATGAATAATTCACTATTTCATAATGACTTTTTAAAACACCCACTGGCTTAATAAAAGAAGTTTATCATTTTTTCTGATATTTCCTTTAGGTTAATTAGCACATATTTTAAACTCTTCTTTAAAAAGAAAAAATATATTAAAATGAAGAGCTTTCAAACATCACTTACATGTGTGCATATTTTTATTCTTGGCCAAAGAACTTGTTTAGAAATAAGGCTTTATTTTTTTTAATTTTTTATTGTTATGTTAATCACCATACATTACATCATTAGTTTTTGATGTAGTGTTCCATGATTCATTGTTTGCGTGTAACACCCAGTGCTCCATGCAGAATGTGCCCTCTTTAACACCCATCATCAGGCTAACCCATCCTCCCACCCCCCTCCCCTCTAGAACCCTTGGTTTGTTTCTCAGAGTCCATAGTCTCTCATGGTTCATCTCCCCCTCTGAAAAAAAAAAAAAGAAAAAGAAAGAAGGCTTTAGAGGCCAACTGTGGTAAACGTTCCATAAACTTTGAAAAGTGTAGCTCAGCTCATTTTCAACGCTCTTGCTCATATCTTCTCATATTCCTAAAATTATGTGATATAATGGCGATAATTCGCATTGCTGTAGGCAACGCTCGCAAAGAAATGCCTCTTTTCATAACACTAAATAAATGTACAGGACTGTGCCCTTTATTTAGCAAAACAAGGCCACTTTGACCTCATATAAAGAGGTACTGGTATTAAGTGATTAGGTATGAGACTTACCCAATTTGCACTGGAACACTGGAAGTACTGGTTAAGTGATGCCTAAGTCTTTCATTTTAAACATTCCTTCACAACATTTGCAAAAATAATGCTACTTCTGCTTCCTCACAATTGCCCAGTTGTTTGATAGGACACAAAGAGCTGGATTCATCAAAAGGATGACAGCAGGTAGCCGTTAAAAATTTCAGCTACTAAAAAGGCATTTCTATTAATTTTTATCTTCCTTTAAATATTAATGAATAGTTCCAGTGATAATTAACAATTTCCTCTAATTACAGAAAATTGGCACTTCACAAGTAACAAACTCTGATATTATCTAGTATTGTGCCAGTTTTCCTATTAATTTGGAAATTCAGCAATTATCACCAGGACTATGTAGGTTAAAGTGTGTCAGATTCTAGATAAACAACTTAAAATACCTAGCAATATGAGGTTCAATGTCAAGGAAGTTCAATATTGGCATTTAAAGAAAAAAAATATTAGTGACCACCACTTGCTATTGCAGCGTTGTGGGAAGGCTTTCCAAGTTTTGTTTGATTTCAGTCTGGCCCCTGCAGATGACATCAGTGGCAGAAGCTGGACAACATGCCTCGTTATTGATTTAAAGAAAACAAAACAAAAATGCAAATTCTCAAATTCGAAAACAGCACATACAAAAATGTGATATCAGATCTTAAGTGGATGCTATTATTAATTTTTTTCCAAACCCAACAAAATTTAGGGAGACAGAAATTCTCCCATTCCTTTTTTGGGTGAGAAATAACTGACACATTCATGTACTTATCAATCCCTGACATGCAAATACCTCCTTGAATGTAAACCAATCTATATACGAACCGTGTTCTTGAGGATCACCTTGATGTTAAGAAGTCAGGAGTTGGAGGAATGCATTCTATCTCAGTTCACTTTGGAAGAGCTTGTTTAATGCTGACCAACCACAAGCCCATAATTAACTGTGGTAACAGCAGGAATCATAAGATTGACTATTATTTTTCATCTTAATATGTGTCAGGATTACTCTCAACACAATGTCACTTAAGTTTTAACTGGAACAGATCCTCGCAAGTGCAACAGCTAAAAGCAAATGCTTGACTAGGCCTTTCAGAAGTCTTTCCCAAACTCAGCAGTTCTGAGACCAAAATTCAGGCTGCATTTGCATATCACCAAAATAACTGGTTTCTGAAATGTATAAAATTCAGTCAACTGAATCAATCCACAGGAAGCTTAATCAGTTTGACAGATATTTTTTCATTAAATAGATATGTGGTTTGTCTGTTGCCCAGCCCTCCCTCAAAAAGGAAAGTGCGGTAAGGTGACAAGGGTGGTCAGATTTCTGTTATGAGATAAATAATACTAGTTTCCAATGATGACATTCAGAAATTAAGAACAGATTAAAATATCAAACTATGGCTATATTGAAAAATAGTGCAATTGATTTTCTACCTTCATGGAGGGAACACAAGAGAGGAAAAGGATTCGAATTCCAATAAAAGAGATGGAAGTCAAACAAAAACAAAATCTTCCTGTCTTCGGGGCTTAGGGAACAAAGAAATGTATTAGGGTGAGATGGCAGAGAATGTTCCTTTCTGTGATACTGTTCAGTCCACCAGAATTTAGAGGCCAGGGAGATTATTGTCCATATCATTCCCCGAGGGGTAAATAAAGCCACAACGGTTCTCCACTTTTCCTCAGACCCAGTCCAAACCAAGTCTATGACACCACCTAACCCATTCAAATGTCCCTCCATAGCTCTCACTGCCCCATCCACTCTTCTTGCCACTCCACAGATGCCCTAGTTATTCCAATCGTTGCCCCTGTAGCCTAAGGATGGTCCTCACCTCTTTTCTCTAGCTCAGCAAATCCTGCCCCGTTTCAGCCTACCCGCTGAAGTGATACAGGATACATGAAGCAATGCTTCAGTCAGTTGGACAGTCTAACTGAATAGATTCTCTTTATCGGAATCCTATCAGTGTTTACAGTTTTGTTTCAAATCCCACGTCTTTCTTGAAACATTTTTCTAATAACTGCAGGCAACCCTGACTTTTCCTCTTTGACAATCACGCAATACCACACGCTTTGTACCATATACTTTTACACATGAATTTCATGTTGGAATTTTATTATTTCACAAAGTAGCACCATTTTCTAATTATTTTAGTACATGAAATATGTGTCCCTCGTAAGATTACAAGGTCCTTGAAAGCAAGAACAAATCTCACCTTTCTTTTGTGTCATCTGCAGAGTCTAGCAAGCACTTGACAGAAGAGGTTTATGCTTTAGATCAAGACTCTGAGCTCAGACTAGATGCGATTCTAGGCCTTTATGGCTGACCAGCTATGTGATGCTATACAAGTTGCTAAGTCTCATCTACAAAAGGGATATAATAATTTCTACCTACTTTATTTGTTAAGAGAACTGAGTAAAATAATATTTATTTTTTAAAAGATTTATTTATTTATTTTAGAGACAGAGAGAGCATGCGAGTAGGGGGAGGGGCAGAGGGAAAGGGACAAGCAGACGCTCCACTGAGCACAGAGCCCAGCACAAGGCTCCATCCCACGACCCTGGGATCATAACCTGAGCTGAAATCAAGAGTCAGAGGCTTAACCGACTGTGCCACCCAGGTGCCCCCTGAATAAAATAACCTTTAGAAGTTCTTACGTTCAATGGAATATGGTGTATACTAGGAAGTTATTATTATTTTTTTCATAGTCTATGTCTTATATTATCACTTGCTATATTTATACTATAAATATTTATGGTCTTATCTGAAAGCAGAGGACTCAACCTGAAGCCTATTTTTATTTTTTGTAATAAAATAAAATAAAATTTTTTGTAATAAAATACTAGAAGCTCTATTTTATTGTTCTTTCCCTGTGAGCCACCTTATTCCTCAATTCAGCCTCTGATTTTCCTTCCCCAAGGCTGTCTGATCACCCTGCTTTGCCTGGAGTAGTGGAATATGTTAACGTAATTAACAAGTTTGATCTAACTATACTCAACAAGTAAGGAATTCATATTTTCTCAAAAAAACCTGACACATCTACAAAAATTAATTATCATTAAGACTATAAAGAAATATTCAAAAATCAAAGAATTGTTAACACTCAAATCATATATTCTGATCATAATTCCATTAAGTCAATAACAAAAAGATAAATTTTAAAACACCGCATATTTTGAAATTTGAAGAAAGAACTCTGTATTAAATAACTCAGGCGTCAAAGAAAAAATAATGATGAAATAAAAATTAAATTATAATAAAGTTCATAACTGAAAGGTGATAACCTTTGATATAAAAAACATATCAAAAGTTATGCCACACAGTAAAAGCAGCTTCTACAGGAAAATTTAGAGTTTTAAAATTCTCACATTAGAAAAGAGAAATGACTGAAAATTGATGATATACGTATCCAATTTAAAAGTTTTAAAGTATTATAAAATAAGTTCAGATAAAAGAAGGAAAAATAATGTTAAAAGTAGCAATCAGTTAAAAAAAAGTATCAATCAGTGAATATAAGAAAACAAAGTTTCAAGAGAGAAGATCAGCCAAAACAAAATAAAAAAAAAAAAGACTTTGATAAAGTAGAAAAACCTTTAGTGAGGTGGTTCAAGGGAAAAAAAAGAAAAAATAATAATATAAATTAGGGTTGCAATAGTACAGACAGAACAGGAATTACAAAGCTAATAATCCATAAAAGAAAATTTTTTAAAAAAGGTAAATTTGAAACTTTCAGTACAAAGTTCTAGACGTACATGATATGTAACTAATGTAGGAAGAATGAGAAAGCCTGAAAAATCCCATAACTATTAAAGAAGTTGAAATAGATGTTTAAAAATCTTCACACAAAAAAATAAAGACAGTTTTATAGATTAATCCTACCGAAGTTTAAAGGTGAATAGATTTCACATTATGTTTGCTCTCCCAGAACATAGAAAAGAGGAATACGTCCCACCCCATTAATGAAGTGAGTGTGACCTTAATATCAGCATGAGAAATGTAAATTACCTGCCAACCTCACATGCCATCTAGGTAGTTTATGTGAGTTAAGTTTTTATCTTGTATAGTGTGGCATCATAGGACAGAGTAGTACTTAAGCTCAAGAAACAAAATTATAGGGGTGCCTGGATGGCTCAGTCAGTTAAGGGTCTGACCTCTGCTCAGGTCATGATCCCAGGGTCCTGGGATCGAGTCCCACATGGAGCTCCCTGCTCAGCAGGGAGCCTGCTTCTCCCTCTCCCTCTGCTGCTCCCCCTGCTTATACTTTCTCTCTCTCTGTCAAATAAATAAAGTTTTAAAAATCTTTAAAAAAAATAAAAGTATAGTAATATTATTTAAAATTATAAACATCACAACCAATAAAATTACCAACACACAGAAAAGAAGGTCACATCTGAGAATAAGAAAGTTGGTGGGTGGGAAATGTCTTCAGAAGCACTTTTGAACTGACCTATAACCAAGTGATAAATTAAAATGTGTACTTTATCAAAAACAAAAGTAGAGGAGGATGTGTGAATTAGAAGTAAAGGTAAGCAACTGGAATATAACAAATGTTCAAAAAGAGAAACAGGTCAAGAAGCTTTTGAAAGTTTGGATATTATTTCCTTGCTCCATCGTCGGGCAGCCTGCTTCACAATGGGCAGGGACCGGGTTGACCATAGGACCAGGGCCTGTGGTTACATGCATCATGTTGGTCAGTGTTCAGCTCTATCATCTGCTTTTCAAAATAGCTGTCAAGGCTTTGCCATGAATTACATTATCTTCTTTCCCCATTTTGTTTTGTGGTTCTTGAATTACTAGAATTCTTTGGATTAATGTCCACAGTTCCCTCATTGACTTTTATAATGAAAAATATAAATATAAGTGCCACAGTATATGTAAAGTATCTAGAACATGGTAGGCATTCAATTAAATATAAATTTTCTTCTCTCTGCTTGGGCTCCTGAACCCACATGCTACTTTTCAATGGAAGATTAAAGAAGCAGCTATGATCAAATTGAATTTTGTAGACTATAACTAAGCACTGCCATTTTCTTAAAAACTTTTTTTTTTTTTTTTTTTAGAGAGAGAGAGAGAGAAAGTGCAAGGGCACACATGTCAGAATGGGGGGAAGGGGCAGAGGGAGAGGGAGAGAGAGAATCTTGAGCAGGCTTCATGCCCAGCGCCAAGATGGAGGTGGGGCTCAGGCTTACAACCCTGAGTTCATGACCTGAGCCAAAATCAAGAGTAGGTCACTTAGCCGATGGAGCCATCCAGGCTCCCCAAAACTGATGTCCTTTTATTACTACAGCCCATGACTGAAATTTGCCGTTCCAGAATTTTCATTAATACATAGTAAGTATTCCATTTTGTTTATATATCATGAAGGAACCAGAACGTTGAAATCATTTTAGTGTAGTACATTCTGGGAAGTACATTCAATAGTTTCTGTGGAGTATTTAAGTGGATAGCAAGATTGAGGAGCATCTAAATAGTTTCCATCTACTAAGAATCAAAGAATCAAAGTCACCATTATCATTTCAGGACAATTTGAGGAAAGAATAAGAAGAAATTCAGAGTTCTTCAATAACTTCATTCAGTTGCTCTTACTGTATGCAGTAAAAACAAAAAATTCCTCCTGTGATCCAAACATTAACAAAACATTCTAGATAGCTCTCAATATCTTTAATTATGTATATTCCTGAAAATATTAAGTTATTGTAGCTATTTTCTTAGCTATAGGCAGCTTATCCTTAGCTATCCCAGCTAACCACTTTACACCCCTCCCCCCCCTCACCCAGGGGATAAGGTAAGTCCAAATGGATCCTAGGGCCTAAATGATTCCTGCAAATATTTCCTAACAGCAGAAACATACCTCTCTTGTTCATTTATCCTTGTAGTAGCAAAGTGATCTTATTTTCCTTTCCTTTGATGGAAGGAAGGAAGGAGAGAGAGAGAGGGAAAGAAAAAAAGATAGGAAGAAAGAGAGAGAAAGAAAGAAAGAAAGAAAGAAAGAAAGAAAGAAAGAAAGAAAGAAAGAAAGAAAAGAGAAGAAAACTAAAGGAAAGGAAAAAGAAAAGAAAGAGAAGGGAACAAAGAGAAGGGAAGGGAAGAAAGAGAAGGGAAGAGAAGAAAAGAAAAAAGAAAGAAAGAAGAAAAGAAAAGAAAAGAAACGAAAAGAAAAAAACAGGACATTCCTCAGAGGCGTTAGCATTATACTTGATTTTCTTCAGTGTCATATGTCATAATTTATAATGTGGAGTATCTCTGTTTACACAGAGCTATTTCAATAAAGTTGTTGAAATTGAGATTGTGAACCTCACTAGTGACTACCTTATGGAATTTTTATATTTATGTATTCCTCCACAAAGGAGCTTTATCTGTGGCTTGAGCGAGTGCTGCCTATTTGTAAAGTCCCAAATGGGTCTTCCTGTGCCAATGCCTATTATGCTACCGTTACTATTCCATGTCTTTGAGTCCTGAAAACTTTTTGTATTCAGAAGTTCCCTATTATACTTGGACACACAGCTCCTCAAGCTTGTGTTTCTAAAATTGTGGTAGATGTACCACCTGGCACATGCAGAATTGTGTCAAAGGAATGAGAAACTATATAACAAATATGACATCTCCTCCTGGAAAATAAATTTTACTTGAAAATTTTGAGGCAGAAACTTAAGTAATTTAAATAAAAATTTAAACATGTTTTATATTTTTAAATTATATATTTATATCATGGAATAGAATGCAAAGTGTGTGTGAATTGTTAGGCTAAAACCAAAAACTTCAAATAATTTTAAGGAGGTGGGGTTGTGTTAGTAAATCGGTAAGGATTTTTTTATTTGTATCAAATGGCAGAAAGAACTCCATGTGACTTTAACACAAAAGGCATGTATTTGATTGTATAAATGAGAAGTCGATGGGTGGAACTGGCTTTGGATAAAGCCTGCCCAGAAGCTCAAAAGATGCCTCCTAGATTTAGAATCCATCCTATAATCCTCTCTTCCATACTGACTTCAATCTCATAACCAAAAGTTGAGTGCCAAAACTTCAGATTTTATATCTTCACTATTTCAAATCTCAGGGGAAAAAAGCAGTAGACTCTCTCCTAAAAAGTCCCAAGAAAAAAAAGAATCATTGCTGGGTCCAGCTATGTCACTAATGAGTGGCTGTAGCCAGCTATTGAATGTGCTGATTGGCCAAACTTCACACCCACTCAGGAACTTCAACAGAATTCTATAAACTGAAAGCAGAAGAATCAATCCCACCCTCACTATGTACATTGTAGTATGTTTTCTAGAATAAAAGTGAATAATGCCAGGTGGCATGCTTTACACACACAACTGTTACTGTCCACCAAAGCCTAACTACTTCACCCTAAATGTATGCACTCTTCCCAGGTTTTAATTCCATGTATCAGGAATACACTGGTGGAAAAAATCTGAGAAACACTGGTTTACCTTATCCACTAGAACTTTGCTAGGGATTAAAAGTTAGTAGAATCTAGCAATGTTCACTGGCAATAAGGTTCAAGTCCCTAGATGAGAGGCTTCAGGGATGGGCAAGTGCTTCAAGGATGATAGCACACACACCAGAGATTCTTGTCTATGTTTCCCTGATTCCTTTCATTTAGATTTCATTTAGAACCTGCCTCACCTAGGTAAACCTAGATGACTTAATCAGCGTAGGCAGAGCTGGAGAAGTGTTTGCAGGATGGGAGGGTTTTTGAACCCATCTTCAAGGTTGGCCAAGACCGTTGCAAACAGTATAATGGACCATACATAGTAAAGACACTGCAGAGACCCATAAAATGCAGGATGATCAGTGCTGAGCTCAGAAAGCATCTGATCTTCTGGGCAAACCACACCACTTGGAAAACTCCTTGCCAATGGGAGGAATTTGTTTCTCTTTCAACTTCAACAGCATTGGGTTTTGTTCCACATGCTATAGCATTGCATGGTTTTTTCCCATACTCTGTTTTTTCTCCCAAAGAACAGAAATCCTGTTCTGCCTCAAGAGATTATATTGAGAATATATTTACGCAATTCATTAGTTATTATGGAAGTATCAGCCAGGTGGTAGATTTTGCCTTCTTCTTGAAGGAGAGAATCCAGATTTTGTTTAAGGTGATAATGTGCGCAGCAAAATAAACCTTTAATATCCCAACATTGATCACAGATAAGGGTGATCTTGGGACACTGTCTGGATAATGATATATAAGCAGAAGGCTTCTGTGGACTTGTGGAAATATTTTTGATTCCTTAAAAGTGCCATCTCTTCGTTTCTCCGTGTCTGTGACCCAGACACGCCAACATGAAGATGAGCTGAAGGAGCCATTCTATGACCACGTGGTGATAGGCATGAGGATGGTACAGGGTGTGGGGGTGGGGAGAACCTGGAACAGTAACAGAATGTGTGGAACCACCCTAGATTCAAGGCGCCTGCAAGGCAGCTGAACATATTCTTAGCCCATAAAGAACCAGTTTTCAGAATTCTGCAAAGTCTATTGATTTCCCATAAGAACAGCAGAAAATTAGTCCAAAATAATTTATTCCACTGGAACATTAGCCTGTAAAAATTCTATACATTTTTTAGGGCCATATAAGCAGCACTATCTTGGACAAGTCACTCAACCTTTCTAAAACTCACTTTCTCCAGCTCTAAAGTGAGATTAACATATCACCTACTTCATAAAATTGTTATGAGGATTAACTGAGACATTCTGTAAATATTTCCTGGCAAAAGATAAGCACTAAAAACTGAATCCATTATTACTAATTATCATTTAAATTGTATAATCTTGACTGGAAAGGAACATATCAAAGAGCACATAGTAAAATCCTAATAGACATTAGTGAATGAGTGGTTAACAGTGGTTATCTAGTTGTTGGGAGTAAGAGCTAATGAGTTTTTTTCTCTTTTTCTGCATTTTCTAAATTGTATTGACTAAATATATATGCTATTCATAATGAAAAATGACTTTTATTAAAAAAAAAGAAATACCTGAGTGAGAGCTGGTGCTATACATTGAAGATGAGAAAATTCTTATAATTAAAAGCCAAATCCTATAATGAACATCCTCCCAGGTGCTTCCTGACAGTTGTATATTGCTTGCTTTTTTGCAAGTAGCATTACAAGCAAACTCACACAACACCCCTATGATGCGGATACTATTAAAGCCCCTTTTAATAGTTAAGGAGACTGAGACCCTATGAGGTAAGATAACTTGTGTATATTTTCAGTTGCTGGCCTGAGATTGAACCCTGCCAATCTCCTCTGGGTGCCAGACTCTTAGCCTGTATGTTCTAACGCCATTACAAGGACTCACATATACCCATGGTCTCAGATGGTTCATAGTAAGTAGTTAACTTTGTTTTAACAACTTCTCTGCAACAAATGTTGACCTGTTCCTTTGTCTATAACAATTCTACAGGAAAAATGTCTATGTGCTTTTTAACATGCAGAAGCAGTAGAACTGTGGAGTTGAGTTGCTGATATTATCGCAGCTCTTTTGTTCTGCCCTCGATTAGCATCCTTCGCCTTTCTCGGTTCTTCACTCTTCACTTCGTGTCCTTTTTTCACTGCTTGACCGAGAAAGTGGAACTTATGTGGTATAATATCAAAGATGCTGAGAATCAATTTTTATTCCCGCTCTCCCTCTCAACCCCTTCTCCTTCTCAACCCCTTCTCCCTCTCTATGTCTCATCTTTCTCTCTCCTCCCCTTCAAGTGTGTGTCTTAACTGTTGGATATAAGCCCTGAAGAAAAAGTTAAAGGCACGAGTTAAAATTCACCTTCCCCACATAATAGCTGTGATCTTGACAATTTTCTTTCACTCTGTTTCAAATTCTTCATGTGTGAGCTGTAAATAATAACAGTACCTACCTTATGGAACCACTGAAAGAATTAAACAAGTAGAAGTGTGTATAGCACCTAATAATAGTTTATTACTCTTATTATCTTCTCTGAAATAGTGCCTAAAATTTCACACCCTTTTCAGCTTTACCTACTTTAAACCTAATTAAGAAATACCCAACTTTAAGCTGTTTGTAGCACTTGGACAACAGTTAATTGAGAGTACAATATGTATTAGAGAAAAGGTTAACCATTATAGTTTCAGTAAAAGGGCGAGAGCCTCCCAAAACTGAAAATTTACTATTAGAAATATTTACACCACTGTTCTCTGCCACCCACTTTCCCTACTTAAGTAAAAGCATTTCTTTTCATTTGTTAATTTGTAGAAGAGACATTGAACATCACTTTTAT
The DNA here is from genome assembly GCF_004348235.1 of Phoca vitulina. Lineage (NCBI taxonomy): Eukaryota > Metazoa > Chordata > Mammalia > Carnivora > Phocidae > Phoca > Phoca vitulina. The sequence goes on along the minus strand of NW_022589728.1, from coordinate 15,092,004 downwards.
TTTTTTTCCATCTCCTGTCAGACCAAGAGTGGTATTTCTAGTAATATATTTATTTCATTACACACCTATTTTCCTATGCATATGAATGGCCATGCATCTAATTATAATATAAACATTGGTTTTTAAGATTATTGAACTCTTAACCATGATTTTTAAAAATTTCTTATAGTTCAATCTTCTTATCCAAACCATTTCAGTATTTTTTTAAAGATTTATTTATTTATTTTAGGAGGGAAGGGTAGAGGAGGAGGGAGAGAAAGAGAGAAAGAATCCCAAGCCGACTCCTCCTCACTGAGTGCAGAGCCTGATTCGAAGCCCCATTGTGGAACCCACTGCAAGACTAGATCTCACGACCCTGAGATCATGACCTGAGCCAAAACCGAGTCAGATGCTCAACCAACTGAGCCACCCAGATGCCACAATCCATTTTAGTATTTGTAAAAAAAAAAAAAAAAAAAAAAAAAAATTAAAAACTGGTGTGGATCATGATGGCATCAGACCATTCATTCATTGCTCCTTCCACCTCAAATTCCTAATAACCAAAATTATACACATATATATATATATATATATATATTTAAAGTATAAATTTATAACATATCTGGGGGTCTCCTTAAAAGACTGAGAGTGTTAGCGGTGCCTGGGTGGCTCAGTCAGTTAAACATCCAACTTCTGATTTAGGCTCAGGTCATGATCTCAGGGTCCTGGGATGGAGCCCCTCATTGATCTCCCTATTCAGTGAGGAGTCTGCTTCTCTCCCTCTCCCCCTGCCCCTCCCCTTGCTTGCTCTCTTTCTCTCAAATAAATAAATAAATCTTTAAAAAAAATAAATAAAAGACTGAAAATGTTAGAATGAGAGGAAAATGCAATCATGTCTATGTGGATACAAACACATATGTACATAGAGATATATAGAATTTTAACAATAAGCTATTTGAAAAAGGCACATCTAAACCATAGCACCAAAAGTTTAAATATAAAGATGTATTCTATAAATAAAGAAAGGAAGTGTAACAATAGTATTATCTGACATATAAAATTCAAGGTGACAAGCATTAAACAAGAAAAAGATGAATATTTCATATTGCCAAATTGTATCATCCATTATAAATAAATAACAGTTTTGAACTTTTATGAACCTCACAGCACAGCCTTGAAATATAAAATAGAAAAAAATGTAAAAGAGTAATGGAAAAATCTACAATCATAGTTGAAGGTTTATTGCACCTCTTTCAAAAGTTAACAAATCAGGTAAGGATGCAAAAAACTTGAATTATATAATTAATAATGTGATACATTTTATATAGTAGAATATAACAAACATGTAATTATGGCTGTTGTAAGGAATTAAGAATTTTAGTGTATGAAAATAAGGTATAAAAATAAAATGAAAGAGCAAACACTTGTAATGCTAAATTTGAATTGTAAATAATATTAAATTATGACCTTTTCCTTTAAAAACTGTATTTCTTGGTTATGTCCATTTAAAGGGCCTAAAGGCAATGACTGCTCAGCAGCAGTGAGTGCTCCTATATGCAGATTGTAGTCCATAAATACCAAGGTTCATTGGGGAAGTGTCTGGTTACAAGTCTGAAACATAAAATATAGATTTGCCTGAGACAGCTTGTTCCAGAACTCAAGGACCCTGTCCCAAACTAATGGAGTTAGGTCCAAATGACAGGACCCAGCATGCAGAAAGATGGAATACATACACACCAAAGGGAACAAAGTCCACAACTTATTGAAACCTATTGATTAGAAAAACCCATGAGTTAAAAATAAAAACAAGAAAATGAAAACAGGAACTTATAATGATATTTTATAAAGACAAAGCTAAAATAAAAAAAAACTCAAATTTTGAAATTGAAAAGAATTATTACAACAAAATAAAACTAGATAATAAATGTGGAGGGGAAGATAGAATTAAAAAAGAAGTGGACTTCTCTTTTCCAGTTTTATATATACAAAGCTTGGAAATCACCACTCCATCCTAACAACAGATAAAATGTTGAACAGACTGAAAAATCAACAATTCTTCATGGATCTATAAGGTCACAGGACAAACCACTGCCTCAATACTGAAGTGGCATAAAGTGAATACAGGGAGAGAATGAAGAACAAAAACTGCCACAGAACCAGTAGGAAAACCTAAGCTATAATTAACAAATGGCTGGAAGTCCAGTGTGGACAAATCTGAGTTAAAAACTCCACAGTGGCCCAGTCCTGGAGGAACTCCCACACTTTCATGAATTTTATCCCCAGGGGCTTGACCAGAGTCTCACAGTAAATATCAGAGAAAACTCCCCTCATGCTTCTAGCAGGGGGAAGAGGGGAAACACCAGTCGAAGATACACCACAGCACTCTTCTTTTTAACAAGGCCTGCCTTCATGACAAACTACTTAACCAGAGCTTAACCTGCTGAAGTATTACTAGAGCCTAACTGACCCGGGGAGGGAAATAATCAATGAGTTCAGCCTTCCATGGGGGGAGAGGGGAAACACCCAAATCCAGGCTCTCCTGGCCATCCTGTCCCACCTAAGGAGAGAGAAAAACTGAGAAACACTTGAGAAGTTCACTGCCTAGAGGAGGCTCATTAAAAACCGAGACCTAATCATATGACTGTATAACTATTCCCCTCCTCCCACACATTACCACCACATTACTAAAGACCTATTTATAGCAGTTACTTTTACCCAGGACATGTCTGGCTATCAAGGAAAAAAAAAATTATAAGACATACTGAAAGACAAAAATGAAAATTGAAGAGAAAGAGTAAGCATCAGAACCAGATATGACAGGGATGCTGAAATTATCTGACCAGGAATTTAAAACAGCTAGAATTAATATACTAAGTGCTCTAATGAATAAAGTAGACAGCATGCAAGAACAGATAGGCAATGAAAACAGAGAGCTAGAAAGAACCTAAGAAAGAACCAAAAAGAAATGCTAAAGCCAAAAATACTTTAATAGAAATAATGTATTTGATGGGCTTATAGTAGACTGGACACAACTAAGGAAAGAATCCCTGAGTTTGAGAATATCTCCATAGACTCTTCCATTATTGAAAATTAAAGAGAACAAAAACTAAAAGCAAGCAAACAAACAAACCCAGCAAACCCTGTGAGACAACTACAAAAGATGTAACATACACATAATGGGAATATCACTAGAAGAAAGAGAAAAAGGAAGATTTGAAAAAATAATGACGGAGAATTTTTCCAAATTAAAACACCAAACACCAAAGCACAGATCCAGGAAGCTCCAAGAATGCCAAACAGGATAAATGCCAAAAAATCCTCAACCTAGGTATATCTTTTTTGAATTACAGGAAATCAAAGATACAGAAAAATTATGAAAGAAGCCAGAGGAAAAACAAATAATTTACCTATAGAAAAACTAAGAAGGGGCACCTGGGTGGCTCAGTTGTTAAGAGTCTGCCTTCGGCTCCGGTCATGATCCCAGGGTCCTGGGATCGAGCCCTGCATTGTGCTTCCTGCTCCGCTGGAAGCCTGCTTCTCCCTCTCCCACTCCCACTGCTTGTGTTCCCTCTCTCACTGTGTCTCTCTCTGTCAAATAAATAAAATCTTTAAAAAAAAAAGAGAAAAGAAAAACTAAGAAAAGAATTACATTCCACTTCTGCTCAGAATACATGCACACAAGAAGAGAGTAGAACAAAATATTTAAAATGTTGGGGGAGGGGGACACACTAACCTAGAATTCTGTACCCTGCAAAATTATTTCTCAAAAATGAAAGAGAAATAAAGACTTTATCAAGCAAGCAAAAAATGAAGAATTTTTGCCAGTAGACCTGCCTTGCAAGAAATGTTAAAAGAAGTTCTTTACAAGGAAGAAAAATCACACAGGTAATAAAATTCAGATCTCCATAAAAAAAGAAGAGTATTGAAGAAGAGAAAAGTGAAGGTAAAATAAAAACTTTTATTTTTCTTATTTTTAATTGATCTAATCAATAACATTTTTTCAAAATAATAATACTAATGTATTAAATTATGTATGTTTATATATATACACAGTTATATATGCTTGTATATAAGAGAAATGAATGACAGCAATAATACAGGGGATAAGAGAGAGGAGGAATTAGGATTATTTTGTTATTATAAGATTCTGACAATACTAGTAAAATGGTATAGTGTTATTTGAAAGTGAATTTGGATTAATTGTAAATATATATTGCAAACTCTAGAGCAAAAACTGAAATAGGAAAAGATGAATTATAACTGACATGCTAAAAAGGGATAGAAAATGGAATGCTCAATTAAAATCAAAAGCAGAAAAAGAACAGAAGACAAAAATAGAAACAAAAAATAAAGGCAACAAATAGAAAACAGTAACAAATATGGTAGATATTAATCCAAATATATCAAGAATCACTTAGAACATCAATGGTCCAAAAGCACCAATTGAAAGACAGAGATTATCAAAATGGATCAAAAAACAGGATCCAACTATGTGTTGTCTACAAGGAACACACTATATCTAGAGAGAAATATACATATTAAAAGTAAGTGGATTGAAAAAGTATACCATACTAACACCAATCAAAAGGAAGCAGATGTAGCTATATTAATTTCTGACAGAGGAGACTTCAAAGGAAGGAAAGTTATAAGGGATGAAGAAGGGCATTACATAATGATAAAGGGGTCGACTCTCCAAGAAGACATAACAATCCTTAATGTATATGTACCCAATAGCAAAGCATCAAAGTATGTGAGGCAAAATAGACATATTGCAAGGAGAAATAAAAGAATCCACGATCATAGTTGGAGACTTCAGCATCCCTCTATTACAAATGGAAAGATTTAACAGGCAAAAAATCAATAAGGACTTAGTTGAACCAACATCATCGATCAACCGAATATAATTGATATCTATTGACTACTTCATCCAACAACAGCAGAATACACATTATTCTCAAGCTCACATAGAACAATCACGAAGAGAAACTACATTATGAGTCAAAAACACACTTTAACAAATTAAAAAAAAATAGAAATCATACAGTGTCTGTTCTCAGACCACTATGAAATTAAGCCAGGAATCAGTCACAGAAAGATAACTGGAAAGTCCCAAAGGATGTGGAGATTAAATAACACACTTCTAAATAACACATGGATCAAAGAACAAATCTCAAGAAAAATTAAAAATATTTGAATTAAATGAAAATGAAAACACAACATATCAAAATTAGTGGGATGCAGTAAAAGTGGTGCTTAGAGGAAAGTTTATAGCATTGAATGCATATTTTGGAAAGGAAGAGGTGGGGAGTGGAGGAGTGGGAATTGGAGGTAGGTGATCAAAGGTGCAAACATCCACTGATGAGATAAACAAGTACTAGAGATGTGATGTACAACATGATGACTATAGTTACCACTACATATGATATATTGGAAAGTTGTTAACAGTGTGTCCTAAGAGTTCTCATTACAGAGAGCAAAAAATATATTTTTTTAATTTTTCCATTTATTTTTATTGTATCTGTATCAGATGGCGGATATTTACTAAATTTATTGTGACAATCATTTCACAATATATATATATATATATATAAGTCAAGTCATTAGGCTGCACATCTTAAACTTATACAGTGCTTTATGCCAATTATATCTCCATAAAACTGGGGAAAAAGATGAAAGATCTAATATCAATTACCTAAGTTTCCACCTTAAGAAACTATAAAAAGAAGAGCAAATTAAACCCCAAGTAAGCAGAAGAAAAGAAACAATAAGAATTTGGTCAGAAATCAATAAAATTGAAAACAGGTCATTAATAGAAAAAGAATCAATGAAACCAAAAGTTGGTTCTTTGAAAAGATCAATAAAATATATAAACCTCTAGCCAGGATAACTAAGAAAAAAAGAGTATAGACACAAATTACTTCTATCAGAAATGAAAGAAAGAACATCATTACAGATCCTTTTAATGAACATTACAAGGTTAATAAAGGAATACTCTGAACACCTCTATGCCCACAAATATGATAACCTGGATAAAATGCACCAATTCTTTGAAAGATACAATCTGACAAAAGTCACATAAGAAGAAATAAACAATCTGCATAGGCATTTATCTATTAAAGAAATTGAATCAACAATTAAACTTCCAAAACAGAAAGCACCAAGCCCAGATGGGTTTATTGGTGAATTCTACCATATATTTAAGGAAGAAATTATAACGATTCTCTACAATTTTTCTCAGAGAATAGATGCAGAGGGAACACTTCCTAACTCATTCTATGAGTCCAGCATTACCCTAATAACAAAACCAGGCAAAGATATTACAAGGAAACAAAACTACAGACCAATATCTCTAATGAATACAAGATGCAAAAATCCTCAACAAAATATTGAATTCAATCTAATAATTTATTTTAAGAAACTATATGCCATAGTCAAGAATTATACACCATACTTGGGATTTTCCCCAGGTATGCAAGGCCGACTCAACATTTGAAAGCAGTTAATGTAATCCATCTCATTAGCAGTCTACAGAAGTTTATATGGAGAGGCAAAAGACCCAAAACTGCCAACACAATATTGAAGGACAAGAACAAAGTTAAAGAACTGACATTAGCTGACTTCAAGACTTACTATAAAGCTATAGGGTAATCAAGACTGTGAGTTGGGGAAAAAATAGACAAATAGATCAATGAAACAAATTGATCAATAGAACAGAGCCCAGAAATAGACCCACATAAATATAGTCAACTGATCTTTGACAAAGGAGCAAAAATAATACAGTGGAATAAAGTATTAATTGTGTTAAATGAGATGACGTCTCTCTGGTTATGTAAAAACAAACAAACAAACAAACATATATACCATATATTTTTAGAGATAATCTCTGAAGTATGTGAAAGTTAAATAACATGACATATATTATTTTCTCTTTTAAAAATTCAGCAAAAGAGGGGCACCTGTGTAGCTCAGTCTGTTAAGCATCCTACTTTTGGTTTTGGCTCAGGTCATGATCTCATAGGTCATGAAATTGAGCCCTAAGATGGGCTCTGTGCTCAGTGGGGAGTCTGCTTGAAAATTCTCTCCTTCTGCCCCTCCCCACATTTGAATACACACAGTCCCTCTCTCAAATAAGTAAATAAACATTTTAAAAAAGAATGAAATAAAATGGAAGAATGGAAGGAAGGAAAAAGGGATAAGTGAAACACATTTGGCAAATCTTTATTCAGAATATTGACTCCAGGTGATGATTTTACTGAGGTTCATTTTACTCTCTTCTTTTTTTGTGTATAACTGAATACGTTCATAATAAAAGCTTCTCAGATCTAGCAGCCATCTTTTGAGAATAGTGTCAAGTAGTTGTGCACCTGTATTAGGGCTTCTAGTGGTCCAGGCAATTGGCTGAGATCTGATGCATCTGTTTTATTCTATGTAGCCACTTTGCCTCTATTAAATTAATTAATGTTTGGCTAAATACTTTAGAAGTGTGATGAAATTTGCATCAGGATTGAGGGTGCAGTAGAGAGGGTCATGTCTATAACTTAATCTATAATACATTCAAAATACTGTCAAAACCCAATAAATCTGGACTAAATTATGTCTTTACATACCCAGATTAGAAACCAAGAAAAGTGAACATAAATGACTTAAATGTACAACTTGAGAATCTATTTTATTTAATTAATAAACTTGAAAAAGAATATAAATTCTTGCAAGTTTGATCAAGAAAAAAATAGAAAGAGAATATAAACAACATTAAAAAAATTAAAAGGGGACATGAGATGCAGGAAATTTTTTAAATTATAAACGAAGACTATAAATATATGCCAAACTTTGAAATGTAGAAAAAAATTAATGGATTTTCAAAAAAATATATGTATTATAAAATTGACATAGGAAGAGATAGCCAGAATAGTCCAATGACATTAGATAAATTTTAAAAGCTAGTATAACATCTTACTTTTAAAAAGGCAACTGGCCCATGTATTTTTACATAATGACCAGGTATAATTTAGCCAAATACAAGGTTGTTTTATGAACTGTTGAGTTAGAGTTGCCTTATATCAGCACATGAAAACTAAATGTTACATAATCAGTAATTCTGTGAGCCATTTGATAGCTTGAAATCAGCTGTAAGGGAAGTATGTACAACATGGAAATTGGCAAATGCTACAAATCAAGGCATTTTTTTTTCCTACAGTGGGTCAGTTAACTAACACACCAGTTTTGTGTTAAAAAAGAAAAAACTGTCAAAGGCATTCACTTCAAAGAATAAAGAAAATATTTATTATCTCAATAGATGTCAATAATGATGAAGATCAATACTCATCCTTCCCAAAGTTCTTTTGTAAATGTAAATTAGAAAAGCTTCCTCAACTTTCTAAAGGATTTCTTTCAAAAAATTTCTGAAAAAAATATGTTCAATACATCTCACTAAAAATAGGAATAAGACAATGTGTTTATCTATTATCACCGTCTAATATTTATTGACAGTCCTAGACAATGCGTTCAGAAAAGTAAAGAAGGAAAATAAAGAAAAGAACATGTATAATCTTCAGACAGTTAGAAAATTAACTGATAACACATTAATACAAGTGATGGAGTTCAGCAAGGCAGCAAGTATAAAATCATCATAGATTTTAGTTAGAAAATGCAGTTGAAAAAAGTTTCAATAAAATTTTAATAATGAAATACCACAAATAAACTTAATAAAATTATTGAAGATCTAAATAAAGAAATTATAATATTTTCTGACTCTAAACAAATATATGCCAAACTTTGAAATGTAGAAAAAAATTAATGGATTTTCAAAAAAATATATGTATTATAAAATTATAATATAGAAAGATTTTTTAATGATTCTACAGGGTGGCTACAATGTTCATATGTTAAAGAAACTGTGCAAGAATAACCAAGAAACTTTGACAAAGAAGAATATAAAGGAACTTGTCCTAACATAATTAATATAAACTAGTAATTACAACAGTTCCGTATTGGCATAGCCAAAAAAAATTAATAAGTAGAACAGACTAAAAACCACTTTATATGATATATAATTTAGTTTGTAATAAAGAACATAAAGTTCTTTAGTTTATAATAAAGAACTTAAAATGGGCTGAGATATGATTGTCTATTCAATAAATATATGTGTAAAAATTTGCTATATTACAATGCTATAATATGCTTTATTTGCAGTAAAGTTAAGCTAGACTCATATCCCCCAATGCACACATAAATAATTCCAGATACATTTAAGTAAAAAGCAAAGTGATAAAAAAAAAATCAAGAATCAGTTTCTAATCTTAAGGTAAGGAAGGCAGGGATCTACCAAAGGCTATTAGGAAAGGAACATATGTTCGCAATCTTAAATGTATGGGAGTGTTAAAAAGGCACTAACTAATCTTTTGCAAATTCTAACACAATGAATAAATAGAGGGCATTTATACAAAGCTTTGCCCTCAAGCACCATTTACTTTCTCTGTATTACTAAGGAAAGGCAAAGCTAAAAATGGAAAAGGCTATTCAATTCTCCTCATTTTCCAACTAAGCATCTCTATGAGGCCAGATTTTCTTCGGGTACTTCAACACAAACAACATATTACAATAGATTAAATGCAGAAGCAGATAGGCAAATCTAGTTGTCTTTTATTAAGCCAAACATTAAAGAGATTTGCAAAAATGCAGGGAAAAAGAAAAGGAGTCATTCTTCTCAGTAACTTTTTTTGAAAAAAGTTATTATATATATTTATACACACACACATAATGCTGTTTTTATTATTTTTAATGTAGCAATAAACATATTTAAAATATTTCTCTTTTGATTTTTAATAGACTAAATATCAATAGATAAAAACCCACATAAACAAAATCATGATAAGACTACAAAGGGACCATGTGACCAGAAAGTCTGAGAACTACTAGTCTAAACACTCAAATTAAAAGGGAGGAATAATCAGATAAAAGCAGGACCTACCTCTATGTTGTCTGTAAGAAACCCCTTAAATACAAAGACCTAGATTAGTTAACAGTAGAATTATAGAAAAAGATATACGTGAAAACATAATATGAAAGAAAGCTAGAGTTGCTTTGTTAATATCAGATAACCTAGATTTCAGAACAAGGAATATTATCACAAACAGAGACAGACATTTTATAATTGATAAAGGGGTTGTTTCATCAAGAAGACACACAATATTAAATGTGTTTGTACCTACCAATAAAGTGTCAAAATATAAGAAGCAAAACTGGTAGAACTGAAAGGCAAAATAGAAAAACCCAAATTATAATTGAATATTTAAACACTATTCTCTTAATAATTGATAAAATGTATAGAAATTAGTAAGAATGGGAAACTTGAAAAACATTATCAACCAATTTTTTCCTAAATGACATTTAGAGAACATTCTACCCAAGAACAGAATACCTATTCTTTTCAAATGCACATGAAACACTAAGAGCATATTCTGGTCCATAGAAAAGACACAATAAATTTAAGAGAATTAAAATCATACAAAGAATTTCTGTAAACATAAAAAGAATTTCTGTAAAATCATACAAAGAATTAACCTAGAAATAAGTAATAGTGAGATATCTGGAAAACTTCTCAATATTTGGAAATTAAACAACATGGTCTAAGTAACACATCAATTAAAGAACAAATCATACAAGAAACTAGAAAATATTTTGAATTGGTTGAAAACAAAAACATCACATACAAAATCCTTGTGGATGTAGCTAAAGCATTGTTTAGTGATTACTTTATAGAATTAAACTTTTATATTAGAAAAGAAAGAAAGATCTCAAATAGATGACCTAAGATTCTACCTTAAGGAGTTAGGTAAACAGAATAAATTAAACCCAAAGTAACTAGAAGAAACTAATAAACACAGGGCAGAAATTAATGCAATAAAAATCAAAATAAAATGGAAAATCAAAAATTGATTCACTGAAAAGATCAACAAATTGGTAAAACTCAATAGTTAAAAAAAAAACCCCAAACAACAACAGAAGACAGTCTGATTTAAAAATGAGCAGATCTGGATAAACATTTTTCCAAAAAATACATACAAATGTCCAGAAGGTACATGAAAAGATTTTCAATGTCATTAATCATCAGGGAAATGCAAATCAACCACAATGAGGTATCACCTCATACCTCTCAGAATGGCTATTATCAAAAAGACAAAAAATAACAAGTGTTGGCAAGGTAGCAGGAAGAAAAGAACCCTGTACAGTGATGGTGGGAATGTAAATTGGTGCTGTCACTATGAAAAACAGTATGGAGGTTCCTTGAAAAATTAAAAATAAAATAACTATATGATCCAGCACTTGTGAATCTTCACCAATTCCACTTGTGAGCCTTATTTTTAAAAAAAAGAAAGAAAGAAAATCCTAATTCAAAAAGATATATGCACCCCCACGTTTATTTCAACATTATTTACAATAGCCATGATATGGAAACAGACCTAAGTGTCCATCGATGGATAAATGGAATATTATTCAGTCATAAAAAGGATGAAATCTTGCCATTTGCAACAACACAGGTGGATCTTGAGGGCATTATACTAAGTGAAATACCTCAGACAGAGAAAGACAAATACCATATGATCTCTCTTATATGGAATTTTAAAAAGGCTAATAGATACAGTAAATAGATGGGTGGTTGCCAGTGGTAGGGGTGGGGAGTGGGAGAAAGGGATAAATTTATTTATTTATTTATTTATTTATTTATTTATTTATTTATTTGAGATGGGGGAGAGTGGAAGGGACAGAGGGAGAGGGAGAGAGAGAATCCCAATCAGGTTCCACATCCAGTGTGGAGCCCGATGCAGGGCTCTGTCCCATGACCCTGAGATCATGCCCAAGCTGAAATCGAGAATCAGATGCTTAACCAACTGAGCCACCCAAGTGTCCCCTCCTTTTTTTTAGTTTAAATAAATGGAATAAAATAAATTTGAAAAAAGAACCCAGGAAGCAGGAGAAGGAAGGGCTCCTCACATTTAATCCAAGTCACACTCTCTCCTCCTTGTCCAACACCTCACAGACCCTTAATTTGGGTGATATCACTGCTTCCTTGGAGTCCAAGAGTCTTTGCTCAAGAGCTAGTATTCAGGGTCAGGCATGCCCAATGCACAGTGTAGCCATTTCCTTTCAAGATGCCAGTGGAAGAGTCTTGAAACCTCATGACCCCACAAGGCCTCTTCTGCCTGGTGCAGGCTACATCTCTCCCCGCTCTCCCTTGTTTTCCTTCCTCTCTTCAATAACACCTCAGAAATACCTGATATCATCTCTTCAATGAACTAAGCCATTGACAGAAGACAGAAAAGAGAAAGAAAGAAGGAAAGGAAGGAAGGAAGAGAGATGGGAGCAAGGAAGGAGGAAAGATATGATGAAATTATGCTGTGACAAGAGTAAAATCCAGTGCTCTTGACTGTTCATCCAGTGCTCTTTCTTTTTTTTTTTTTAAGATTTTATTTATTTGAGAGAGAGAATGAGATAGAGAGAGCATGAGAGGGGGGAGGGTCAGAGGGAGAAGCAGACTCTCTGCTGAGCAGGGAGCCTGATGCAGGACTCGATCCCGGGACTCCAGGATCATGACCTGAGCCGAAGGCAGTCGCTTAACCAACTGAGCCACCCAGGTGCCCCCAGTGCTCTTTCTTTTAAGGTGATTTCTGACTGAGCAGAAAACGCAGGTTACTGGCTTATGAGACAGATGTCTTTAGTATCACAGTCTCCGGTAGCTGGATCCCTGGATCTGCCTATTCCCCATGGCCTTTGGACATAATTATAAAAATCTCTAGGTTTCCAGGTATCTGTATATAGAACATGTCCTGTATTTAATGCTGTTTGTCCTGAATACTTTATTGACTTTGTCAAGATACCCTAAATGTCTGTATTCAACTTTCTTTTTTTTCACTAAATTATAAAAATACAAAAAATAAAACTCTAATGAAAATGCAAATTGGTAATTTCAGGAATGAAGGAGAAGATATCACTACAGGATCAGTCTTACATTAAAGAGATAATAAGGAAATACTATGAATAACTATGGCAATAGATTTGGTCATTTAGGTGAAATGGACAAACTTTTTCAAAGATATAAATTATAGAAGGTAACTCAAAAAATAATAAATCATCTGAATAGCCTTTTATCTTTTAAGAAAATTGGATCTGCAGCTAAAAGAAATCCTTTTCCACAGTAAAATCTCCACACTCAGAAGACTTTACTACTGAAGTCTACCAAATATTAAAGGAAGAAATAATACTAATTCTACACTAACACCTCCAAAATATAGAAAAGAAAGACACATCCCAACTCATCTTATGAGGTCAATAATTCCATGATCAAAAACCAAAGACATTAAAACAAACAAACAACAACAACAAAAATCTACAGGCCCATATCCTCCTATTATACATGCAAAAACCCTTAACAAAAATTATAAAAATTACATCTAGCAATATAGATATATAAGGCATCAAATATTATGACCTATCTGGGTTTATCCAAGGAATGCAAAGTTGGACTTACATCTCGAACTCAATGTTACTGATTATATTAATACACTAAAACAAGACAAACCATATAATCATCTCAATATGTGCTTAGAAAACATTTGACAAAATTCAGCAACCATTCATGGTAAAAACTCACAGCAAAGCAGGAATAGAAAAGAAATTCCTCAAACTGACAAAGGGTATTTATAAAAAACCTACTGCCAACAACAAATTTAATGGTGAAAACCTGAAAGCTTTCCTAAGATTGAGAGCAAGGCAAAAATGTTTATTCTTACCATCTCTATTAATCATTATCCTGGAGGTCCTAGACAGTGCAATAAAGAAAAATAAATAAATAAAAGGCATAGAGATAGATAGGAAGCAGTACAACTGTCTTTATGTGCATGTGACATGGCCATCTAAGCAGGAAATCATAAAGAATCTACAAAAAACAAGTAGACAAATAAGTGGATAAGGAATAACAATAATAAGGAATGTATTAGAGTTCTCCAGAGAAACATAACCAATAGAATATATAGATAGACTTATAGAAGGTGGATAGATAAAGGTTAATATACAAAAATCACTTCTATTTCTATCTGCTAGCAAAAAAAACTAAAAATTGAAGTATAAATAAGAATATCATTTAAGGACGAGCAAGATGGAGGAGGAGTAGGAGACCTAAATTTTGTCTGATCTCAGGAATTCAGCTGGATAGGGATCAAACCATTCTGAACACCTACAAACTCAACAGGAGATCGAAGAAAAGAATAGCAACAACTCTCTGAACAGAAAAGCAACCACTTTCTGGAAGGTAGGACATGCGGAGAAGTGAATCCAAGGTGATATTTGGGAGGATAGACGGTGGGGGAGGGGGCCTCCGTGGGCCGCTTCTGGCAAGTGATAGAGCAGTGGAGCACAAAATCGGAATTTTGAGAAGTTGGCTCCGCTGAGGGACGTCGCTCCAGTGACTGAGCGGGGGGTGGAACCCTCGCGGGGACAGTGTGGTGTCAGGACCCTCGGGGTCACAGGAAGACCGGGGGTGCATGAGTGCGGCAGAGCTCCCAGGTATCAGAGCGGGAAAGCCAGCTGCAGAGACGGAGGGGAGGCGCGGGCTCTCAGCTCAGGGTTGCCATAAACCATGATCCGCGGCATAGTCGGGCCACTGCTCTTCCAGCAGGGACCCAACAAGCGGCAGATCTGGGGAGACTCCCCTTCCTTCCCCGGGAGGAGCAGTGCGGGAGCACACCGCAGGGATCTGCTGGGTTTGGAGACTCCACCCGGGGCCGGGTGCCAGAGATAGAAACGCGCGGTCACAGGCCGGGTGAGCTCAGAGTGTGGCCGGAGACCGGGGAGACGGGAGTGACTGTCTGCTTTTCTCTGGGGGCTCACTGAGGAGTGGGGCCCCGAGTTCTCGGCTCCTCCGGGGCAGAGATTGGGAGGCCATTTTCACTCTCATCCTCCAAAGCTGTACGGAAAGCTTGCAAGGAACAAAAGCTCCCGAGAGCAAACCCGAGCAGATTACTTAGCCCGGACCGGGCAAGGGCGGGGCAATTCTGCCTCCAGCAAAGACATTTGGGAACCATGGCAACAGGCTCCTCCCCCAGAAGATCAGCAAGAACAGCCAGCCAAGACCAAGTTTACCGATCAATGAGAACGGCAGAACTCCAGCGCTAGGGGAATACAGCATATAGAATTCATGGTTTTTTTCCCATGATTCTTTAATCTTTCAGTTAATCTTTTTTTTTACTTTCCTTTTTAATTTTTCTTTTTCCCCTTTTCAACCAACATCTTATCAATCCCTTTTTAAAAAATTTTTTTTATTTTTCATTTTTAGAGTCATATTCTATCCCTTCATAGTAGTTAACCTTATTTTTGGTATATATATATAAGTTGTTCTCCCTGTAAAATTTTGGGATACAGTTTCTTCTAACAGACCAAAATATACCCTAAATCTGTAGTGTATGGCTTTGTTCTAGTCTCCTGCCTGATCACATTCTATCCCCCCCCTTTTTTTTAAATCCTCTTCTTTTTTCAACCAACTTCTTATCTTATCAATTCCTTTTATAAAATCTTTTATAATTTTCATCTTTACAGTCATATTCCATCCCTTCATCGTATTTACCCTTATTTTTGTACATATATAAGTTTTTATTTCTTTAAAATTTTGGGAGGCACTTTCTTCTAACAGACCAAAATACGCCCCAAATCTAGGGTGTGGCACTGATCTATGCACCAGCCTGATCATATTTGATCATATTCTGTTCTTTGGTTTGTTTGTTTGTTTTTATCTTTTTCTTTTTCTTTTTTTTCTTTTTCTTTCTTTCCCTTTCTTTCCCCCTGGTTTCAGGTCTCTTCTGATTTGTTTAGTGTACATTTTTCTGGGATCGTTGTTACCCTGTTAGCATTTTGTTCTCTCGTTCATCTATTCTCCTCTGGACAAAATGACAAAACAGAAAAAATCACATCAAAAAAAAGAACAAGAGGCAGTACGAACTGCCAGGGACCTAATCAATATGGACATTAGTAAGATGTCGGAACTAGAGTTCAGAATGATGATTTTAAAGATACTAGCTGGGCTTGAAGAAAGCATGGAAGATATTAGAGAAACCCTTTCTGGACAAATAAAAGAACTAAAATCTAACCAAGTTGAAATCAAAAAGGCTATTAATGAGGTGAAATAAAAAATGGGGGCTATAACTGCTAGGATAAATGAGGCAGAAGAGAGAGTTAGTGATACAGAAGACCAAATGATGGAAAATAAAGAAGCTGAGAAAAAGAGAGATAAACAACTACTGGATCACGAGGGCAGAATTCGAGATAAGTGATACCATAAGACAAAACAATATTAGAATAATTGGGATCCCAGAAGAAGAAGAAAGAGAGAGAGGGGCAGAAGGTATATTGGAGCAAATTATAGCGGAGAACTTCCCTAATTTGGGGAAGGAAACAGGCATCAAAATCCAGGAGGCACAGAAAACCCCCCTCAAAATCAATAAAAATAGGTCAACACCTCGACATCTAATAGTAAAACTTACAAGTCTCAGAGACAAAGAGAAAATCCTGAAAGCACCTCGGGACAAGAGATCTGTAACCTACAATGGTAGAAACATTAGATTGGCAACAGACCTATCCACAGAGACCTGGCAGGCCAGAAAGGACTGGCATGATATATTCAGAGCACTAAATGAGAAAAATATGCAGCCAAGAATACTATATTCAGTTAGGCTGTCATTGAAAATAGGAGAGATAAAAAGCTTCCAGGACAAACAAAAACTAAAGGAATTTGCAAACATGAAACCAGCCCTACAAGAAATATTGAAAGGGGTCCTCTAAGCAAAGAGAGAGCCTAAAAGTAACATAGACCAGAAAGGAACACAGACAATATACAGTAACAGTCACCTTACAGGCAATAAAATGACACTAAATTCATATCTTTCAATAGTTACCCTGAATGTAAATGGGCTAAATGCCCCAATCAAAAGACACAGGGTATCAGATTGGATAAAAAAACAAGACCCATCAATATGCTGTCTGCAAGAGACTCATTTTAGTCCCACAAACACTCCCAGATTGAAAGTGAGGGGGTGGAAAACCATTTACCATGCTAATGGACACCAAAAGAAAGCTGGGGTGGCAATCCTTATATCAGACAAATTAGATTTTAAACGAAAGACTATAATAAGAGATGAGGAAGGACACTATATCATACTTAAAGGGTCTATCCAACAAGAAGATCTAACAATTGTAAATCTCTATGCCCCTAACATGGGAGCAGCCAATTATATAAGCCAATTAATAACAAAAGCAAAGAAATACATTGACAGCAATACAATAATAGTAGGGGACTTTAACAGCCCCCTCACTGAAATGGACAGATCGTCTAAGCAAAAGATCAACAAGGAAATAAAGACTTTAAATGACACACTGGACCAAATGGACTTCACAGATATATTCAGAACATTCCATCCCAAAGCAACAGAATATACATTCTTCTCTAGTGCCCATGGAACATTGTCCAGAATAGATCACATCCTAGGTCACAAATCAGGTCTCAACTGGTACCAAAAGACTGGGATTATTCCCTGCATATTTTTGGACCACAATGCTTTAAAACTAGAACTCAATGCTTTAAAACTAGAACAAGAGGAAAGTTGGAAAGAACTCAAATACGTGGAGGTTAAAGAGCATCCTACTGAAGAATGAATGGGTCAACCAGGAAATTAAAGAAGAATTTAAAAAATTCATGGAAACCAATGAAAATGAAAACACAACTGTTCAAAATCTTTGGGATGCAGCCAAGGTGGTCCTAAGAGGAAAGTATATAGCAATACAAGCCTTTCTCAAGAAACAAGACAGGTCTCAAATACATAACCTAACACTACACCTAAAGAAGCTGGAGAAAGAACAGCAAATAAAGCCTACACCTAGCAGAAGAGACATAATAAAGATCAGAGCAGAAATCAATGAAATAGAAACCAAAAGAACAGTAGAACTGATCAACGAAACTAGGAGCTGGTTCCTTGAAAGAATTAACAAGATTGATAAACCCCTGGCCAGACTCATCAAAAAAAAAAGAGAAATGACCCAAATAAATAAAGTCATGAATGAAAGAGGAAAGATCACAACCAATACCAAAGAAATACGAACAATTATAAGAACATATTATGAGCAACTATATGCCAGCAAATTAGATTATCTGGAAGAGATGGATGCATTCCTAAAGATGTATAAACTACCAAAACTGAACCAGAAAGAAATAGAAAACCTGAACAGACCTATAACCACTAAGAAATTGAAGCAGTAATCAAAAATCTCTCAACAAACAAAAGCCCAGGGCCAGATGGCTTCCCAGGGGAATTCTACCAAACATTTCAAGAAGAATTAATACCTATTCTTCTGAAACTGTTCCAAAAAATAGAAATGGAAAGAAAACTTCCAAACTCGTTTTATGAGGCCACCATTACCTTGATCCCCAAACCAGACAAAGACCCCATCAAAAAGAAGAATTATAGACCAATATCCTTGATGAACATGGATGCAAAAATTCTCACCAAAATACTAGCCAATAGGATCCAACAGTACATTAAAAGGATTATTCACCACGACCAAATGGGATTTATCCCTGGGTTGCAAGGTTGGTTCAACATCCGCAAATCAATCAATGTGATACAATACATTAATAAAAGAAAGAACAAGAACCATATGATCCTCTCAATAGATGCAGAAAAAGCTTTTGACAAAGTACAGCATCCTTTCTTGATCAAAACTCTTCAGAGTATAGGCATAGAGGGTACATACCTCAATGTCATAAAAGCCATCTATGAAAAACACACAGCGAATATCATTCTCAATGGGGAAAAACTGAGAGCTTTCCCCCTAAGGTCAGGAACACGGCAGGGATGTCCACTATCACCACTGCTGTTCAACATGGTATTAGAAGTCCTAGCCACAGCAATCAGACAACAAAAAGAAATAAAAGGCATCCAAATCAGCAAAGAAGAAGTCAAACTGTCACTGTTTGCAGATGATATGATACTTTATGTGGAAAACCCAAAAGACTCCACCCCAAAACTGCTAGAACTCATACAGGAATTCAGTAAAGTGGCAGGATATAAAATCAATGCACAGAAATCTGTGGCATTCCTATGCACCAACAACAAGACAGAAGAAAGAGAAAGTAAGGACTCGATCCCATTTACAATTGCACCCAAAACCATAAGATACCTAGGAATAAATCTAACCAAAGAGGCAAAGCATCTGTACTCAGAAAGCTATAAAATACTTATGAAAGAAATTGAGGAAAACACAAAGAAATGGAAAAACGTTCCATGCTCATGGATTGGAAGAACAAATATTGTGAAGATATCAATGCTACCTAGAGCAATCTACACATTCAGTGCAATCCCTATCAAAATACCATCAACTTTTTTCAAAGAAATGGAACAAATAATCCTAAAATTTGTATGGAACCAGAAAAGACTCCGAATAGCCAGAGGAATGTTGAAAAAGAGAAGCAAAGCTGGTGGCATCACAATTCCGGACTTCAAGCTCTATTACAAAGCTGTCATCATCAAGACAGTATGGTACTGGCACAAAAACAGACACATAGATCAATGGAACAGAATAGAGAGCCCAGAAATGGACTCTCAACTCTATGGTCAACTAATCTTTGACAAAGCAGGAAAGAATGTCCAATGGAAAAAAGACAGTCTCTTCAACAAATGGTGTTGGGAAAATTGGACAGTCCCATGCAGAAGAATGAAACTGGACCATTTCCTTACACCACACACAAAAATAGACTCAAAATGGTTGAAAGACCTAAATGTGAGATAGGAGTCCATCAAAATCCTAGAGGAGAACACAGGCAGCAACCTCTTCGACCTCAGCTGCAGCAACTTCTTCCTAGAAACATCACCAAAGGCAAGGGAAACAAGGGCAAAAATGAACTATTGGGACTTCATCAAGATAAAAAGCTTTTGCACAGCAAAAGAAACAGTGAACAAAACCAAAAGACAACCGACAGAATGGGAGAAGATATTTGCAAATGACATATCAGATAAAGGGCTAGTATCCAAAATCTATAAAGAACTAATGAAACTCAACACCTAAAGAACAAATGATCCAATCAAGAAATGGGCAGAAGACATGAACAGACATTTTTCCAAAGAAGACATCCAAATGGCCAACAGACACATGAAACAGTGCTCAACATCCCTCAGCATCAGGGAAATCCAAATCAAAACCTCAATGAGATACCAACTCACACCAGTCAGAATGGCTAAATTAATAAGGCAGGAAACCACAGATGTTGGCAGGGATGCGGAGAAAGGGGAACCCTCCTACACTGTTGGTGGGAAAGCAAGCTGGTGCAACCACTCTGGAAAACAGTATGGAGGTTCCTCAAAAAGTTGAAAATAGAGCTACCATATGATCCAGCAATTGCACTACTGGGTATTTACCCCAAAGATACAAATGTGGGGATCCGAAGGGGTACGTGCACCCCAATGTTTATAGCAACAATGTCCACAATAGCCAAACTGTGGAAAGAGCCAAGATGTCCATCCACAGATGAATGGATAAAGAAGGTGTGGTGTATAAATATACAATGGAATACTATGCAGCCATCAAAAGGAATGAAATCTTGCCATTTGCAATGACGTGGATGGAACTGGAGGGTATTATGCTGGTGAAATAAGTCAGTCAGAGAAAGACATGTATCATACGACCTCACTGATATGAGGAATTCTTAATCTCAGGAAACAAACTGAGGGTTGCTGGAGTGGTGGGGGTTGGGAGGGATGGGGTGGCTGGGTGATAGACACTGCGGAGGGTATGTGCAATGGTGAGCACTGTGAATTGTGTAAGACTGTTGAATCACAGATCTGTACCTCTGAAGCAAATAATACATTATATGTTAAAAAAAAGAAGAAGAAGAAGAAGAAGATAGCAGGAGAGGAAGAATGAAGCGGGGGAAATCAGAGGGGGAGATGAACCATGAGAGACTAGGGACTCTGAGAAACAAACTGAGGGTTCTAGAGGGGAGGGGGATGGGTTAGCCTGGTGATGGGTATTAAAGAGGGCACATTCTGCATGGATCACTGGGTGTTATATGCAAACAATGAATCATGGAACACTACATCAAAAACTAATGATGTAATGTATGGTGATTAACATAACATAATAAAAGAGTAAAAAAAAAGAAGATGTGGTATACATATACAATGGAATATTATGCAGCCATCAAAAGGAATGAAATCTTGCCATTTGCAATGACGTGGATGGAACTGGAGGGTATTATGCTGAGCGAAATAAGTCAATCAGAGAAAGACATGTATCATGTGACCTCATATGAGGAATTTGATATGAGGAATTCTTAATCTCAGGAAACAAACTGAGGGTTGCTGGAGTGGTGGGGGGTGGGAGGAATGGGGTGGCTGGGTGATAGACATTGGGGCGGGTATGTGCAATGGTGAGCGTTGTGAATTGTGTAAGACTGTTGAATTACAGACCTGTACCTCTGAAAAAAATAATACATTATATGTTAAAAAAAAAAAGAAGACGATGAAGATAGCAGGAACGGAAAAATGAAGGGGGGAAAATCAGAGGGGGAGACGAACCATGAGAGACTATGGACTCTGAGAAACAAACTGAGGGTTCTAGAGGGGAGCGGGGTGGGGCGATGGGTTAGCCTGGTGATGGGTATTAAAGAGGGCACATAGTGAATGGAGATCTGGGTGTTATATGCAAACAATGAATCATGGAACACTACATCAAAAACTAATGATGTAATGTATGGTGATTAACATAACATAATAAAAAAATAGTAAAAAAAAAAAAGAATATCATTTAAAGGGGCGCCTGGGTGGCTCAGATGGTTAAGCGTCTCCCTTCAGCTCAGGTCATGATCCCAGGGTCCTGGGATCAAGCCCCACATTGGGCTCCTGGCTCAGCAGGGAGTCTGCGTCTCCCTCTCCCTCTGCCTCTCCCTCTGATCATACTCTCTCTCTCTCTCTCTGTATCTCTGTGTCTCAAATGAATAAATAAAATCTTAAAAAATAATAAAATTAAATAATAAAATTAAATTAAAAATATAATATCATTTAAAGACATCAAATACTTAGGGGCAAATTTAACAAAGGATATGCAAAACTTGTACTGAAAACCACAAATTATTGCTGAGAAAAATAAAAGAATGGCTGAATAAATGGGCAAAAGTGGCAAACTCATGGAGGATTCTATGTTGTCAAAATATTCAAACTTATATTGTGATTTGACAAAATCTGAATCAAAATCCCAGCAGACTTTTGGAAGAGAAATTTATAAAGTGATTCTAAAATTTGTTAAATCATGAAGGTTTAGACTACTAAAGAAGCATTTTTGAAGAACAAAGTTGGATGACTTATACTACCTGACTCTAGAATTTACAATAAAGCTAGTATAATAAAGATAAGGAATTGTTGGCAAAAGGATAAGCATGGACTAGAATAGAGAGTCTAGACTTGGACCCATACATAACCAAATGACTTTTTACAATGTGCCAAGGTAATCCAGTGAGGATAAAATAATCATTTAAATAGTATTAGAACAATTTCATATACACTCAGGAAAAAGTTAACCTTGACTCTTATTTAACATAAAATCCAGAAGTTAACTCAAATAGATTATAAATCAAAATGCAAAAAACATAGAGAAAATCTTCGTAACTTTGGGACAAAATCACAAAAACACAAACACTTAAAATTGATGAATTTACCCAAATTATAAATGTTTGTTCTTCAAGTAAATATTAAAAAAATAAAAGGCAAGCCATAGTATATCTGATAAAGAACTTGCAACCAGAATACAAAAAATATATGAGAATATGTAAGGAATATTTATGGACACAGATCAATTGTTAAAGATGAGCAAAATAGTTGAGCAGATACTTCACTAAAGACAGTATATGAATAGCAAATAAGGACATAACAAAGATATTTAACATTCTTAGTAATTAGAGAAGTGCAAATTGAAGCCATAATGAGATACCACTGCACACTCACTATAATAGCTAAAATTTAAGATTAACAATACCAAGTGTTGGAAAGGATGAGGAATATATCAGAATTCTCCAGAGAAACATAACCAATAGGTTACATGTAGATATATAGAAAGAGAGATTATTCATCATTGGCTCTCTAAATTATGGAGGATAAATTCCACAATCTGCTATCTGCAAACTGGAGGCCCAGCAAACCATAGTGTAGTTCTGGTCCTAGTTTGAAGGCCTAAGAACCAAGAGCACTGATATGTGAGGGCAGGAGAAAGTGGATGTCCCAGCTCAAACAGAGAGTAAATTTGCCCTTCCCCTTCCTTTTTCTATTCAGGCCCTCAGTGGATGATACCCACCAGCCTTGGTGAGGGTGATTTTCTTTACTCACTCTACTGATTCAAATGTTAATCTCTTCCAGAAACATTCTCATAGACATACCCCCAAATAATAGTTTACCAGCTATCTGGGCATCCCTTAGCCCGGTCAAGTTGACACATAAAATTAAGTATCACATGGAACACCTAAAACTCTCATATGTTGCTGGTGGAAATGAAAAATGCTATAGCTTCTTTAAAAATATGTTTGGCATGTATGGTGATTAACATAACATAATAAAAGAAAAGAAAAGAAAAAAAAATATGTTTGGTAATTTTTTATAGTTAAACCTACATTTAGCATTTAACTTAGAAACTCCACTACTAGAAATTTGAAGAAGAAAAATGAAAACATATGTCCACAGAAAGGCTTGCCAGATGTCCATTACCTAGTGAATGCATTTACAATAGTGGTATATCCATACAATGGATTAGTCCCCAACTATATATACATAATAAACAAAAAAGGAATTAGTGTTACATGTAACTATACAGATATTGGAAGCATTATTCTAAATGGAAAATTCATACACAAAAGTCTACCTATTTTATGACACCACCTATATGACATTCTGTAACAGTCAGACTTGTCTCCCAAGCACCTTTCCAATCTTCACTAGGAAATGCACCAGTTTTCCTCTTAACCTTGCAAATTCTACTCCTTATTATTTATTTCACAAGCCTCCACCAAAGTGTATTAATCATTCGTTCCATGCAACTTTTCCGAAGCTTCAGTTACAGGAATCACTTTGTTTTAGAGGGTTGTCTTCCTCTGTTCTCCCTAGTAAATGGGCATTCTTCAAGGACAAAGTCCCTATCGCCTTTGTATTCCCAGTATTTGACAATGACTGATACATAATAAGACCTCAATACATGTTGAACAATACTTTCAGTTTTCTGTGTCCCAGATCTCCTTTTAACTAGCATTTCTATAATGAAAAATAATTTGACAATTAACTTATTTCTATTTTAATTTATTGGTATTGTCTAATTATATAAAGTAATCAAAAGAACCAGAGAATATCTTAGCTTAAGGATGTACACTAGAGTTTTATTATAACCAAATGTTATTTTTCATATAAAAATGCGGTTTTTAGTAGATTTTTTCTTTTGGTCATTTGATAGCAGAAATGAACAGCCTTGTCTTCCTCTCCTTCCTTCTTTCCTTCCTTTTTTTTTCTTTGTCAGTGTCTCCAGCTAAGGAAATGAAATGAAGTCACATTTAAATAGAGATGGGAGAGATATAGAAATCCATTTAGTGGACGCTGAGAAGATTCTACTGTATGATGAGGCTGTTGATAATTATATTTTCACAGACACATGGCCACTGATATTTAAGCAAAATACACTGAGAGGAAATGCATATAGAAACATGGCATTTCATTCCCATTTTCAAGCAAATTCCAAATTCCAAAAGTCTCCAGAATAGACCAACATGAGTTCTCATTCATTTGTTAGGTTTGATTGCTCCTGAGAAAACAGTTAAGGATTTTTTTTTAAATTTTTTAAGATATAAACATGTGTCTACCTATACAGACATAATTAAGAGAAGTGTGCATAGTTAAAATGACTTTTATAGCTTAATGAAAGATACCTTTATTTAAGGGCCTTAAGGTAGAAATACAATAAAATATAGAGCTAATGACAACATTTAAAATAACCAAGGGCAACAACAACAGCAAAAAAGGAAAAAAAAAAAAAAAGACAAAGAAGATCAAATAAATATGCAAGCAATATTCACACACACACACACACACACACACAAACACACTGTCAGGGGACATCTCTTTAAAGGGGAATTTTAATACTAAATAGCACACATTTAACAAAATATCATTTTCATGGTGAGAATAAGGAAGGAGAGATCCTAAAATATGGCCTCTCCATAAGGTTTGCTTTGCTAAAACTAGTCTCCATGCAATCCATTTGCAGAGAGTCTTGGACGGCAGTCTCATGGGAAAAATGGCAAGACCACTAAGGGGAAAAGAAGATGGACAATCCACCAACTCCAGCTCATCAGTTCAACATTGCTATCCTTTTTCCTGGATTCTCCTTGTTTTCAAAGACCTACTTCAGATCGCTCCTTTCTTCTTGCCCTACACACATCTAAAATATCATTGAATCTTTCTTCTATGCTCTATAATGGGCTAGTTTTATCCGTTTTGTATAACTCAGCTCAAAAACCCGGAATGCCAGTGTGGGACAACCTTGAATGGAAGGAAAGTCAGACAGAAAGCCTGTGATACTTAACAGCAAGAGTTAGACTTCATATTCCTCTAGGAAGTGGAAAGAACACATCCCCTACTTTATTCACCCAGCTTCCTCAGGGAAGAATCCTACGGAACACCAAAAATCAACACATTGGTGTTCTATAAGAAGGCTGAGGAGGGCAAAATAAACGCTAAACATAAATGATAGGAGAAACTCCAAAGGAGGTAGAAATGCTGGCACGGATAATCACAGATATCCCTGCATGTCTTAGAACATTCTCTTCCTCCACCTTAACTTCCTACCAAAAAATATTTGTAGATGCGAAGAAATTTCAAAGTGGCCCAAAAGGGCCCTTGAGATGTTTGTGTTCTTAAAAGATTTGAACTCCCAAGGCTTATGGAAGGAGTTTCTACTCTTGAGGTCTCTAAGTCTCCTGAGACCATTGTGTTAAGGGGATGGAGAGGCTTTTCCAAGGCACCTAGTTCCAGTGAATATAATCCGTACCTGAAAAGGAAAAGCTGGGGCTAACCACTTAGGATATACTCCACGAAAGATACAGAAGATGTTTGAATTCCTTTTTTATGCTGTTCCTGCTTATCAGGAGGCAAAATTTCAAGGCAAAAGTCATGTCTATAAATTAAGAAGATGATTTGGGGAGGAACATTTACCACATTCTTCTAAATTTTAAATGAGATAATACAGAGTTTGGCACATAAAGAATGCTAAAGAAATGGCTTTTGGTTTTCTATTAATGTCCACTCTCCATCATCCTGACTTCTCCTTTTTGTACATGCTGCCTTAAGCCACCCCCCCCAACCCAAATTCCTGTTGCTATCACAAACCAATGTCAGAAAGACCCAACACTGGGTCTTTAGAGATTGTGGCTTCTACATTGCCCTTAATGTTGTGGATGTGGGATGTAGATCAGCTGCAGTTATATCTTAATAGAAATGGAGATTCAGAGCACAGATTTAATAGCAAGTCAAGGAATGTCTATAAGAGCAACTCGCTAATTACATGTACCAAACACTATAATAGCATAGCATCTATCCATCCGGGAAACGTTTCTTTATTTGCTGTTTGAAAGCGATGATTTCCATAGTTGACTTGTGTACAATTATTCCTTCAGTGACTTGAATGTCTGCTTAAAGTAGTTCAAGAGCTCAAAAGATTCTCTCTGATGTGACTATAAGGTAGGCATAGTACTTAGGATATTATAAAATTGCCCCCAGAATTCAGGTTAGCAAACATTTAACAAGTGCCCTACACAGTATCAGGTACCTGGGGGCTGGGAAAGTAAAGACAAATAAGACAGGGTTGAGTCCTCCCTCAAGGAGCTCAGTGAGACAAATAGGCAGATGACTTCAGTACCATGGGAAATTAAGTGTTATGATAGAGAAAGGGTACCTGCTCCAGCCATCCTGGGAGCAAGAGGCTGGAGAGATGATTGCATGTAGAAGGTAAAGTATAAGGAGAGACTTAGACAGTGAGGAACATGAGCCAAGCAGTGCAGTCTGGAGTGGAGTGCCTGGGATGAGAGCAGGGCAGAGTGGAAATCAGCAGGGTCAGGGAGTGAGTGTCAGGGCATAGAGAACCTTGCTTAGAACTCACACTAGGATAAGCAGGGAGCTGCTGAGAAGCTCATTCAGAGGAATGTCACAGTTAAACCTGTCTTTTAGATAAATGACCAGTAATCGATCTAAACAGATTTGGTTCTACAGTTAGGAGGTTATTGCAGTGGCCCAGACAAAGGATAATGAAGGCCAAATCTAGGATAGCAGCTGTAGGAGGAGAGAAGTTGGGTTTAAAACATACAAGAAGTAAGATCTACAATACTGGGTTATACATTATACATGGAAGGTAAGGTAGAGAATGAGTCAGGTTCTTCACTTGAGTGAATAATGATACCAACAAACATGACGGGAATAGAAGATAATTCTCTTAACCAATGGCAGCCACATAGTGCTGATGGGCCCTTCAGCATACTGATGAGGAGCATGAGCTTTTGAACCAGAGGCTGGGTTCAAATTCTATCTCCATTTTTCAGAATTTAGATTAACTTGGGAAAGTGCCTGAATCTTTCTAGTTTTCTCATCTGTAGAAAGAAGATGATAATGATAGTATCAATTTATAAGACTATTATGAGGATTATATAAGTGATTATATTTAATATGCTTAGAATAGTTTCTGGGTTACAGCAAGAGACAACTATATACATATATGTGTGTATATATATGTATGGGTATATATATATGTATATACACACATAGGTGTGTATATATATGATGATGAGTGATACAGAACCCAAACAGCAGAAACACCAACACTCAAGAAATAGAGCGTAAGTGGAGCATGAGGTAGATCATGAAAGAGAAAAGAAAGAGACATAGTGTGGTATCAGAAAGCCCAAATGAGTAGTGAGCAAGTGTTAGATGCAGTTGAGAGATCAAGCAAAATGAAGACAATAAAGGATTTTTAAGGTAGCAGGTAGGTGTATGGGGAAATATAGCTTCTCATACCCTTCTTCAGATGAGGCTCTACTGTGTTTGGAAGCAAAAATGAGGACTACTTCTCTCTCAGATGTTGTCAGTTCCACTTTGCCAAATCAATAAAAGGCATAAGAGCAAACACAACTAAACTGGATCCGTACCTCACTCCTCAGATCAGAATAAATCCCAGATGTGTCAAAGATAGATATGTAAAATACGAGGCCAAAATATACAAGAAACAAATTCATGAACATTTTGTAATCTAGGGGTAAAAAAAAGTACTATATTTAGACATGACAAAATATTCAGAACTATAGAGAAAATAACTTACAACTTCTCTATAGAAAAAAAAAACATTACAAAACTAAAAAAAAAAAAAAACCCACTCTGATATAAGTATTTGTTAAGATTTATTGGTGCCCATAGTCTCTCAGGTTTTAGAGGGGAGGGGGGTGGGGGGACGGGTTAGCAGGTGATGGGTATTAAGGAAGACACATATTGCATGGAGCACTGTGTGTTGTATGCAAACAATAAATCATGGAACACTACATCAAAAACTAATGATGTACTGTATGGTGACTAACATAATATAATTAAATTAAATTAAATTAAATAAAAAAAGATTTATTAGAGCAATTTGGGGCATCTGGGTGGCTCAGTCGGTTAAGCAGCTGCCTTCTGCTCAGTTCATGATCCCAGGGTCCTGGGATTGAGCCCCCATCGGGCTCCTTGTTTAGCGGGGAGTCTGCTTCTCCCTCTCCCTCTGCTGCTTCTCTCTCTCTATCAAACAAACAAATAAATAAATAAAATCTTTAAAAATTTTTAAAAAAATATTTATTGGAGTAATCATAAGGCCAAGATCCCTAATATGTGAAAAATTTAACAAATTTATCAGAGAAGTCCAATATCCTAGGAGAAAAATGGACAACGGACATAAGTGATTAACTCACAAGAAATGAGAAACAAATAAATAATAAGTTTTTGAAAATATTCTCAATATACATGTCAATTAAATCCATGAAAAAATTCTATTTATCACCAGCCAGGTAGGCAAAGTTTAACAAGAACTGAATATCTTTCTCCTACAAAATACCTGGCCAGTACTCTTCAGAACTGTCAGGGTGATGGGAAACAAGTGAGGATTGAAGATAGTCACAGCCTTGAATAAACAGGAAACATGATGACTGAATGAGATTATTCTGGATTGGATTCTGGAACAACCCAACGAAATGCATTAGTGAAAACATCCTACTGAAATCTGGAGTCCAGTGAATAGTAATATGCCAATATTGGTTTCTTAGTTTTCATACCAAACACAGTTTATGATATTATCATGATAGTATAAGATGTTAATTTTATAGGAAACTGGATGAGGGATGTATTATCTTTGCAACTTGTTTATAAATCTAAAATAATTTCAAAATAAAGGGTTTGTTAAAAAAAATTCATTTAACCTGCTGGTTAACTCCATTTTTGAGAAATGTATCCTATAGAAATAGCTTAGCAAGTACGGGGGAAAGGGTATATAAGGATATTCATCACATAATTGTAATTGGAAAAACCCAAATGCTGTACAAAAGGGGTTTAATAATTAAGTGAGGTTATAACTATAAGATGGAATGTTATGCATCCATTAGAAAGGATGTTTACTAGACTTACAAATACTGGCCAGAAAGTTGTCTATAGTATATCCTTTTAAAAAAAAAAAAAGGCCAAGTTGCTATACACAGATATACATAGAGAGAGAGATAGAAATAATATACATAGAAGAAATTTGGTGAAATATATAATTGGTTTTTGAGAGATAAGAAAATGGAGGACTTTACTTTCCATGTTTTTCAATTTCTATTTTTAAAAACTTTTTCCTTCAAATATTATTACTTTAGTTATTGGGATTGTACAGTAGATATGTTTCTTTTCAAATATTGTATTGTAATGAAAAGAATCATGGACAATTAACAATCAGAAAATAAAGAAAAGTTCTAGTCTTGCCGTTGGCTAGCTCTATGACATTGTGCATGTGGCTCAACTTATTTGGCCTCTATCTTCTCCCAGATAAACAGCAGGAAGTGGGATTTAATCACCTCCTAACATCTTTCTCAGACCTAAAATTCTATTAGTCGATGGTCTTGAAGATTGACTAATCCTTCAAGACTAAGATCTGTAGAAATTTGTGTACTTGGTCTCACAGCATCTCTGTTAGGAGGTAATACAAATCATCTTTAAGCTGATGGAGGAGGACCTATGGGGTAAAAAGTGGGATATATTAACTCATTTACTCAAGGAAGTTATGAAAGCAGTGTGGGACTCTTGTGTCCAACTCACAATGAACACAGCTGGTTTGTTGGAAATACATCAGGCTACTTGGTACATTCATCATTTAGAAACTGGTTTTGACCAAATTACTAGACAACATCAGCCCGAGAGACTATATATGCTCTTAGAGGTTAATGGACGTTTCAAAGGCACCATGATTTCAAACTTTCTTTAAACTCTTTTATGCACTTTAATGAGTTGCTCCCAGTCAACCCTGGGCGCACTCATTACTAAGAGAATTCAAACAGTCTTTCCATTCCTTACAATTATATATTTTTCTAAAATCTATTCAGTTATTGTAGGCAGTGTTGGTTTATCAATTACCTCTCCAAGCTGTCCATTATCTATTTTGAGAGTATAATTTGTTTCCCGCATAGAGTATGTGTTAACAGCATGATGCGTTTTACATTTGTAATTAATTTTGAACTGACAAAGAAGGTAGGAAAAATTCTCCCATAAATAAAAGTAATGAATGCAAGTATTTAAACAAAAGGTCCTAGTAATTTCCAGCAAATTAAAAAAAAAAAAAGAAAAGAAAAAAACGCAATTTGCTCTATCTTTTAAACTAAAAATACCAAGATATCTTTTGTTCCTCCTTCATGATACTCTAGAGATTTTGAAATTCTAATACTAAAAAGGATAATAAATAGCAGGTAGGCACACTACATTGAAACTGGGAATGAGAAATAGTTTACTTCTCAATAGCATTAATAACATCAGTTTTACTGTACATGACTAATTGGCTAGTCCACACAAAGTTTTATCAAAAAATTGGTGTTGTAGACATAAATTCCTACCCATGATGGAACTACATATTTTGCTACTCATAGCACTTTTAAAATGATAGAGAGCTTGAAATTAAATTACACTAAATGCCTTTATATTTATTCGGCATTAAACCTTATTTTCCTTACTGTCGTTCTGCCAGCGTGATATCATCGGAGTTGAAGAGGGATGCTAATGCTATTTATATTACACTGCACTGTCCTCTAATTGACCTTGTTTGTGCAACGGAATGGCTGCTTTTCTCAAGCTGCCAGCCCTTTATTGCAGCATTTTGACCATGCGCTAGTGGCTCTTTGTGCTGCTGCTGAGTTCAAGAATCAATACTGCATTCCCCACAGCCAATAAAGGCAGCTGACAGCATGAATTAACTGAGTGTGGCCAGTTGCATGGAGGGCCATTGTCTTTAAGGAAAATCTGGATGTGATTACCAGCCTCCATCTCCGAGTGAAGGTTTTAATGCAAAGTGCGAGGTTGCTGTAATTTAATTTTGGCCTGCTGCTCTGACACACTCCCCTTCACCACTGCTTCATGGAATCTAAGCGATTAATGGCCGCAAACCAAAACACATACGGAGACAAAGGCAAATACTCACAGTCGTACGATAGCGGTTTCACCTGACTTGGCCATTCTTTTCTGATAGTACTTGTATAACAGGCTCTATTTCTCCAAGCTGGGCCTTCTGCCATAGTAATAAGTCAAGTCCAAGTTAAAAATCCAACTTGTTATGATCGCTGTACCTAAACGAAGTTTTCATATCTGGCAGGGTTAAAAATCTGCATAAGGAATTTGCTGCCTTTGATTCAACTGTCAAAACTATGGAAAAATTGGTCTATGCTCCTCAACTTCCACACATCGCAAGATTTCCATCCCCCCTGTTGCACTGAACCTATTTTCCCTTACAACGAAATCAAATGGATTCAATTCCATCTTTATCTTCTCCATAGACTTTATTGTCAACTACTTCCTCTTTCATAAAACATCCTCATCTCTGGAGTTCTGTTCCCTTTGATCCTGCCTTCACAGTGGGGGTGTTCCTCTCATTGTATCGTGGGCCACCTTCTCTTCTCACTTTCATGTGGGCCTTCCATGAAAGTCCTCATCCTTGTTCATGCCCACAAATACTTTTAATTTCCAAGTGCTGATTCCCAGATTATTATCTGCACCCCACCCTTCCTCATAAATTTGGTTGTCCCATCTGTATTCTGAAGTCCACATATCTCCACCTGAATGTGTCATCTCCTGTTGGGTTTTTCCAACGTGACCATCAGTCACGTATGCAAGAACATGGACCTTATCTTTGAATCCTTTCTTTCCTTAGCCCCCTACCCCCAATCAGTTAGCAAGTTCTCCTACTCAAGTCCTTAATTTCTCAACCTAGCCACCCCCCTAATCTGACATTTCCCTTACCCCTCCTCCAGTCAGGCTCTCCAAGGTTTTCCTAACCACTCTCCCTGACCCTAGGCTGGTGCCCCTCCCCCCTTCCCCCCCCCCCGCCCCCCGCTGAAATCTCTACTCTGCAACTAATCTTATCTTCCCCCAAATCAAATCCGTTCACATTACTTCTCCACTTAAAACATTTCAAAGACTTCCCACTAAGACTTTATCTCTTCAGCTTCAAGTTTTACAGTGTTTTGTCTTTTGCTTCTCCCCAATGGCATCTCTTGTGGCTCTGCAGTTACTAAGTCAGTGATTTAAATACAAGGACATGGACCATGGCAGAGACTTAGTTTGAAACCAGAACAAAGGAAAACACCTATTAGACACTTGACTGCAATCATTATGCTCCATGGCTGTAGGTATTGCCTAAGCTTCTACAAGTGTGTTAGACAAAGGGAAAATCCACAGAATAACAAAGTGGGATTTATGTAAGCCTTTAAAAGGGGAAATGACATGTCATTTCTTGCTTTATCAAAAGACCTATATTTCTGAGAGAATTTGGGTATTGAAAACATCAGTTCTGTTTATAACAGGCAATGCTCTTGGTTGAAATTAATTCAAGCAGAGTTATTCAAGGGACAGTGTATTATATACAAACCATTTAACTTGAGCTTTAAAACGATTTTTCATGTCTGAGAATTACCAAGAAGATACCAGTTTGGATCAACACTTTCCATAAACTGGAATAAAACCTGTGGTTTCAAAGGCTTTTATTTTCAATGCAAACATTTGTGAGACTCTTAAAGGCACAGTATCTGATCTAGTCCTACCCAAAACTTTTGTTGTTATCATTAATTTTTTCAGGAGAGTTTTATTCTACCTGCAATGTCCCCAAATCTCCTAACCATTAAAAAAACAACACATTAAAGTATATAATTCTTACATCCCCCCTCTTCCAGAAAGGCTGAAATGAAGAAGCTGAATAGGCAGCCATGAAGCAAGAAATAGACATGTTGAGGAGAGCCTGGGTGGCTCAGTCGATAAAGCGCCCAACTTTATTTTTGCTGGGGTCATGATCTCCGGGTTGTGGGATCGAGCCCCACATAGGGCTCCACGCTCCTTTCCAGCACGGAGTCTGCTTGAGATTCTCTCTCCCTCTGCCCCTCTAAATAAATAAGTAAGTAAGTAAGTAAGTAAATAAATAAATAAATAAGAAATAGGTGTGTTGAACTTCAGATCAGCCCTTGATGCTCTGCCTGGGATAGCTGAAGGAAAGATGTTTGTTGTTTTCCTACCCTTCTTCCTGTCAGCTTTCATCTTTCATATTATGCACTTCCTTGACCAGGGAATCGTTAAGAGTCTGTGGGTTGGCAGCTTAACACCATTTGATCCTGTGTGAGAGAACAAGGGGCAGATAAAAGGAAAGCATGAAGAACTCTCTGCCCTATTCCATGTCTCTCAAGGTTATAGCGTGGAAGGAGATGCAGAGTATCTCCACAGAGACAAAGTCACTGCTCTTTGTAATATATGATGAGCTCTTGGGCAGTGGGAGGGGTGTTTTGTGTTACATAGATGCATTCACTCTGCCATTAGGAGAAGAGGAAACTTGGTCCAAGGAGCCCAAGGAGGAATGGACAAGTATACATCTCTTGCTCACCCTCCCTTATTACGTCAGGAGCTGCCTGGCATAGAAGCATGAATACTAGCTTTCTTGAAAAGAAAGTGGACACAAAGAAGGAGAGAATGTCTCACCCCCTCTATAGTTGGGAAGGTACACTTGTATAGCTGCTCCCACTACTTCAAAGTGACTAATTAAACCCATTAAATATCTGTGCTCTTGATTTATTTTACCTAAAATGATTTTTCTGAGTAGCAAGATGATTTTTACCAAGTTTCCTTAATCAAAGGCATCATTCTCCAGATTAGATCTGTCTAAAAATGTATTGCATCGGATTTAGCATACTTTACACCTTCCTGAAATAACCCTAGATTTTTAATGACGCTTGTGGTTGCCTGGCCTCTCGACCTGAGAGAAGAATGATAGCAGCCCAGTTCTTCAATGGCATGCAAGTCTGGATGGGGAGTGGGGGAGTGGAGAGCTATCCATCAAAGCTTTTGCTATGGGCATGTCCACACAAATGGCTGTATGTATGTGGAAGCCTGAAAATATATTGGCTTTTGCTCTCTCTTTGGTAATGTGCAAAAGCCATGTTTACCTGTTATTCTCTTTTCTATTCCTCATTCTCAACCACAAGTTATGTTTCCGTGAATAAGAAAATGTGGCTGCTTTTTGTTTTTCCGTCCAAGTCTCTGGGTGAATTATCTGGCCAAAGCAAAAGGCCAGGGGGCCTTCTGGATGCTCTTGATGATATACGGGAAGGCTATATGGCATCAGCTGGGAAAACCGCAGTCAACATTGGAATAATCAAAAGTGACCTACATGCAATGTGGGACAGTCAAGAGGGGACACCAGGAAGCAGGTGGTCTATATGACAGAGGATCGATACTCCCGTAGCAGGGATAAAATAGATTCCAAATGGAAAATAAACTCGTGGAGAATAGGTACAAGAAGACCAGAGAAGGGGAGGGAAAATAAGCCAAACCTGCAGGAAACAACACAACAAAGAGAATGTGAGGGTGAGTGTGGGGCCCACAGCTGATGTGATGATGAAAACTGAATGAGAAAAGGGAGAAGACAGTCAGTACGAATTCGCTTCCACAGCAAAGAAAGGGCTTAATGCGAGCCCTCAGAAGCTCGAGCTACCCAAATTAGCCAGGATCTTCTCCATTCTAATTTAACATGCTTACAAAAAAAGGGTCATCATTTGTAAGAAATGTTGACAGCCTCAAAAACTTGGTTTTGTTTAGTGAGGCCTAGTTTTTAGCAAGGAAACAAGGACAACCCACATTTCATTTCTTTGAAAATATATTCCAATGAAAAGGGAGATGGATAGAGGTAAACCTAATTTGCATTATTTAGTTCAAAAGAAATGTTGCTTTGATGCCACTGTGTATATTTGCGGTGCTTCCTCGCTCTCTTGGGAGCCGGTGTGTATTAACATTCCATTCCTCTTTTTCATTATTGCTATCACATATATTAAAACATGCGCGTGCACACATACACATGCAGTATTAGCTGATAAAGCCGTAGCGGCAACCTCCAATATGAGAACTTTCTCCAGAATTCAATCCCAAACATCAATAAAACTAAATACTCTGACAAATGTTAATGAAATTTCATTACATTAAAAAAAAAAAAAAAAAAAAAAAAACAGCATTGGAATTTCATGGCTCTGTGTTCCCACCGTGGGTCGTG
Source organism: Phoca vitulina (assembly GCF_004348235.1). Taxonomy (NCBI): domain Eukaryota; kingdom Metazoa; phylum Chordata; class Mammalia; order Carnivora; family Phocidae; genus Phoca; species Phoca vitulina. The sequence goes on along the minus strand of NW_022589728.1, from coordinate 15,056,130 downwards.
TGAATCTGCGCTTTTAGGGAGTCACACTCTTCTGCATTCGGGCCTGAAGAATATTTCAAATCTCATTCAAATGGTGGAACGTTGCATTATCTACGGCATCATCTTGATTTCTTCCTTTTATTTTTTATAACCGAAACTCACGATGCATTATTGCTCCTACGCCAGGGGAGGAGTGGGGCATCTCATTTCCTGCCTGCTTGCTGACGCACAGGGAGGATTTTGCTTCCAACCCTGAAAGCCTATGTGGAAATCAGAAGTCAAGGACTGTGATCTTCCTAAAGAAACAGCTTTACAGAAATCTCAAGCTCTTCCTGCAATGCAGCAGATATGCTGGTTGATGCCAAGCCCCGGCTAGCTCTCAAAAATGCTGACACAAAGCCTGAGACTCTGCAAGGAACCAAAGTGATGTTTACACGATGCTGTGAGGGTCCATGAGACGCCCTCCTTGGAGTGCCCTTCAAGTATGCCTTTTTCTTCCTGCGCCCTGCCTGGGGCTTCCACTGGTCTTGCCCTCCCTGTGTCTCCGCGTACTTGGCCTGGGTTGGAAGCTCCCTGTGGGCAGCTCCGTGTGTGCCTCTCACCTCCGGCACAGAGCCTGGCACCCGGCAGGTGCTCCACAGTTACGTGCTGGATGCAAATATACAGAAAGTATAACTTGGAAGAAGCCTCCTAAAAGCTGAGTCACTTCCTGGATCTGGCAGGTAGCTCTACATTCCTAAAGGAAGATATGTCATTGAGGACAGCCGACTCCCCTTCTGCCTGGAAGGGAAGAAAAGCCCAATGTGCCCCCGAGGCAGATGGCATGCCTCTTCTTTCCCCTTTCTGTGAAGTGGTTTCTCCACACAGCCCTCAGTGAGAGGCTGTCCAGTGCTGGTCTTTTGTTTCTGGGCTGGAATTCCTTTGCTCCTAAGGATGAATCTCAGCCGTGGTCTGAGCCACTTCCCTGTGTCTCACCCAACAAGTGAATGAGCTGCTGCTTCCCAAGTCCAAATCAGGGTTGCGCTTTTTCCTCTCGACCCTAGTATTTTCATTTGGGGTGAGTAATACGAAGTAGAGATACCTGGATTATGATAACTCCCCCTCAGCTCCAGCTCCAACTCCAAGCTAAACTCCATGCCTGATTTAAGGAAGAAAACAAACAAACAAACAAAAGGCCTGGAGAGACTGGAGAGATGGTGAGTCCCTCCAGCTACTGCCTTCTTCCCGAGCGCCCAGCCCTGCTGGCCACACCGCCCCCCTGCATTGTGACGGTGCGTGATTCCTGGCTGTCTGCGTTCGAGCGAGCAGGGCTTTTGCTGCAGTCTGCGCATCTGCTGGATCCTCAGAAGAGCCCACGTTTTATCAAGTCTTTCCCTTAGGAAGATCACAAACCACTTTATGCACAATCATCTCTTCATCCAACCCTGTCACTTGGGAAGTGAAGACTACAGGGAGCCGTAGATAAAGAGGCTGTAATAACTCTAACTAAAATTTGGCTGGGATGTGGAGGGTTACTCTGTCCTCCAACAGAATGTGCCATATGTTCTTCTGTAAGCACAAGTGACTGAATCTTTGAATTTATTCTTTATCTGAAAGATAGTTAAAATGAGTTGTCAAACACTCCAGTTTGGGACCATATTCAAGACTCTTTTTTTTTTTCCCCAAATGGCTCTTTGGGTAATTAGGACATTTATATATATATGTATATATGTGTATATATTATACATATACATATATATATATAATACCTATATATATATATATATACATATATATATATAATACTTAAAAGCTCTTTAGTCTATTTGGCTATTTAATAATTTTCAAATTTGACTGTCAGAGCCAATCCAGGGAGATATTTAATATAGAAATGGCTTCCATATTATTAAACCATGCATTGATTTCTCCAGCACATTTAGATAAAGATAAAGATCTTAGTCCGGGCTGAGTGGACAATGATAGCAGCCCTCCCCACCACACACCGACACTCATGCATATATGCGGATGTGCGCACACCTATGTACGCACGCACGCACACGCACACACACACACTTTTATCTTTCTGAGAACTTTTACCACCTCTTCCTTTAGGCCACAGGATCCATAAAAGTAAGAATTAAAGTTCTTTGTGGTTTAATAAGGAGTTAAATGAAAAGAATCAGAGTTTTCCTTTTGCTCAAACCCCAACCTCTATTTGTTCATCCTATATGAGTTTCAAATGACCCCACTTCCCCAAGACTTAATTATGTTATCTCATTCTCCGTGAACCCCCTGTGAGGACCTCACTGTGGGGACTCGAAGACTTTGTGGGAAGTGTCAAACGTGTTTTATAAGGAAAACTATATTTTACTCTTTTGAGGCTAGCAAAGATAGAAAGGAGTGCTTCTCTGTGTCGTTTTAATGTATGAACCTAGAGATAATTCACTTAGCCAAATAAAGGAGCTTTTCTGATTTGATTTCTGTGCATGTTTGATGTTCACTTGAACCTACCCACCTGCTGCTGTGTATGAATGGGTAACTGGAAAAACTTTTTCTGTCCCTTAATTTGTCGAATTCCAACCTGAAAAAAAAATAAATATTCTAAGGAAATTTTTGGATGATATCTGTTTATCTCTCCTTTTTAAATAGAGACCAACAAAAGACTTAGCACATACAAGGGACTCGCAAAATAAAAATGTGGCTTTATAACAAGTTATTCACAGTCTAACAAAATTCATCCCAGGTGAAAGCTGTTCTTCGGAGAAGCGGGTGATTTCACTGATGCCCTGAACTCAAATTGTATGAAAACATTCGGGCTCTTTGTCTAGCCACCTGGGCTGCCTTTTGGATTCCGCAAAATTCACTTTTTCTTTACTCCTAAAATATCATTTATTTTCTTCATTTAGATACTTAAAGGGAAAAAAGAAACAGATAAAAATAAAAATTACTGAAGAGGGAACATAACAAATCATCCCCTCAACAGTGGTGGCTGGGGAGTGCAGCCTTTCACAACCACTACCTTTTCATTCTCTGAGTGAAAAACAAAAACAAAAACAAATTGGAGACATTTCCCCTTGAAAGCCGCACAGTGATTTGTCTTCTGAGAATTATCAAAGTGATTTTGTGTTCTCAGAAGTATCAAACCATACTTGGTAGGAAAAACCATAACTACTAACCTGGGGTAGGAAAAACCGTAACTATTAACCTATTAATAATGTTATCTTAAAAAGTGAAGTAGAGACAACTAAGGAGAGAGTTTTTCTAAAAATGTAAGCGTAGGAAAAGTAGGAGACTCAAAATGACCTGTCAATCTTAGAGCACGATTTTTGAAATAATAACTTAGTAACCTCGATCTCTAGAGTTCTGCTTTTTTAATGCTAAATGTATTGTATCTATTTTCACTTAATCTTCCTTTTTCATAAGGTTTAAAAGATAAATTTTCTGATATAAAATTGCTGAATTAGACAAATGCCATTTGTCTGATTAATGTCTCTCATAAGCAAGAACTGCATGACCTCTGCATGTTTCTGTCAGGTGTCATTTGGGCTACATTTAAATTTGAGCAGGATCAAGAAAGGATTGATTTCACTGTGTTGATGTTCCTTTCTTGTTTGCAGATAATTAGCGTGAAAAATATTTCATATATATAAAATGCCATGATAAAAGAAAAGAGAAGGAACACAGTCAACTCAGAGCATATTTTATTTCAAAAATAGAAAAGAATAAATTTGAAATAAGTTCCCCAAGACTTGTAGGTAGCTTTCATTCACTGTGGCATCTACCGACTTGCATTTAGTTATCATATTTTTATTACTATGTGACCCATATTAAACCAATTTAGGTTTGGGGATGGATGAGCTGATCAGTTAGATTAGCAGATTAGATTATTTCCCTAATGTAATGTTTTTAATCACTTTTTCATTTAAGTGGCTGTAGTTGATATTATAAGTATAATCTCTCCTTTACCAGTTAGGAATGTACTTAGCTGCAAGTAACGAAGTACTGAAATACTCAGACAAAATAGTGTTGAGTTTTTCCCACAAACAAAACAACAACAACAACAACAACATCAACAAAAAGTCGAAAGGCAGGCTGTTTCTGATGTGTGTTCAACGGCTCCATGATGGCCGGCCGGGCATTTCTGTCCTTTTACGGTTAAGATGGCTGCACATCTGCACTCAAAACAGGAATAGAGGTGAAAAGTGATACCAACTCTGTTCTTTTTTATAAGAAAAGGAAAACCTTCCCAGAAACAATCTGAACAGACTTCTTCTTAGATTCCATTGGCAGAACTGACTCTCATGGCTGCCCCTTATGCCGTGGACACTGGGACAGCAAGGAAGATGATGGTTGTGATGGGCTTTGACCAATTACAGTTTACCTCAGATTCAGGGAGGCAAAATACATCACCATTCTGAAAAAATGTGGAGGAAAGGAAGAAAGGAGAATGGATGTTAAGCAGGCGATAACACTGTCCGTCCTATATCCATAAATATTTATCCGTGGTTCTCTTGCTTATTGCCAAAATATGCCACCAGTTATGTGAGCTTCAGTCTTCAAACTCAAAGTCCTTGTCACATTGCAACAGTCAATCATATCATCTTGGTATGGAAAGAAGCATACCTCATACTGATTTCCACAGTGTCCTTAATCTCTCTCATTAGAACTGATGTGACATGACAGTAGAACTTAACTGAAGTACAAATAAAATTTTTTATTTACCATCATTGAAAAGGGGTCTCACATGGGCACATCCATGTTTTCACATCCATTTTCTCCACATTTGCTCTCTCAGGCAGTAAGGATCAGGTTGTTTGGTTCATTGTATGGCACCCAGACCCTCACCAATGGTTATTGACAGAGCTTAATGAAAAGTTCACAAACACTGGCAGAAGACAGACCTGGGCTTGCATCCAAGTTTTTTCACTTGCTTTCCACCCGATCTTAAGTAAGTTTGGACCTCATTTTCCTCACCCGTACATGAGCATAACCATTCCTAGGTCATCAGCAGCCACAGGACGGGATGGGTTATGTAGACAAATGTAGAGGACACATCCTGATGTGCTTCTCTCTCTCTCCCTTAAAAGTGAAGCCTAACATGAGAGCCAACCCAGTGCTAAGGAAAAAAAACCCTTAAGGTTTCAGTATGGGTTTTTAATCTTGTCCTTAAGTGCACACAGAAAATCTTTCAGTCAGTCCTGGTTAGTAGAAAACAGACTACAATTCATAAGGGTTGGAGTATGGAGGCTGATGAAGACAGATATCCAGGTTTCCAGGAATGAAGGAGAACTGAGCTGCTCTAGGACGGTGAGTAGGTTCTAGAGTTGCAGCCGTCTGTCAAGGCTTGCTTAAAATCTCTTTCCTGACATCTTCAACCGTCATTAAATAAGTTGCTCTTCCCCTGTCAAACCTATTTCTTTCTCTCAGTTTATTTTATATTCAATCTAACTCATCAGTTTTATACTTATTTCATGTATGTTATCTGCCCTCTAATCTGTAAAAATAGGATGATAATATTAATACCTTTTTCAGTGGAATTATGTAGGGATTAAATGAGATACTGTAGGTGAAAGGGCCTAGCACAATGCCTGACTCATGTTCGGTCCTTGAGATATAGTCATTGTGTGTGTGTGTTCATCTGTGTGTGTCTATGCGTACTTTCTAACTACTTACTCATCAGAACTTTACAAAGTAATTTTCATCATTCTTGGAATAGTTTTGGGGTTTCCATAAATTTCCAACTTTCTCCGTTTTATTCATTGTAGTCTTTCGGAAATCTTCCCGAGGGATAGAAGGTACAAACAGATGCTCTGCCTACACTGAATAAACATTTCCAAGCCATTACATTTATATGAAAAGTCCTTTCTCATCTAATCTGTAAAATTTCGTCTACAGCAAAGATTGCTAAAGTTCCATCAATGGGGAATGGACTTGATGTGACTTTTGTCGGGAAACACTCCCTAAAAACAGCAAAAGCCACTTCTCTAAAGCAAAGTTTTGATGAAGAGGCTCGCAGGGCCCAAACTGACTCTCCTATTAAAAAACTAACACCCTGCATGCACCAGTAATTCCTTCCCAAACATTCATTTTATGATGGGTAGACACAGCCTTAATGGAAGTTAAAACTGTATTTGAGGGATTGTTTGTGAAAATTGGAGGCACATTAGGCATGAATCTCATTTATGTAAAACTAGAGAGAGCAGCCATGCTACTTACAAAGCATTAGAACAAAATCCTTGTCATAAATAAAATAAAAAGGCAGATGTAGTGTTTTATAGCTAAATTGCTTATGCTGATTTTGGTACCTTTCCTTTCCTGGCCCCCAAACTATTTAAGTAATAAAGTTCTAATTGCTATACGTACCAATTAAGAGTCCTTGGCAAACTGTTTGCAAGTGAATAATAAATGATTCAAACCTATAGATAAAATGAAAATATGCTAAAATAGGAATGATAGACTGTACATACAAATGAGCACACTGGGGGCTTCCCTGCAGGAGAAAAGAAAAGCCTCCCTCTTGTCAGCATTGCCATTTTTTTTATGTAGCAAGGGAAAAGGCAACGTTAGCAAACAAAAATTGCCTTTCACTTTGCCAACAAGATAGAATGAAATTTCAATGAAAATGACTGGAAAATGTACATGATTGATGCTAAATTTGCAAAAATTCCAAAGATATGGGTACAGTTTGTCATCAAAAATGATGTAGAAATCTTTTTGTTTTGTCAGAAAAATTATGCAAAGAAAAAATTGCCAATTTTCCTCCTCCAGCTCTTGTCCTTGCTTCTTCTAGAATCTGTTTGCTTTTTGAAGAAAAGAGACAGGAATATTTTTACTTTAAAATCTTTTATTTTGCTAATCACTAAGAATGTGTGGCAGACATGTTTCCGTGGGAGCTTTCATGAAGATAATGGGCCTGCATCTGTCCCTCAGAGCATTGGAGGAGGACCAAAGGAGGAGCCGTACATGAAAGCCCTTTGCAAACTTCAAAATGCCCCCAAAATGTTCATTTTCCTTATTAGCTAAATGCCGACTTAGATACATTTAAATACTGTTTGTGGAAAAGAAAATGAGATTCTAAACTCTAAATCAAAGGGAAATTAGATAGCCTTAAAAGTGGGGATGGGAGATAAGGAAAAAACAAAACACGCTTTTACTAACATTTAGAGATCAGGCCTATACTCAATCCTTATCTTTTATAACAAGAGCAACTCACTTTTTCCCCCCCCACAGACCAGTAAAGCAGACACTCGTATATCTGAGTCTTCTCTGAAAGTCCAGCCCTTATAACAGAGGAGGTTCATAAACACATATTCAATGAATGAATGAATGGTCACTGATGAACTAGGTACAGAGTTCTTTTTTTTTTTTACTTGCTATAGTTTATTTAATCTTTATGTTAAACATATGAAATAGGCTTATCCTCAATTTTTGATAAGAAAACTGAAACTTGGAAAGGTACTCGTCGTGTTATGGGTACTGTTGTAAGCATTTCACATAACTATATTGTTTAAACTTTGTTGCAATCCTATGGGGTGAGCTCTATTATCCCCATTTAAAGATAAGAAAACTGATACAGAAAGAAGTAAAAATACTTGCCCAACCAAGGGGGTCCCACTAAGCAGGATTCTGATCCTAGATGTCTGACCCCAGAGACATACTTTTGTTTTTTAAAGATTTATTTATTTATTTTAGGGAGAGAGAGAGAGAGGGAGAGAGAGCATGAACAGCAGGAAGGGCAGAGGGAGAGGGAGAGAGAATCTCAAACAGACTCCTGGTTGAGTGCTGAGCCCCACACGGGGCTCGATCTCATGACACTGAGATCATGACCTGAACTGGAACCAAGAGTCCACCACTTAACTGACTCTGCCACCCAGGCGCCAAGCCTCCCCGCCCCCCCAACCCCAGAGATACACTTTCAACGTGGCTATTATTCTGCCTTGCCTGCTGAGGGCATGCAGTAAGAATGTGGTACGGACCAGATTTTGTATCCAACTCTGCTTGACTCCAAAACTCCAAAATGATCTCTTTCCATTCCATATATGGAAGAATATTTTCAAAGTTGCCAAAACAGGAGGTTGGAGCAAAAAAGAGTTGGAGGATTGGGAAAATCTTGGTAGGAAAAAATTGAAATTGATTTTGGCGGTTTTGCTGAAGGTGCTCAGGAGCCAGAGAGGAAGGAAGCACTGACATGAAGGCAATTCACCAGACCCAGGAGAGACTCTGAATTCCATCACTTGTAAGTGGGTGAAATTGAACATCTTCATTCAATAGACCTAAGACTCAGTTCTTCAAATGAGAAAACCAAACAAAATAGTAAAACAGATGCTATGCAACTCAGTTTTTTGCCAGTGTAACTAGACATATGAACTTAGAAAGTGTCACTGTTAGAGTGGCAGTATGGTTTCACTCTTTTATAGGAACAATTGGCCAAATTTGGACAGAAATAAATCATGTCTTGTTTGGTGGGAAGGAGCATGTGATGTTCAATTTTGTTTCATTTGAAGGTTCTTCTGAAAATCAGCTACACTCTACAGTTAGACCATAGGGTCATCCTCTTATTTTTTTTTTTAAATAAATACAGACTGCTCTAGAGTAAAGATCATTAAAAATTCAATCTTTTGGTTTCTAAATCAGATACAAGGAATTACTTAAAGAAATAAGGGATTATAACAATGAGAGCGATTTCAGAAACATGTTTAATCCAATCTTGTGTCTTTTCTCTAAATGTATTTGAGCTGGTTCAACCTATGAATCCTTTCAATCAACTAGAGTCTACTGAATACTCACCGTATAACAATAACACTTACTGAACAATGCTATGTGTCATGTACAGTGCTAAACTTAATTTGGATTAACTCATTAAATCTACATAATAACCCTCAGGAAGGGTGCTTTTATTACTACCATTTCACACATAAAGAGACTGGAACACAAAGAGGTTAAGGGACTATCCAAGAACACAGAAGTCATAAGTAGTCAGGCCAAGCTTAAAACCAGGTGTGTATAACTCCAGAGCCCATGAGACTAATTCCAAGCCATAGAGAAACTGTATCTGGGGCTATGTTAATTTGTAAAAATTCATTATTTAGATATAATATTAAGTTTACAGAAAACTTGAAAGAATATGAATAGTACAAAGAACACCATTATACCATGTATATGATTCATCTATTAAAATTTTACTCAATTTCTTTGTCATTTGCACAATTTCTTTGTCATTTGCCCAAGGAAGAAATAAAGGAAGAAAGGAAGGAAGAAGAAAAGAAAGATGGATAAATAGATAGATGATAGAAGACATATAGATAGATCAGTAGATCCATTGATCTATAGATTGAGCAAGATAGATACAATAGGTAAGGAGATGGGTAAGTAGGTAGATGGATAGACAGGTGGGTGGATGGATGGATATAAATTTATAGATATATATATATATCATTTTTTTCCTGACTCTAGAGAATGAACAGCATATGTTAGGGCCCATTATCCCCATATACTTCAGTGTCTAATTCTTAAGAAGAGGATATTTTCTCACATAAACTACAGTACAGTTATGAACCTCAGTAAAATTAACATTGATAGGATACTATTTTCTAATCTACTGTCTGTACTCCAATTTTGTCAAGTGACCCAATAATGTCCTTCAAGAGCATTTTTCCCTCTCCCGTGCAAGGTTCAGTCTAGAGTCAAGTAATGCATTTTATTATTATGTCTCTTTAGCCTACTTTAATCTAAAACATTTCCACAACCTTTCTTTGTCTTTTATGACATTGACAAGTTTGAAGGAAACTCCTTTTTTTTACATTGAGATATTCTTCATTTTGGGTTTATGTGATGTTTCCTTATGATTAAATTCAGCTAATGCATTCCAGGTTGGATAATACATAAGTGATGTTGTGTCCTCCTCAAGTTATCACATCTGGAGGCACATCATGTCCATCTGTCCTTCCCTGTTGTTAATTTGGATCACCCAGTCAAGGTTTGTCTGATTTCACCATTATATATTGCTACTATGCAGTTGCTTATTATATAGAAATTAAACTGTATATAAATATATATATAAATAATACTCAGTATATAGCTATAATACAGTTAGTATTATGTTGGTACTGTTTTTCCTCTTACAACTACAAGCAGTCTGTGTGGAGATACTTAATACCATACAAATATCTTGCTTCATCAAAATTTCCCTCTGGATTAATGACTCTTGTCTGATCCAATCTTTAGCAAGATGGGTGCAAAATAGTGATTTTCTAACTCCAGCACTTCCTCCATTTTTATGAGTAGGCACTTGAGATTCTACTGTAAGTAAGAACCCTGCCTTTTCCTCCATTTGTTTATTTTTTTTTGACGTGAACTTACAATTTTTTTTTTCATTTTTCAATGGCTTATTACTGTACTAATTGTTTTCGTGCTCAGATTGCCTAAGATGTGGTTAGTAGGGGTCACTTAGAGTTGTTCCCATGTCCTTGTAATATGTCCCACCAGTTTATTTATTTGGAGCAGGGGGTGGGCACTTTCTTATTTTCTAGATAACAAGATAGTCCCAATTCATCCTGTAGTTACTGTGTCCCAGCCCTGAAATCAGCCATTTCTTCAAGGAATCTTAATTGCTTTTCATAGGGAATAGTACAAGGCACAAGACACTAGTATGATAGGATTTTTTGTTTAATCTTTTATCATTCTTTCAGGTAGAATTTCTAAAAAATGTTTAAAACTCTCAGGCATCTTCCACTAGTTAGACCATGAACTCTCTCACGTATGTGGGACTTTCATCAGGTCTTGAAGGAGTCCTAGGTAGATAATGGAGAAAAAAAAAAAGGAATGAAGAGCGTTCTCAGTTCCATTCCTAAAATTTTCAAGTGGGAAATCCTCAACCCTGAACATCAAGAAATTATTTTTTAGAACTCTTAAGCCAAATGTATTGTGAAGAAATTTCAAAATTTTTCAGTGGAAACTAGTTTTACAAGATCCTCTTTGAAAAAGGCACTGTGGTCAAGTTTAGGCAATGCCGCTTACCAATGTGCCCGCCCCACACAAATGAGCAGTACATGTTAGTAAGTTAAAGACTCTGTTAAGTCCTGCATTAGAGACAACTGGTTAGTGTTAACCCAGTATTGCCACATTCACTCGAGCCCCCTCAGTAACACCCGTTATCATCATTCAAAGCATTGTCTGAGAATGTTAACTTGCATATTTGAAGTGGATATTGAGTAGCCTTTCAGGTCTGTCCTCTTCTCCTCCATAGCCCTCTCTACAGCTCTTAGGAATTGCTTTGCAACCAGTTATTTGCTTATCAAACTGTTCCATTTGACAAAAAGGTCCTAGAGGACAGAAATTTGTTGTTTTCAACATTTGCCGTTTCTGCTACAGTACCTGGTACTTAACAGGCATTCGAAAAGTGTTAAATTGAAGCATTGAATTGCCTGAGAGATACCAAATTTACTTGAAATTTTATCTTAGTTCGGAAGCTGCTCTTCCCTCACCTCTATCGCCATTCAGTGAATTATTTTGAAATTAATTTTACCTGGAAACCATAACACTTACTCTCCTTTACCTTAGAATAGATGCCCCGTTGAAAAACAAAGCAAAGCATAAGTTGAGAGTTCTTGAGTTGCTTGGAGCAGTGAGGTTTTAAGGGGTGTGGCCCCCACCTGCTTCTTACCGGTGACTGAGTTGAGCCCAAGTGCAAAACAATGTGTCCGTCACTTCAGTCTTCTCATCCCTCTTCCCGGTGCTGGAAGTTTCGTAGTAAATAAGTTACCCCCTTCTCTCCTGGAGCTAGTATTCTAGTGGGTGAAGACAAATGAAAACAAAGTGAGCAAATAAGCAAACAAGAAAACTCCCAGAGCCTTAAAGCATTTTGAAGACAGTAAAACAACGTAATAAGATAGAGGGTAAGCGAGTGGGATTAAAACTTCAAGGAGAAGTCAACCCTATGAAAACCTGGGAGCTGAGAATCTTAGGAAGAGGGGCTGGCTCAGCAAGTGCAAATGCCTTGAGGCAGGAAGGGGGTGTGGAGGGCTGAGCACCAGAAGTGGCCCGGTGACAACGAGGCACGGGCATCACGTGACATTCCCCGGCTGTGGCTGGACACTCTTAGCAGCATCTTCTGAAGGAGGAGTGCAGGAAGGAGGAGGGAGGAAAAGATAAAGAAAGGTCTGAGAGCTGTGAAGAACAGCAATAAAAAAAGGAAGTACGGTTTTAAAGTTAAGCGATGGATGATAATGTACCGAATCTAAGTGAGCAACACGATCGGAAAAGAGTACTGCTGCCTTAGCGGCTTATACCTCCAATCTCCTCGCTTCCTCTCCTTTGGCTTTTCCCTTTGTCTTCCACCGTCAATGCCTTATCTTCTGTGTGTCTCCCCCAGGCCCCCTCCTGGCTGATCAGGTCTCTCTCTTCTATTTTTGCTCTCCCTCTTCTCCCTTCACCTTTGCTTATGCCTCTTGTGGGTCCTAGCTTCCCCCTCAGCTCGCGTTTCTCATTCATACTAATTTATTTGACAAACCTTCACCAAATCACTTCTATAGCCAGTCACTCTCCTTAGTACCTGGAGGAGAGACTAAGATGAATTAGCTCTAGTCCTCCTTGACCTCAAGGAACTTGTGGGCTTCTAGGGGAGGCGGATGAACACATTATTCCAATGCAGTGTGTGCTATATAAAGGAATAGACACGTAGATGGCCCTTCACTGCCATAGTTCTTCTCTGCCTCAAGCAGTCATAATATAGCAAGAGTCTCCTGACATTCCTGCTTTTAGCTCTCTGCCCTAAAATCTATTTCACATGCTGCCTTAAAATTAATCTCCCTGAAACACTGCTCTTGTGAATTTTGTAGTAAGACAGAAATGGGTTCAAAATATGTCCCCACAAATAGAAACTTAAGTGTCTTGTGGGATCCTGCATAAGATCCTGGGACAGAAAAAGAAGAAGGATATCAGTGAAGAAACTGATGAAAGTCAAAAAGGTCCACTTACCCATGTTAATTTCCTGGTTGATAATTGTTGTATGGTGAAGTAATGCCAGGAGAAGCAAGATGAGAGGTCTGTGGGAACTCTATGATTTTTGCAACTCTCCTGTAAGCCTAATACTTATTAAAAATATTAGTTAAATATTAGTTAACATTAGCTAGCTAATACTAGTGAATATTAAGGGGGTTTTTTTAGAAGAAAGAATGCACATCATTGAAAATGTTCAGGGACAGGAAAAAAAAAATAGAGTATTTCTAGTGACTTTGTCTTAATAGCCACTAGATGATGACCACAAAAGTCAGGGCATGCTGCCTCTGACCAAGAGAGGGGAAATATGATCAGAGAGGAGCCATGTCCTCTGCCTGATTGTGCCCACATGTGTATTGGTTTCATGATAATTCTTAAATTGTGCATATACATTCTAATGTCCTTCTGAATGAGTATTGGGCCTGATAGTATTAAGTAAATACACAAATTATGTATCATTCAAAAATAAATATATGCTCCAGCACTAGCAAGCTGGGCAAATTACTTTGTCACTCAATTGGTTGTCATAAGGATTCAATGAAATAATGTATAAAACACTTAACATGAGCTTGGCCAATAATAATAAATGCTAGCTTGCATTGCATATAGAGATATATATTTTATTTTATTGCACAATAGTAACAAAACTAACCATAAAGAGAGAAGAAATGATCATCTCAAGCCAGAAGTAAACCACTTTATTATCATCATTATTACTGTTATTGTTATTATGGTGTTAAAGTAATAATAGCTAAGAATTATTGAACTAATACTATGCTTCAGAAGCTTCAGAACTAGAGCTAGTTCTAAGAGGTCCCAGGAATCTAGATGTTTAATTTTGTAAGTGATTCTCCACATTTTCAAGTGATTAGTGGATCGCACTTGGAGAAAACAGAGCTCTGGCAGTGAATTGTATAAGACTGTTGAATCACAGACCTGTACCTCTGAAACAAATAATACATTATATGTTAAAAAAAAAAAAAGAAGAAGAAGATAGTAGGAAGGGAAAAATGAAGGGAGTGAAGTTGGAGGGGGAGACGAACCATGAGAGACTATGGACTCTGAAAAACAAACTGAGGGTTCTAGAGGGGAGGGGGGTGGGGCGATGGGTTAGCCTGGTGATGGGTATTAAAGAGGGCACGTATTGAATGGAGCACTGGGTGTTATACGCAAACAATGAATCATGGAACACTACATCAAAAACTAATGATGTAATGTATGGTGATTAACATAACATAATAAAAGAAAAGAAAAGAAAAAGAAAACAGAGCTCTGGCAGCACTATCCCATAGAAATAGTATGCAAGGGTTTTAACACGTAGGTTTTATTATTATTCAAGTATGGCAAGGCCAACAAATCAGAAAATTACTGCCATTGAATCACAGATCCCAAGAAGATGGGGCATGCCATTCCATGGGGCGGGGGGGGGGGGGGGCACATGGGGAAGTACCAAGGTCAGTCAGGTGGCCAGGAGAAGGGGGCAAAATGTGGGCAAGAGCCCTTATTGTGGTTTGCACAGGGAGTAGGAGAAGCAGGGTAGGCAGTCTTAAATTCGGCTAATTTGAACAATTTCCATGGGCTCTGGGGCATAGGGTCTTTCCCTCGTTGTCTGGTACCTGGTCCTAGGATGATTAGGGCAGGTGAATAGTGGCTTGGAGTATGAGAGCCCAGTAAAGAAGGTGGCTGGGGATATGGGCTCTGGGTTGGTTGCTTTGCTTATGGAAGGTGCTCTCATACTGCTATCTCTAGAAATTGGCTAGTCCTGGAAGATGCAGTCTCTTTAGAGTTAACAAGGCACAGATGTCAAGCATCAAAAACAGAAACTAGAAATTGTGATTATTAAAGCGAGCCATAGATGTAATTTTAAATTTCCTAGTAGCCATTTTTAAAGAGAAAAAAAAAAAAAAAGGATCTTAAATACTATCATTTCAACATGTAAGTGATACAAAAACTATTAATGATATTTTATGGGGTTTTTTTAAAGATTTTATTTATTTGACGGAGAGAGACACAGCAAGAGAGGGAACACAAGCAGGGGGAGTGGGAGAGGGAGAAGCAGGCTTCCCGCGGAGCAGGGAGCCCGATGCAGGACTCCATCCCAGGACCCTGGGACCATGACCTGAGGCAAAGGCAGATGCTTAACGACTGAGCCACCCAGGCACCCCTGATATTTTGTTTTTAACATTAAATCTTAAAATCCACTATATATATGCTGTACTTAAAGCATGTGATTTTGACTAGATGCATTTCAAGTGCTCAATAGCCACACGTGGTTAGTGGATACTCTGTTGGAGAGTGCAGCACTAGAGAGCCATAGAAGAATTCATTGAGGTTGATGGAGACTTAAGAGAATCTCTGAGTATCTGTTTGCTGGTGGCAGCCATGTGATTCATTAAAGTGGTCTCTATCTTCTGACCCCCGACCCCGCCTCAGCATATTATCAACACTGCTCTTGTCTTTTGCTAGCCCACTCTCCTGTCCTCCCCCTCATTACCACATCCCCCATCACTGCTGTCACCTTCTCATTCCCTGTCTCTCCCTATTAGTCATCTGTCCTGGGTTAGACAAAGGAAAAATACTACTAGTGCTTTTTTCAGGTTGCTATCATATCAATATCTGCTCCTAGGGAAGGGGCTGGGAGAGATCTTGGTGGAGAGAAGGATGTCAGAAGAATTTCCAAGCAGGCTTAAGGTGCGAAAAAATAAAAATAAAGGAAAGGTAACCATGGGCCCTGTATTAGCTGCTATAAACACAAACAACAACGCTTACCCAACCATAAAACTTCTTACTTGGTGATTTGGATAGAAACAAAATGGGGTGGGAGAAGTTGTTTTGTTATTTAAATCTATACATCAGTTAAATGATCACAATGGAAAAAAACTGAAAGAGCAATCTATATTATTTTAAAGGGTAAACATTTTTAAAAACAAACAAACAAGTAGCTTGCTGGTCTAAAAAAACCCATAACTTTATCATCATGTCTGCTTTTTATTTTGATGAGATACTTTTCCCCATGATCATTTGGAAGTTTAATCAGCTCTCTTGAGAAAATCTAATACAATTCAACCAGTTTTAATGCCCAAATAAGCAAGGTGCACACAGCATTTCCCAACCTAGACACCATGTGACAAACTAACTTCTCCTAGACAATATTCCCTTGGTTCCAAGCTCACTCATCCTTGATCTCTATTTTTAAGGTGTAAATCTGGCACCCAGGAAAGTGAGAAATATGTAGCTTTGTCCTGAGCCAGGAATCCTGTGAATATGTCTCAGGCAAGATAATCTACAGAGCTCAGAACACGCCCTGCGACCTGAGAGATGCTCCTCCTGTCTTCGCCGTTTCCTATAAATAGTGGTTGACTACTGAACTTCACAGAAAATGTCAGCTCCAGCGACATTTTCCAGGACTAAGAATTTAGGTCTACCTGAATTTCTTCTTGAAGTTTTATAAAAGATTACTTAAAATAAGGCTACGCATGATAATGGACACTTTAACTTCAGCTAGCGTGTGGCAACAGAAAAAAAACATCTTGTTAACATTGTTATTTTCAATCAAGTTACTCCTCATGAACACTTCTGGCAAAATTCCCTGAAAGGATAGAATGAATTTGTATTTTAAATGATCCTGAAAAATACACGTCGCTGCTTCTTATAAAGTATTAGCTAAAGTGCTCACTGGTGATAGGACAATGGGAAACAAAAAAAATGTGACTTAGTTCTCATTCTCAATTGCTCAAGTGATCTAGAAGGAAGGGATGTTTCAAAAGATTTCTCAGAAATGCTCCACATCCAGGGTCTCAAATAAAATCGCTAATTTGTCTTCAAAACACCAGTTTGCACTGATGGAATATCTCTGTCTGATAAAAGGCCACAACCCAGTACAAGGTAATCATTAGGGAGACATTATTATTATTTTGCTAATTAGTCAAAAATCATTGGCTTTCCCGTGGCTTCTTCCTGCTGAGCAATCATTTGATCTTGCTTATGTTGACAAACACACACGTCACCAATTCTGCCTCATTTATCCTTTGACAGGGACGGTGTTTGCTTCTCCGTGTGTAAAGAGAGGAAAACTAAGCAAAGGCAAACAGGCAACAGGAACCACGGGATAACTCAGACTCATTTTCTTACAAACAAACAAACAAAAAATAAACAGTGCAACACCTTGTTTTCTAACAAACTGGCTTTTGCGTGCTCTGGCAAGTGACAACATGGATTTTATATCCCTTAAGAACAAACCAAATCAGGAAGTGAGGAAAATTGGTGTACTTAATATTGAGAGAAGAAGCAATTGATAACCTAGCAAAAGACTGAAAAATCTTATTAAATAGTCAAAGATGTGGAATGATCTTTTTTCTATTTGAATTAATAATATTGAGCATACTTTCGGCTAGAAAAAGATAAAAAGGACTTTCTTGCCTCTATTTGGTTAAAATATAAGAAAAATGTTACATTCTGTGTAAGACAGACTTTCAAATTCAGTGTGACGATCATTTGAAATTCCAATCAGGCTGCTTAGATTCTGTTGCTAAAAAAAAAAAAAAAAAAAAAAAAAAAAA
>NW_022589728.1:14971222-15038517 GCF_004348235.1 Phoca vitulina | reverse complement strand
AAAAAAAAAAAAAAAAAAAAAAAAAAAAAGGCAGTATCTAAAATAAAGTATCTAATAACTACTTGAGGAAAAATATATTTGCTTCTACAGTAGAATGCATCAGATCTATCTGATGATTCTTAGCAAAATTTCGTGGTTTGGTCAGCCCTGGCCAGTTAATAGGATCAAATGCTTGGTTGATTGATTGATTATTTATGCAGAAATCATCATTATGATAAGAAAAAAGAAGGCGACTCAAAGGTTCCAAGTAAGAGGGCATCTGTATGTGGCTAAGAGGGGAGGTCAAGACAAGAGCGGGAGAGAGGGGGTAACTGTGTATATTCCGGTTAGAATAAACTGGGGAGGTCAGCTGAATTTTTCAAGTGAAGCTACAATAGGAGCCTGGTGTTCCCAAACAGCTTCTCAGGTCTATGTTGTCTGTAATCTCAGAGGGATTAAAAATGAAGTAACATTGTCATCCACCCAGATACTGTGACTTAGCTTTAGGCAGACTCCAAAATTCTTAAAAATGCCAGTGCAGTGGCTTCTACATGAACACTGAAAAAAAACCCTAGATTAAGTAGCTGCTGAGATGTGAGAAACACAAGTCAAGGAAAATTCCCTCTGTGTCTTCATGTTTATTTTTAAAGTATAGGTTCAGTGATATGGATGTGATATATCCATTAAATTCTCTGGTATTTTTTATTAGCCATGAAAACTCCACTTAATGTAAATTCCTTTTAATTTTTCCTAAATTTTGCTCATGATTTTCATTTGTGAATGTAATTTGTATTAGGAAAACAGTACCAAATTGCATTTTAAAACACTTTTCCTCCTATTCAAAATTAATATATTACAGCTCACTGTGTGTATTTGTTAAGTAAGAAGCACTCAAAATCCAATAGCTTAGCCTCTTTTTTGACTAGCATCCCAACATATATTAGGCTTTTCATCAAATAGGAAAAACATTATAAAAGAAAAAATAGTAATAGCCCACAGATAAATGATTTGGCAACTTTCAAGAGGTTAAATATGCTGCTGCCTTTTTATACAGGAATTGTAAAAGGTGAGACCATTGTCTAAGTCTTTTGATGTTGACATCCGTGGAATCAAGGTGGCCTGGATGTCATGTTTTAAGTCAGAGAACAGTTATTAGCTAAAAAGAAAAAAAAAAGTTAAATTATGGTGCTATATGAACTTTATCTCAAGTGCTTTTCTAAGCCATTTCATAAACAAAAGCAAAGTAATGTAAGATTAAGCAAAAACAAAAAAAATTCTTCCTTTGTTCACACAATTATATCTCCAGAAGATAATAAGTATATGTTGTTTAGGTATCATTTAAGTGCTATCTCAAATGCTTTCCATTCTTGTGAAGTAATCAAGGTTGGCTTACTACACAGTTTGTATATGTATTTATTTCCACCCCAAAATTTTGCAAGAAAAAAGAAGTACCAGGGCCCTTATCTCCCTAACTGACTCTGTAGGAAATATCTTTTTTTTTTTTACCCATGATTTTAGAGATAAAATTAACTCCTCAAAAATAAAATGCTTTCTTCAGAATGTTTGACAACTTTACAAAGAGAAAAATCAGTATTTTATTCATTATTTGCAAATAAAATATTACAATAAAATGCTTGTCCTCATTTTAAATGGATGCACTATATTAACAAACAGAATATTCAAGGCTTAACTCAAATGATTAAAAACTGTAGCTGTCTCATTAATATAGGATTTTAAGGTAATGGCGTACAGCTCATTGGTTCTTTGTGTGAATAATGTGATCAAATGAGGGGGGGGAGGGGAGGAAGGCTAAAAGAATATGGGATCATAAGAGCTTATTTTCATTGCCCATGAGGAAAATATATAGAATAGTATCCCTACCCCCATTTTCCCCCAAAAATGATTTTGAAATGTTGAAATACATCTTTTGGGGCTAGTGTTTGTCAACACTGATGGCTAAAACGTATCTGGAGGAAAAAAACAATGTGCTTATTGATTTGGATTATTACCAACTGACTGTCTAAATTTCTCTTCCACTTGAATTACAAGGGTTATATTTTGATTTTGATTGTAACTCTTGTATGAGTCTCCAGGTATGACGAGACAGGGAGAGTGCGTGCACGCGCGCACACACACACACACACACCTCTGACCTACTACCTTTAGTCTGTTACCTATTATCAACATATCACACATTTGTCCATTTGAACAGCATCTTTGTTCCAGATCTGTGAAATTATTTCACGAACTATAGTAAGTCCCGTAACAATCATTATTTTATTAGGATATAGTCCACTTTCCAGATCCAAAAGTAAAATCACAGCGAAAAATGAATATTCCAAGCAAGAACTAAAAGTAATTTAAAAAATCTAACTCCTTACTCAAATTATTTTTTTCTCAAGTGTTTAGACCATTTCTTATCTCTCTCAAGAGTGTTGAAAATCTACACACATGCAATAAAACCTTTAAACCATGTTACCTAAACACTGAATCTACTATGTGAAAAAAATAGAAATCTCACACCACATTCATTTATAGTAATAATTTCATGCTTTGTCAGCATGTCATCTATTATCAAAATTGTGGACAAATATCCAGATTAATTTGTTCAACAATAGGGAACCACTGCATGACAATAGAAGGCTTTTCTTTACTTTCTTTGTATTCCAAACCCTGTAATATAGGGCAAAAATAAACAAAAGAAATACACATGATATATTTACACAGTGTGCAATCTATGTATTTAAAGAGACAGAGTTTTTATCACATAAAGGTAGCCAGTGTTTTCCCAGAAAAACTGACTCAAAGAAAACCCAAATCAATGTTCAGTAGACAATGGAACAATTAAAAGAAGTCATTTCTGAACGAGTCTCTTGCACTGCAGCTTAGGATGTATCTTTAGGGTTAAGCAGGCAGCAATGGAGCCTCCTATAATCTCTGCATTCTGGAAGGCAGTTTGCTCCAGGGCCTCCACTGGCTCTTCCCTATGCTTGGTCTCTGCCACTGCTTTGCCCTGCCTCCCTGTGTCCAACGTCAAAATCACACACAGGCAATAGGAAGAAAGCCCTCTGCTTCTGCAGTCATTGTGAGTGATGGCGATGCACCAGCACGATGGTGAAAGTGCCCGAGCCACAGGGCTGCCTCCAATCACTGGCAATTATCAAAGGCTCCCTGAATTCTTCCCTCCGTCCGTCCCAGGCCCTGGGAGGGAGCTGCACTGGGAAACAGAGGCATCCTCAGGAAACCGTTGCATCTTAAGATTTCTATACCGTGCATTTGGAGCCTCTTTTTTCACGAGGATTAGAAAAATACCACCTCACATCTATTCCCAGTGAATGTCACAAATCTGTTCTCAGACTAAAGAATATCCTTTTCAAGAGAAGATGCTAAAAATCCCAAAGCTGACAGCTAATATTTTTGTTCCATTTTAATTAAATGCCTAAAACCCTAAAGGCATCCACAGTATTCATTCCAAGAGTTATTTATCTAGATAAACTGTGTATTAGTGTAGGTGAGAGATTATCATTTTATCACATTTTATAAATTGCACGTGGCTACATGCCTGCATATCTCAGTCTCTGCTTCCAGCAGATACTGTATTTCTTAAAACATCACAAACAACATTTGATTTTTTATGCTACAGTTTTCAGAAATATGCATTATCACATTTTATTTACAATAGAGGTTAGGTACATAATTCTGCTGTAGAGATGCTGTGCCGGATAATTGTGCTCCAGCTAACCTACCTAAACAGTCTTCAAATGGCAAAAAGATGGACTTATGCTTAAAGTTCTCGATAAGGAACTAAATATATTTTCGCAGCCTCCACACATTCCTGAAGGCAGATCCTGCTGTGGCCGCCTCTCTAAGCAATGCAGCGGGTGTTTGCATATCTGCATAAGATGCTGCAGCGTGGCCAAGTGCTTGAATCCTTTCCAGAACGAGGGCGCATTCGTGATTGGTCCAATTGATCACTGCAGTCACTTGATATTACATAAAAGGTTGGTGTTGAAGCATATGGATTGGATAATAATCAGAGTTGTTCTGACATGGTCTATTTAATAATTCAAAAAGGGAAATTTGAAAATGATTCTGCATAAAGCTGCAGCGCCCGGTTGACACTTTATTTATATCAAATGCTCGTTGTGTAGTTTGTGAGCTGTGCAGATTGCCTGTTCGATGTAGTTCTTTTTCTAAAGCATCAATATTCCAAATCACCATCAGCAAACAATCGTGCACATCACCTGTCACTATGGAAGGGTTGAAGTGTTCAGTTTCTCCGTACACTGAGGTAGCACAAACCAATCGGTAGAAAAAAATCACCATTTGTGAATGTACCCAAAATGTTAACGTAGGACAGGGTTAGAGACTGGGTGAACTTGATTACACAACCTGGAGAGAAAATACTTATTGGTAACAGTCACGAGTGGTCAGAGTGTTTCTATTTCATATATTCTTTATATCGACTTGCTTGAGAAATGCAGGGGGGGACTGCAGCTGGATTAGTGATGCTAACCTCCTCTCAGATGAACATGGACTGGAGCTGTTTCAGTAGGGTGGAAAAAAAGAGCTAGATGTTCATGGTTCCATGGGCTAAGCCTAAACCCTTAAAAAGGCTCTGAGCACGATGGGGGATAGGCAGGCAGAATTTCACACTCCAGAGGTGGGGCTTCCTCCACATCTTTTAAGACCCCTATTGGCCAGTGCCCTTGCTGGTCACCCTTTTGGCCCCCAGGGCACATCTGCTCTCTCACCATTTGTGAACCACATCTCCCACACCTGTGACCTGGGAAGGGCACTGCGATGTATCACGGGCTTTCCTTCTGACTACTCTAACCGAAGAGCTGCCTCAGATGACCCTGTGGAATTTTTAAAAATCCGCTTTGTAAATACCAAGTGGTAACAATTTAAGTTATGAAAAGCAAAGCGAATCGTTATGAAGTTCAGGAAATATATTCCTGTCTTACATTATACTTTTGGTCTCAAAAGCTAATCACAGCGTATAGCTCCCTCACATATATACAAGTTCATGATACATAACGGCAACCGTGGCAAAGGTTTTGACACCATAAACAAGTACAGGTCACATGTTGTAATAATCGCATGTTATTTTAAATGCTAGACTGGCCCCTAATGTTTTTTCTCATTAAAAAATTATCAGAAAGATTTTAATCTTGAAGAAAAGCTGCAATCTTTAGTACATCTTCTAATCTTTTGTATTTCGTCCTAGTAAGAATCGATGCATGAAATACTGACATATATCCAGCCTCAGAATGAACTAATTTAATAGCCATGGCCCAAACTTCTTAGCAGCAAATCAAAATGCGCTCATAAGACACCTGGCTGTCAAAGGTAATGTTTTTCTATGCATAAAATAATTTTAAGAACATTTTCTCTTTTCTGTAAAGGAATCTAAGAAAGACAGATGACAATCAACATGCAAGAGACATCTAAAGTGAAAATAAAACAAATTAGCTGACACAAACAATGAATCATGGAACACTATATCTAAAACTAATGATGTAATGTATGGGGATTAACATAACAATAAAAAATTTAAATAAATAAAAAATAAATAAAACAAAAAAACAAAAAAACAAAAAAAACAAATTAGCTGATATAAGAAGACAGCAAAGTGTGATCACGCACACTCAAAAAGGTCCACCTTTCTTGGCCTACATGTCCTTGATTTCAATCCCCAAACTACTTATAACTCATCACCATTGCTATCTGCTACAGTTAATATTTAAGATGAGATAAGACGAGATGGGATGCCATTTAACATTCCCCTAAGTTATCGTCATTGGAAATGAATATGCCTATCTGCAGCTTCAAATCATCCTAGCGAGCTTCCAGGGAGACGAGGGGAAATCTGTGCTGTTTAATAAAAACCTCCACTTTTTCTTGCAAGTATTTCTTACCATGATGAAGCAGTTACATTGTGCTCACATGCAAAGTTGCACTCACCGTCCTTGATTTTCTGAAGAACGCTCTGGGTGAATTTAACGAACGAGAAGGTTAGGGACACATGGCATTAAGATAAATTAAGAAGGCCTCAGGCCTGAAATCGTAGGTTCAACCTTTCATTTCTGATCAAAACTTTTAACTCCTGCTAAAGAGAATGTAATCAAGGGGCAACGTGGAAGGTCACAGATGAGGAGAAGACCAGGACATCCATGTGCATGTGACCTTTATCCTGGGATCTGAGTCCAAAAATCTAGATGCTGACCAAAGGAGTTGATAGCATTCTTTCTTGGTCTACCCTCATCCATACTATTCCTTGGTCACTGATTCCACCTCTGATCTGGTCTGTTCATCTCCCATATAAATGAAACAAAGAGGCAAAAAGGAAAAAAAAAAAAAACTGCATTACTTTATTTCATATTTGTAACCTAATTTCATCCTGAAAAGTATTTTATAGGCTTCATTAACCCCATTTTATTGATGATGAACCTGAAGCCTAGAAAGTTTAACAACTTACCTGGTGTCAGGCCCCTGATACAGTGGTGAAGCTGGGTTTTTAACTTTGAGCTTAAAGTCTAAGTTCAGTGACTTGTCCCCTAACTAAACTACAAATAATCAATGATAATAAATGAGCCACACACACGTCATCAACTTGGATAATCAGCATCCTCTACTTATATAAAGGGCAGTCCTCCACTCGATTATCTGTTATCTAATAATTGATTTAAATAATGATTAATAAGTACACTCATATTGTTGGTTGTGATTCACAGAACTGAGACCCCGTCATAAAACATTAATCACAGAAATATGACAGAAGAGACAGAGGATTAGTCAAAGGCTTTCTAAACCACCCTTCCCCAAGACAAAAGTCAACAACATGATTATTTAATGACACCATAGTATTTCTCTGTAGGAGCTTATCTCCGGGGCAGACTATTGTCGCTTTCCCCCATAATGCTGCTGCTATTTTTAGCCTGGCTTCCAAAGATGGAAACTTAGAGATTCCCCTGCCAATAAAGAGCCATCCCATCACTTGCTTCTGCTGGGCCAATGAGAAGCGTATGGGACAGCCCACCTGAAACCATTTCCCGTTCTCTAGCAGCCACAGGGATAGTCTCTAGAAGTAAACTGCAAAGTATTCAAGATATATAGTCCTGGAAATTTAAATAAAATGGGTTGGTTTTGCTTTAAAAAAAATTGAACACTTTTATATGTATTGGGATCAATGACGATTTAAAGAAAAACCACCGGTGAATGCTTTTACAACTTCAAATACTGTATTACAAAATTAATGGAAAGAGCACAGAGTTTATAGGGAGAAGACGTGAATTCAAGTTCCACCTCTGCTACTTACTATCCGTGACCCTTAGTGAGTCCCTGTCGGAATGTCGGTGGTCTCATCCTTACTTTTCCACGGGATTGCTTTACAGGTTTATTGAAACAATTTAAACTATGAATTTGCTATGCAATCTAAATTATTATCAAAATTTCCTAATTTAGGGGCGCCTGGGTGGCTCAGTCGTTAAGCGTCTGCCTTCGGCTCAGGTCATGATCTCAGGGTCCTGGGATCGAACCCCGCATAGGGCTCCCTGCTCTGCGGGAAGCCTGCTTCTCCCTCTCCCACTCCCCCTGCTTGTGTTCCCTCTCTCGCTGTGTCTCTCTCTGTCAAATAAATAAACAAAATCTTTAAAAAAAAAATTTCCTAATTTAATATTTCTGTAAACTCAGATATTTAAGTAATTATTTTCTAACAGAGAGATCTCTTTCGAAATGAAATCAAGTGTCCCCAAGATCTGAAAAAAAATCAAGAGGTATCATTTGATTGTACCTCTCTGCTCCTATCTAAACTAAAACTCCTGTTGTACTCTTTCGTACTCTCTGTAATTTATCTTCACAGCATTTACTGAAGACTCTTAAAAAAAAAAAAAGAAAGAAAGAAAGAAAGAAAATTATGGACTATTGGCTTGAACCTCCAAATTCCTAGCATGTGGGAATACAGAATATCCTCATACTTGCTGCAAATCCCAGAACATTTAATAAGCCCCAGCCTTTCTGGCCACCTTGATTTAACCTCTCACTGATCTGGGCACAAAGGGAAGCTCTTTTATAGTTTATCCACAGATAACCCACTGTATCAAGTTTTTCTCGAGTTTAAAGGATCTCAGAGCACCTCACAGCTTTCTTTCCCCTTTTTGGTTCTATCTCCACTAAGTGTTTTCTTCCTCCCCCTGTAGAGGACAACTGGTCAATCCCTCCCTTGGTGACCAGTGAATGGTTCCATCTATACCTAGTGCCTTCAGTATCTTCAGTCCTCCCCGCCAAGCTCCTTTCAGTATTTTCCCAAATAATTCGATCCCGTTCATCGAATAATTTCTAATGTGAGCTATTAACATAAACTGTTCTCTTCTTTTTATATTCAGCATTATTTGTATTATTTGTCAACTGCTTCTCCATTTGACCTATCAGCTCCATGAGGCACCATTATCTGTTTTTCTCATCACTGAATTTCTAGCACCTATATGTAAGTTTTCAGTAAATATTTGATGATCAAAATTAATAAAGAAGAATAAATAGGAACTAAAGGAGAGATAGGAAAGCAGATCACAATGCAAGTAATTATAGATTTACATCAATTTCTAAGGAAGTTTTCTTTAAGTATCTATGCTTCAGAAGTAGTTACCTTCCCATTTTCCACCTACTTGAAGGAGGGGGACAGAGAGGAGAAAGGGGAGAGGGAGGGAGAGGAGAAACAAAATAATGTAACAGTCAATATTTAAATTGCATTGGATTTTTTTTTTTTGCATTGGATTTTTTAATGAAATATCTATGATTTTCCTCAGTAAATTATTAAATGGCATTTCTATTTCATATATTTAGGTAGATAGTCAATGAATAGGCTTTATTACAGGTGTACATTAGTAAGAAAACCCTGAAAAAAAAAAAACAATAATTTTTTAAAGCGCTGGAATTGCTGAAAAAATATTCAGACGCTTTCAGCATTTTGTGTTAAACTTTAACAAATAGGAATGTTATTTATTGATCTGAATGTGGAAATCAATAAAATCCCTTTGATCCTTGTTATGATTTAAAGAATTTCTCAATTTCTGGTTGGAATTAAATCAACATCTGGAGTGGGTGATACATGCCCTTTTTCTGTATATGATTAAAAAAAACCTACCAAATGGCACAATAGACTTTAATATTATGGGGAAACGCATCTGCCATTTGGGCTACTTTCATTCTGATGAAATGGTTTGGGGTCAGCACACAGTTGCAGCTCCTAAATGCAAATCACTGCGTGATCCTAGCACATGGAATTACATCAGCGCTTTTGATGAGAGGACAGAATCAATACAGAGGTCAAAAGTGCACAATTGGGAGGAGAGCCGCAATCAGGCACTGGGATTCCCCAAGATTACAATTCCCCTGACGAGACAGAGCAGTTGTAAGAGCGTCCTTAATGTAGGGAGGCTACCTACCGACCATGCAAAGGACTCACTCGTGAGGGTTTTATCTCTGCCCACATTCATCTCTGCACCGACTTGATTGGATTATGCTGCAAAGTTGGCCAACAAAATGCTGACCAAAAAAAAAAAAAAAAAAAAGAAGACCAAACTTTCAGAAAATCAATACCAAATAATTGCCCAGGCCACGCTGGAAGATAAACTTATCCTACACGTTTTATACCTTCAGTTCTAGAGTGTGGTAAGCCACAGAGCTGAGGGAGCTAAGCTGTTCTTATTGTGCATAATATACCTTTATACATCAGCAGGCAGCACAAATCATTTCCTCCCCCGCTGCTCAATACCCAGTGATTCCATCTCTTCTATATTCATTTTTTGTACCGGACTGATGCCCTTAAATGCTATGCTGCTGTCAGTTCTTGGATAACCCTTACCTGGCAGCCAAAGGGAATGCTTAGGAATGAATCTCTTGTCCCCACAGTAAATGTCTTCCAGTAGTGGACTAGTTTGATAAGTTTAAGAAATAGACCATAATATCAACCATACTGTATTTTCCATAAATTCTGTCCTACAGAATACACTTCTCAATTTATTTTAGACTAAATGGATAAAGGATGAGGTGAAACAGATACGGAGGGCCTTTGTTACTGCAAAGTTTCAATGAAATGATTTTGTCTCAAACAATATTATAAGTCAAGATATCGAACCAATTATAAATATAGCATATATATTTGTTTATGCTTCAGTGGCCAGAGCCACTCTGTTACGTAGATTAGAGCAAGAACTATACGATCCCTCTCATTCCTAAACTGAATTTTCCTTTCCCCCAATAAAAAGGAAAAAAAAAAAAAAGATTTATCTTTTGGGTCATGGCTATGAGTCTTCCATATTATTGGTTCCAAAATGCGATTTCAAGCTTAGACAACAAAGCAATGACCTGGGAAAAAGCAGCTCAGTGGCCAAATGTATGAACTGGTAACTCCCTATTCCAGACACTGTCTTTTTTATTATTGTGTTAAGAAAAATAGATAGCTGAAAATATTTCAATAAAAATAACAGACATGCCTATTCAAAACTCCTCAGATGCTAAATTCCTGCCAACCTTGTACATCTCAAAGATATCATATTCCCATTTATAGAAAAATCTACCACATAATATAATTTGGAGATGCAGGCATAGAACAGGAAGAAAAGCCTGGAATAAAAAGAAACTATGTCAAGGTATTTTAGCATGAAATTGGCTTGAACGGGGGGGGGGGAGAGGAGGGAGTTTATAATCACTGGATTGCATAGTCAGCTCCTTAGAAATATATTAATTTTACATGATTGTTCCTTTGCACTTTATGACAGAAAGAAAGACCCTGTTAACATTAGTCCAGCTTCATCTTTAATCACATTAATTCAGTAACATGTTATAATTGGAAGATGAAAGACTAGTGCTTTATTTACATAAATATAAACGATAAATGAGCAATTTCTGAATTGGAGCAAATCAATACACACTGCATTGTCATGTTGACCTCACTAGCATTGAGGTCAATAAATGTGTGAA
This sequence comes from Phoca vitulina, assembly GCF_004348235.1. Classification (NCBI taxonomy): domain Eukaryota; kingdom Metazoa; phylum Chordata; class Mammalia; order Carnivora; family Phocidae; genus Phoca; species Phoca vitulina. Next base: position 15,027,555 of record NW_022589728.1, on the reverse strand, counting down.
TCCTCAGAATAATATCCCATCAAAACCAGAGGCAAATCTCCAAGTCTCCAGGGATGTTTCCATCACTCCTTTATCCTCCAGTCTGAGGCTAGCTGATGAATATGTGACAATGTTAGATAGATGGAATGCAATATTTGAAGTGGAGAGGAAAAAAGACCAGGCTTGGTGATCCACTGGCTGATATCTAGCGTATATTGTTGGCTGCAGCTGGGAAAGGGTAGTTAGCATGCTCTTACTCACCAAATGAGTGAACCACAGATGGGAGCTCTCACACTGACGTTTCAGCTGAGCGTCTTGACTTGAGAACCAACAATGCAATTTATTGACAACTGGAAACCTGGCACAAAATGCCATATCTACAGCAACTCGCTAGAATTGACTCTTTTGCCACCACATTGTGCCTTTCTGCCAGGATATTACAACCCTGTGAAGAGTATGTGTTTCTTGTCCTTATTAACAACTCACAACACAATCAAGTGCTTAACATTATCTAGAACTGCTTTAAGAAATTAGACCAGCCTAAGGTTATAAAGAGGAAAAAAAATTACAGCAATCTTAGCAGCTTGTTGGAAAAGAAAGGCAAGATTACTCTTATATAGCTAAATCAAAATTACCCTTGTATAACAACTCATAAATTGCTATTGAAACCATGCTATCCACAATCACCAAATATCAGAATAAAATAAAATCAAGAAATACTTATTGACTATCTATAAATTCAGACTGTTCATTAGAACAGAGTTTCAGGATCATTTACTCTTTGAAGGCAATTTATCATCTGATGGCAGATTAACAAAATTAGAAGACTGAGAAGGATAAAAGGATTCATGAGAACCCCTCCTCACCACCACCACCAACCGATAATGCATAAGAAAAAAACGGGCTATTTTATCCCTGAGGCAACTTGAAAAGGAGTTTACTATTGAAAGCTAAAAAATTATCCAAGTAGAGGGGGAAAAAAACAGCCTCTATTTCTGACTACATGGAACTTAAGAATTAAAGGTTATTTTTTTTTTAAAAAAAAAAAAAGGGATGTGGAAGCATGTTCTAGAACAAATGTTTTCCATGAAAAAAAATTTTAATACACATTTTTGAAAACACCAGATATTTAAAACATGAAGAAATTATTGTTAATTTTAGGTGCAATAATGGAATCATGGTTGTTTTAATTTTTTTTAGAGTACACATTAAAACTACAAGAAAAAATAATGTCCGGAATTTGCTTTAAAATAATCCAGACAGAGAGAAGTGAAGGATTCTGTGTATGAAACAAGATTAATCATGAATTCATAACTGTTAAAGGTGGTTGACGGACCCATGGAAGAGATTTATTACCATCTTCTCTATACTTTGAATAGGTTTGAAATTTTGTATAATACTTACATGTATACATGTAAGTATATGTACACATGTTTTAAATATGTATAAATTATAAGTGTATATGTATGTGTATACATTTATAAATGTATAGGTATGTATATATAGTGTATATAAAAATTTATATTTAGATATTACATTCATATTAGTAAGATATTGAAGAAGTTTTTCTCCACCTAACACTGAATACTGGTTCTCCAGCTTTTTTTGATGGAAGTCTTAAAGTCTGTCATTCGTGCTGAAATGTTCATGAGTAATTCATTCTATATTCACTAAAGGTCAGGCCCTCTGCTAGGTTTTGAAGGTACAACAATCATGAACAAGTTTTCTGCCTTCACGGAGTTTACGTTCTAGAGAGAGTCAGGCATTTATCAAGTGCACAAATGAATAAGCAAGAAAAGTACAGGTTGCTATCAGTGCTCTGAGGGAAATAAACAGAAATGAGAGAAGGAGGCATTGGGCATTTGAAGGAGAGTGGTTAAAGAGTTTCTCTTTGTGAATGTGACTTTGCAGCCAAGTCTTGAAAGACAAGAGGTCAACCATGGAGATGTTGGAAAACATTCAAGGTGGAAGATTAGCTCAAGTAATGATCCTAAAATGGGAATAAACCGGATATGTTTAAAGAACCAAAGAGGGTCAATTTGATTGGAACATAGGACTGACCACACCTGGTCTTGGATTGCATGTGGAGCGTTTGGGAAATAGAGGCTCTGTCTTTATTTCACATATTTCACATGTATTTATTTCACATATGTATCTTTATATGATTTATATCCCATATATGTATATATAAACCTTATATATCACTTATCTATAATATATAAATATTATATATTATATTTATATCTCTTATATATATAAAACCTCCTAATAGAAATACTTATATCTTTTCCATCTTAAATACAAAAATATATAATTTTAAATTTATATATTTGTATATATATAACCTAATAGAAACATGTATATCTTTTTCATCTTAAATACAAAATATTTATAATTTTAAATTTAAAATACATTTTTATTATTACAAAGGCACTACAATTTCACAGAGAAAAATTAGAAAATAAGCAAAAAAGGAGAAAATTAAAATAAAAGACCCATAATTTCCACATCCAGAGTGAGCCACAATTACCATAGTATTCTTTCAATCCTTTCTTTCCATATTTTTGGATGAAATAATGCAAAAAATAATATGCATACGAATTTTAATCTGATTTATTTCACTTAACAACGTAGTGTGAGTAGCTTTCCATCCCATTACACATTCCATTGTGTGGATGACTTGTTTAACCCATTCTCCAACATGTGGCATATAGGTTATTTCTATTTTTTTTGCTATTATCAGTAACACTGAGATGAACACTTACAGAAAACTCTGTGTACATCTTTAATGATTTCCTTGTATTGCAATTCTAAAAGTGGAATGGCCTAACCAAAAATCATGCACACTGTTCAAGGCAAAATACTTACTTTTGCTGGAAGAAATAGGCATCAAAAGAAAGGTGGTTGTCTTCACGGTCCTCCAAATGCCTTCTTGTTCTATTCCAATTCTAGATCTTCAAACTTCCACTGTCTGTTGCTTAAATTTTCACATGGAAATGATTCCTGCAGGATGGCGTTTAAGTACAAACTCATACAGACAGACCTTGATAGGTCTTTTAATAAGGTGTATCGAATCTATCCTTCACACAAAGAGATACAGTGGGGTAGGGGGAGGAGGTGTTTGTTTTCTTCTCTTTTACTTAGGGACTATATTTAACCTATATGATAAATCTTAAATTAACTTAGATTCCAACAATTAGAATTGGAAGGAAATTTAGATTTTCCTCCTTCTTAGCCTTCTCCTTTATTCAGTGGAATTTGTCACTGTCCCAGTTAAAAAATGGTGCTCAGAAATGAAGATGACTTTATTTCCCATGACCTGAATATTGTATTTCGATTAATGCTGCCTACAATTGGAATCTTTGTCTTCATTCTGCTCTCAAAAAATGAAAAATGATTTTTTTTTTGTACTGGTTGGCCTTCAGTTTTCTCCTAACAATTTCATCTTCTTACGATTTCTACCTCTGGGTCTACAGTACACACACACTAAAGCTTACTGCCTTTCGACTATTTTGAAACATTTTGGATCTCTTTCTACAGTTAATCTTTTGTACCTGTCTCCCTTTTTTTCTCTTTCTTTGTTTCTTTTCCTTTTCTGCAGCTACTGTCTTTTTTTTACTTATGTTAGATAGATAGACTGAGGGCCACGCTCTTCTGGAAAGGCAGCATTGACATAATATTGGGCAGATGGAGAGAGAGCCATCCATTCCCAAGGTTTGTTCAGGACTCTTTAGGACTTGCCCAGAGAAACTTGACCTTGTTCATTATGGGTGAAGTAGCCCTAGGATCTCCTTAAAAGTAGGGTACACAGGGTTTGAACAACCCTTGGAAATGGATGGCTCACTCTCTTCCTCCCCAATTTCATATCGCCCACCCGTGCTTTTCCAGAAGAGTGTAGCCCTGAATACATGGGGGAAAAGAAAAAAAAGAGAGAGAGAGAGAGAGAGAGAAAAACAAGGGATTAACTGTAGAAAGATTCCAACATGTTTCAACATAGTTAAATGGTGGTAAATTTGGGACTTCTAAAACAAAATGTAACATTCTGTTAGGACCAAATTATCCTAATGTTTGTCATTTGAAACAAAGTTAATTGAACTCCTCAAGCATGGATGAAGGATTTAATTATGTATTTACACGTTCCCACTCTCAACAGACTGAGTTCCTCAAATCAGGGGGTGTATTTTATTGATTCTTCTTTCCCCAGCACTCTGAAAAGTGCCTGGCACAAAGGGTTTACCAGAAATATTTGTTGAATGGATGATGAATAAGTAAATGGATGAGTACATTCCGTGGCACAAATCATTTGTAGTATTTATAGGGTATGAAGATTGATTTTCAAGTTTGCGATTTCAGATTCAATTAATATATGTAAAAACTGTCCAACTCCATTGTCACAGTGAGCACATGACTCATTGGCACAAAGACACCCCCTCCCACAATGACCTTTATTTTAAACAGCTTAAATGCACAAACCTATGCTTACTTTTTTGCGACTCTCTAAAGTTCTCTATAAAATTATTAACCGTTGTTACACAAAATTAACATGTTTACAATTGTCGCCTTATTACTTCAACAATTCACTTGGAAATCCAAAAGCATTTCCTCAGTATCATTTGCTATAAACCATTTGACCTTTTAAGTATGAAATAATTCTGATTTCTTATTTTCAAGTTGAAAGTTTTTCGAATAAATTAGGTAGAAGCATTCTCTCTTACTTTTGTTTTCTCAAAACTTTAGGTCATATTCAAAATGGAAATAGAAATGATCCAATTTGCTTTTGCAATTATTTGTATATCCAATTTGCTTTTGCAATTATTTGTATATCCTATTTGTTTATCCTTTTATCCTAAAGATTCCATTTTTTCTTAGGTAAAACTTCCCATTTTGTTCATCAGAATGCCCTCTACATTTTGAAAAAGTTTTGTTTTGGTAGGCCCTTCTGCCCACTCTCTGATTTTTCTTTCCTATCCAGAATCTTAGTCTCTTATAAATTTACAACAAACTATTAATCCCTCTACCCTCTACCCTTCTCAGCTTATGAGAAGGGCTACCCAAACATATCTGCTTAGAGGGTGATAATGTCTTCTTTGTTTCCCAACTGTGAAAGTTTACCTAAGTTGGCTCTTCCAAAATCAGTGCATTTCTCCATGTTCACCCTCTTTTGAAAATTATAAAATCATCTCATTTTTAGTTCACACTGTCAAAGTTTCACAGTCCAAAGATGAAGGATACAAAAAGGCATGTGTTATCCCTTTTTGTAGTTATAGGTATTATGATTATTTATTAATGTTGTTTATTATTTTATTATTGCTTATAAATATGGCTACAATTTGAAGTTTGGCCTTCTATCTTTTCCATATTTAGCATAAGATGATAGGTCTATAGTTCATTTATACCACCCTCACCAGGAATGTTCACAATTCTAAATACTGCTGTATGAGCTTAGTGAAATCCTACTCAACCTCTACTATCCAGCTCACCGTGAAGGTTCCTTTGACTTCTAAGGAAATATTGCTTACTGATTCCTTGTGCTATTCAGGTGCTCATCTTTTTATCACTGCTTCTTTCTTATGACAACTGCATCCTGGATGAGCATCCTCTTCCCCCTGCTCCCAGTCCATGTGGTTCTGCTCAACTCCTCACGTTCCTTTAGTTTGTGACCCTGGCGCAGGTGATCAGTGTATTCTCTCCCCATAGTTTCAGACACTGTTTCACAAAGGGGCACAAGATCTAAACCAGGCCAGTGTGAATTATTTCAGGACATTTTACTAGAGTTGGTGGGAAAGATGTGCATTTTCCAATGGGATTGCTAAATTGAGGATGGTAATACCTTGGAGCTGCCCAGAACTATGCTATGCAGAGTCCCAACTGGATAAAGAAGCCAAGACAGAGGAAAGAGACAGAGAGAACAGACAGTGAGTGAGACACGAGGAGAGACAGAGACTAGAAGCTGACTTGCTCAGCAGCCCTCATACTGTTACACTTATCTATTTCGTTGTTAACGTTATTTGTTAGCAGGTCCATATTACACACAGCACTGTGAGCTCCTCAAGAGTATCACTGATGCTCATCAGGGCTTTGAATCTGGTTTTCCTTTCACACCCTCCTTAAGTAGGGTTTTTTATGTAAATCACAAAACCCACGCAAAATGAGTTGACTCTTTTTTCAGCTCACCTGAAGTTGGCGTGATGGTTAATTTTATATATGTCAACTCGACTGGATTATGGGGTGCTCAGACATTTGGCTAAACATTATTTCTGGGTATTATCTGTGAGGATGTTTCTGAATGAAATTAGCATTTGAATCAGTGGATGTGGTGAAGCAGTTTTCCCTTCCCAATGTGGGTGGGCATCATCTAACCCATTGGGGGCTGGAATGGAACAACAAGGCAAAGAAAATTCATCCCTTCCAGCCTGATTGCTTGAGTTGGGACATCAGTCTTGTCCTGAGAACACTCCTAGTTCACTCCTAGTTCTCAGTTCCTGGGACTCAGTTTGAGTTACAAGACCGGCTTTCTTGGGTGTCCCACTTAGAGGTGGCCAATCATGGGACTTCTCTGACTCCATAACGATGTGAGCCAATTCCTTATAATAAATCTCTTCCCATATATATCCTATTGGTTCTGTTTCTCTGGAGAACACTGACTAATACAGGTTTTAGATAACTAATACCATTCTAGATGCAGAGGAATAAAATTAATTCATTACGTACAATGAATGCCTGAGGGCATTCAGGCTTAATTACCTCACAGACCCTTCCCCCTTGAAAAGGTCTTAATTTTTTGCTATGGTTTCTAATGACTCCTATGTTTTCAGACATAAAAAAATGTTCGTTTTTCCCTATATGACCCAGACCTTGTTTCTATACTGCAGACCCCCAGTAAATATATCCAGTTGGCTTTCAAACCCTATATGTGCAGTGTGAAGTCATCAGACTTTTTCCCAGAAGGGCTCCTCTCCCTGGATTTTCTCTTCAGTCAATGTCATCAGAAAATGGGCAGTCATTATTGACTATTTCTTCATCCCACAAACCTCAAGAATACTTATTCCTGTAGATTCTAACTCTCCAAATGTGTTTTTTTTTTTTAAATCTGTACTCCCAATTCAATCTCTATTGTCATTGCCTGAATTGGGCTCCTTATTTCATATCCAGATTATTTCAAAAGTCTCCTAAAGTCTTTTCTTGCTTCCAGACTTTATTCCTTGAAACCCATCCTTCATAGCCCAACAAGACCATCTTTCTAAATATTACTCTTTGTGTACGTTTCTTGTCTCGCCTTACTCTCTCAGAGCCAGAGTTAGGATTCAAACCAGGTTTACCTGTTCCGAAGCTTATCTTCCTTTATCTGTCATACTGTACTTCCTGAGTTCATCAGAACAAGAGGTTCTTTGCTTGTTTGTTTGTTGTTTCAGCTGTTGTGCCTTGCTTTAAAAAACAAATCACAAAAAAAAAATAAATAAATAATAGATAAAATAAAAAATAAATCACAGGCAAATCACAAATTAGAAAACACAGATTGGAGTTATTCTGGCTAAAGCAGGGGAGAAAATACCTAGGACCCATGCCTATCAGTCTCTTCATGACATCCTCGCATTGCCAGAAAGCTTTTTGCAGATCACTGACCCATTTTATAGATGAGCAAACTAAGTCCTGCTCTCTTCCCACTCTATCAATCTGCCTCCCTGAAAGATAACACATAAACTATTATTTTGAAGAACTCATATCATATGTTCATAAACAAGGGGAACTAATTTTTTTTTATTGAAACTGCTGAAAGCCCTTTAATAATGTACACCATTCTTTGGTAATGCCAAATAGTCATCCTTTTGATTCATCTGTTTGGGAAGTTTGGCTGGCACTTATCAAATTTTCCCATGTCCTAGATTTCATTATCACTTGATCTACCTAGAGCTTGCTGCTATATTACACCCCTCTGTGACAGCCTGCTTATTTGCGATGAGCTTATTTGGCCTCTGTCTGTATTATTTCTTATGGATAAATACCTCTGAGAAAGCAGAATTTGTTGATGGCCTTTACCTCTAAATCTCCTTTGAATAATTGTCATTTTTTGTTGTTGTTGAGGTAGAACTGACATATAACATTATACCAATTTCAGGTGTACAGCATAATGATACAATACTTGTATATATTGCAAAATAATCACCACAATAAATCTATAATTGTGATTATTTTTAGAACTTTTCAGACCTTTAAGTAAACTCAGCTAATTCTGCCTGATAGGTTGCATTGCATTGCATATGTCTTTAACACCCAAAGTCTGAATCAAATATAGTTGCTGATAAGACTTGAAGTGGACTATGTTTGTGTAGAGAGATAGATATATTTCCCACCTTGTTCCCTCTGCTCCCCAAATCCATTTTTTTAAAGATTTTATTAATTTATTTGTCAGAGAGAGAGAGAGAACGTGCGCACAAGCAGGGAAAGCGGGGGACAGAGGGAGAAGCAGGCTCCCCGCTGAGCAAGGAGCCCGATTCGGGACTTGATCCCAGGACCCTGGGATTATGACCTGAGCTGAAGGCAGAGGCTTAACAGACTGAGCCCCCCAAGCATCCCATATGCAGAGTTCTTCTATGTTTAAAATGGTCCCTGTGCAATAAAGATGTAGAACAGAAATGCCAAGTAGTCATGGTTTGTTTGGAAGACTGAGGAATGGAAGACTAGCTCCCAGAAACACAGGACCCAAGGGTAGAAGGAGATGAGGACAGTAGGCCAGGAAGGCTAGGAGCAGACTGCCTGGGAGGCAGGGAAGGTGTCCAGGAACCTTCAATCCAAAGGCAGAGAACAAATGAGGAAGACTACAGAATGTGGGGCCAGATTAGGCTAAAGATGGGATTAGGACCTTGTCAATGAGGACATGATTACGAGCTGTCTCTGCTGTGTAGTACTCCATGGGTCAACTGCGCTGGTTTTGCACAGTATGAATGGCTAAGCATTTGTATTCTCATCTCCCTTACTCCTTCTGAGCCAACCCCTGGAAGCCGTGGGCTGAGTCCCTCAGACTTGGCTACTACCACGGTCACGACATTCTTATGTAAAATGATTACATTTCTAGATATTACCCTAAAGCAGCCTCTCATCAGAATGATGCTTTGTTCCAATCCTGGGTTCTAAAGACATTTTGCAGAGCTCTTTTCCGAACCAAGAAAGAACAATTTGGCAAATATTTTTGTTCCCATCAAAAAAGTGTTATATATGACATTATTATTTTTTCCTTCTATAGATCACCCATGGTGAACAATATCCATCTTCTTTTTACACTGTGAGGTGAAAGATGATTATAACACATTTTCCTCCATTATCAATATTAGCCATAATGCCCCTGAATTTAAACATGTAGGAGGTGCTGGGACAATTCAAAAAACTAGATACAAAAAATAGATTAATTAAAATAAATTAAAAATGCAAAACACACACACACACACAAACAATTCAAACACTTTTTTAGTTCTGTGCCTTCAGCAGCAGTAACTAACCAGCCATAATCCCGGAGAAATAACCAGTCATCTCACCTATTCTAAACCTATGGGCGAGGGGTAGATACAGAATAGGGGGGGATTCATGATAACCCTTGGTAACATACTGTCCTATATTTCCAATACAAAGCTCTCACACCCAGAATTAAACTAAAAACCCACTGAAGGAAAGACAAGTCTTCACAGTGTTTGCACAGCACAAGAAATCAATACATACTTTTCATATCAAAATGTAAATTAATTCACCTTTTTTTTAAAGACCTACCAAAATCAAATGAGAGAGAAACCCAAGCTATAATTTAATCCAAGAAGAAGTATTCAACTTTTTTAAACCAACAAAAAGAGCATTTCAGAAAGAGGCTTGTTACTAATTATATTTTGCTGACATATGCCAATTATATTCAGCAATATTGTTCTCCCAGCCTGTTGGGTCACGTAACAGCCTGAGAGAACAATGATGCTGAATTAACAATTGCAGTGAAGGCTTTCAAGAATCTCTTACTCAATTAGATGCTGACAAATTTACCTGTAAGTCATAAAAATTTTATGAAATTTAAATAGTTTCATAAAGTGCAGGTACTTCACACAGTTAACACAATAGCTCTGAGATATGGAGTCCATTTTTATATATTTATAATGTTCCCTTCTTACATTTAAGTGACTGAGTAATTATGTATTTTTTAGCCGTTTTATCACATAATGTATATATTAAGTTGTCTCTGCAAGTCGTTTGAAACTAATATAGAAAATGTAATTCGATGATTCAATGGCCTTCCAGTGATGTCCAGCTCTTTTATGGTTACGAACAAGTCATTTAACCTTTAGAGGTCCAGTGCTGATCGATCCTGAAGCAAAGATTAATCACAAATACCAAAATTAAGCCAAAAGATAGATGTTTTTAAACATTCACAACTCATAGAAATAAGAATAGTCTTATTGAGGTACTAGAAATAAACACCACCATATGCATTACAGTCTCACTAAGAACACAGTTTGCCTAAGTGTATGACAGAATTGCTTTTCATTAAAACATTATTTTAGAAAAACAGGAGAATGTTTCCAAAGCCATCATACAGACAGAAAAGTAAAGGCACAGAACTAGGATTGCATGATGGAAATATCACACAGAAGGTTTCACACAGACTGAAATGGGTTCCAAGAGTTTCTTTGGACTCTACATCAATCTCCACCACTGCCCCCTTCAGTGAGGAGTTCAAAGATTACTCAAACTTTGAGAACACATAGTGACAAAAATCTTAAAGAATATAATATCGGGATCTTATTAGCTGTTCCAACCTGTTCCTTTGATTGATTGAATAATCTAAGTATATGTGTGTATATATATACACACATATATATAAATGACAAACTCCTTGAGAACAAGAATTGCATTTATCTTCCTTTAAGTTACAGACAGCAAAAGTATTTCATCTCTAATTGAAACATGCTTTACTAATTCCATGTGAAAATGATGTTGGCAAACTTATAGGTACTCAGCCTATGGGCTGACTTGACTTAACATGAAAACTATGTTGAGCAAGACAGATTCTGACCTTCCTTACATTTTATCTTGTAATTATCTGTCTTTTGATGTTATCAAAATTAGCCACCTTTCCAATAATTTTCACATAGTATAAGATATTATGTTCCCAACAAGAATTATTAGAATAATATTATATATATATAAAGTCTTCAGAGTAGCATGGGCTTCCTTTCTAAAACACTCTTGGGCTGTACCAGAAGGAACTGAATAATTTAACAGGAAGTTTGGGTAAATCCAAGATAGCGATATTATTTCCCTTTAAAATAAGCATATCTCTATATCCCCCGGTCTTAGAAGCCCTTGTAAGTTTTCCTTGATACTTTCAGTTTTAAAAAAATATATATGTATATATATGTGAGTCAAGATCAACAGATTTTCTTTCTATAACCATTTCTCAAAACACAGATTCCGGCTCCTGGTTCAGAAGTCAATTAGAATATTTATGTGGGTTGTGGGTACCCTACACTTAGTCTCATTTACATGATCTCTTTGCACTCTGTGAGGTGGGAATGGTTTATGGAACCTTTACTTGATTTTGCATATTGACCTTGACCACTGAGGTTTTAGAAAAATGCTTCTTGCTCGTGCAAGTCAGCCATTGTTCCAGCAGTTCTTCCTTTCAGCCTGAGAAGGCTTCAGGTCATGAGATACGGCCCCTTCCTTGACCCAATATCTTTGTTTGGCTTTTTCTCTTGAAATGATCTTGTGCTGATGTCCATATTTGCACTATCATTCATTCTTTTTTTTTTTTTTTTGCTTTTTCTTCTCTCATTCCCTCCCTCTTCCCCTTACTTGCACATACACGCGCATGCATACGCACACAGAGGAAAATCTATATGTGTCAGACATTCAGCAAGGGAAAGACAAAGGCACTGAGTTAATTACCCATCATTTACTGCTGCTGAGAAGAGCAGATGGCAGCAGACGATATGTAAATGGCAAGGGGCAGTGAATTATTCGATTTTTTTAGATTAATCGTCGATGACAAAGGAAGTGATTACAGGCTGTGACATTTATACAAATGTATAAAGTACATCACACTAAAAAATAGAGCTTAATATTATTATGAGGATGTCAGGCATGTGAAACACTTTTGTCACAATACAAAGCAACAAATTTTACAATGACCCAAGAATATGTTCTCCCTTTACCTTAAAACTTTAGGGAGTCCCAGACTCTGAAAAAAAAAAGGAACTCAAGTCCGAGTACTATGAAACATTCACCGCCCCCAGCCTAACCAAACTAAATAAGCACAAAATATAAGGAATGCCCTACACAGTAGAATGATATTTATTGGAACATGAAACAAAACCGTATTGCTTGCTCACAACAGATCTGGTGCCCTATCAGTGAGTAGACTGTAAAACAGGAAAGGTCCTAACAAAATACAAGCTAGAAATAGAAATTAAAATTAAAGGTGATGTTTGACTGTGAGGCCCATTTATGTGGTGTGGAAGAAGAACAAATTAAAAGAGAAAAGGAAAAAAAAAAGGATTATGTCCTATTATATCAAAATACTACCCTATCAGACACACACAGAGAAAATCTCCCAATAATTTTCAAGGTCAAAATGAAGAAATTTCTGGCCAAGTTTCTCTTCTAAGTAATATACACCTGTGTATAAACATGAGCCCAAGAGCACAGACACACACACACACACACACACACTCTCTCTCTCTCTCTCTCTCTCCCTCCTCTTTCCAAGAGGGAAGTATACATAGTAGCCTGTACTTTCTGTTGCTTCAATAATTAATTGGTACACGAACAAATCAGATGCTCTCTCCTCTGCAGATCAGAGAAACTGCCCCATCATCGAAATGTTTTCAATCACCCTGTTATTAAATCTATATGGTGCTTATATTATTGAAAACAGAGGAAGCCATCGAGCCACACATTTGTTCCCTGAAAGCATTCTGGTCACTGTGGTTCTGAGGTTGCCCCTTTGGATGAGAGCTTAGCTCCAAACCTCGACATAGAGAAAGAGGGAGAGTTTAGGGCACATTTATTTATACTCTTCAGAAATACTTTCAAAACATGCAAGGCAAAACATCACCAAAATTAGTGCTGAGTACTTCACCATTATGCATTCTTTGTTGACAATAGGGCCACTGGTGCCTGTGAGTGTGTGTGTGTGTGTGTGTGTGTGTGAGAGAGAGAGAGAGAGAGAGAGAGAATGAGGGAGAGGGAGAGAGAATCATCCGAGTACGATGGGGTGGGAGCCGGGTTGGGGGAGGGGCATTATTAGTCAGCAGCCGCACTAGATAGACCATTTAAGTCTGCCAATCCATTCTGAATGAACGTGGGTTCAGGAATAAAGTGCAGGCAGAACCAATCTGCCCTGAAGAAAAGGAAAGCATAAAATATTGCACAAAGAAAGGAGAATTTCCAGGGTGGCTTTAATAGCAACCCAAGCTGGCAGGTGCTCAAAGCAAACCATTAGTTGTGCATTCAGGTTTTAGAAAATATTATTGTTTTTCGTTATTTTTTTTCATGTAGCCATACAAAGCGGTACTCACAGATGCAAATAATGCGGATTTATGCCTTGCTATAAACACGATGGGGTACACGACTTGACTACTTCCTTATGAAATTTTACCTGTATATACATGTTACTGACATTATACAAAGTATGCTTAAATATAGGTGGTTACCTTTAGTTGAAATTGAGCCTGAAATGTAGCCACCTTACCCTTACTCAGCATTTCATTTGTATTTTGAGATGATCATATTTTAAATAAAAAGATTGAAATAGTAGTGAAGGTTAACCACCACCTGGAAAAGTTATGTAAATATCTGGACCCCATGACAAAAAAAGGACAATTATTTTAGCAAATAATTCTAGATGCGCTCACTCCATACTCACTCTGTCCTCTACACTTTCAGGGCACAGTGCCTACGACGTTAAGTTCATTCTTGACAAGTAAAAATAAGCCAAACCAAATAATTCTCCCTACATGTGAAGAGGGAAATATTCTGAAGAATTTATGTGTCAGAAAGAATTCTGGAAATACAGGTAAGATCTTACAATATTCAAATAGCAGCCCTATGAAGCCATAGTTGTTTGCTGCTACTGAATCTTTGTTAGGAAATCTCTTGAAAGTCGTCATTCATGCTCCAGACAACCTCATTTTAAACAAAACAAAGCAAAAATTAGAAAACATACTTATCTACAGTGAAAACTATTTCAAAAATAAGCTTTACTTTTAAAAATACCTGAAATAACAATAAGTAATTGGGTTTCAGTCTTCTTTGTATTTTATTAGAAGTCCTCTCTTCCCCAGTTCATAGGGGGAAAAAAAGACAAATGGAAATAAAATTGCCAATCAAACTCTTCTATATGAACTGTTAGGTTGCAGTTGTGTTTATTCTGTTTTAACGAAATGTTTTGTAAATAAAACACATTGAAAATGCTTTTATAGACAATCAAACCAAATTTTATTTGGTTGATAACAGACTATAGTAAGGACATATGTTATGAACATACTATTCAAAATGAGCAAGGTTTTTTTAAAATTAATGTTATCAGATCAAAGTACTACACATAACAAAATCTTAGCAGGTCAAAGCCATTATAGTAAAAATAACTAAATGCCTTTTGAAGAAATATAGATTATAAGTACAGAATATATTAATAGAGTATTACATAAGAACATATATATAAAATAAATACATTATACATAGTTTATATACTAATGGTTGAACCAGAATATTAAATTATAATGTGCATGTGCATTCAAGTTCTAGAAGGAAACATTTTGGTAGTGAATATAGGCATTTATTAAGATCCTAGTATTTCTAAATGACATTTAGAGAATATTTTAAAACAGCAAGTTGGGAATTTGAGGTAAACATATTTTAGGAAATGTATCCAAACTTCAAAATTATTTACTTAAATTGAATATTAGTTTGCCATCAAAGCATCCCTACACCAAATGAAATAAACATTTTCAACGAGACATAATAAGATGAGTTAAAATTTTTAAAGGCTGTCTGCTCATAGAACATAATGAGCCTATGCATTTCAAAGAACACTGAAGGAGATCAGACAAAAATAAAATATTCCCTAAAATCAGAAGACAAAGATCTACAGTCCCAAAGTAATTTGTTTTAGTTTATTCTTTGCTTTACTTTAATGCATATCTTGTAAGCTTCTCCGACCTGAAAATAGAATAAAAAGCTAGGCCTAATGTGAAAAAGTAGACTGCATAGTATGCCTAAGTAAAGAAATATATTTCACGAGAGCTTATTTTTATGCCTTTGTACTTCACCTTTCTAAACAGTATCACTTGTTTTTATAAAACATTTTAGTAACATTTTGCATTTTGCGTGCATACAAACACATATTTTGTGTATTAAATATTTACAATGCATTTTACGTACATAATACATCTCCTTACGCCAACACTAAATTATTTGACAACAGCAAAGATAAAATGTCTCCAAAGAGAGAATGAATGCAGTAGCTCCTTTTTTCTTTTAAAATGTAACCGAATGAGGTAATATTAATGGTATTTCAAAGCATGGAATATCTCTAATTTCCCTACTTTCTTATTTAGAGATGGTAAAATGTATTTTGCCTTTTGAAAAGAACATCAATTCAAAGAATTATGAAATTCTGCCTTGTAAGAGTAGACCTTACATTTAATCTTTGGATGATTCTTCCAGTTCAACTCAACTGACTCCATTTTTATCAGTTCTATTTTTAAGGATAATACAGAATTTACTATAGCAACCTAAACCCAAGTAGTTTTCTCTCACTTTCTTTCTTGCTCTAAATCAAACCCATAGAGCCCTCTATTGGAAGGATTTCAGATTGCACGGTGTTGCTTTTACTCGGAGCACAGGAAATGTTTGGAATGCTAACCTTTTTTATTTTATGCTAACAATTTTTATTTTAGAAGGCATAGGACACGAGTTTATGTGCCGCTTCCCATCACAACAAAAGCCATTTTGTGCCAAAATAGTAAAATACGTAAACACAAGATACCTTTACTCCAGAAACTCCAATCTGTGCTGCATTAGTTCGGGGAATGATGTTAAACTAGCGGATTCTACAGCACCACAGTCATACACTCTGTAAAACACTTGGATGCTGTTTTCACAAAAGGGAATTAATACAGGCATCCTTTGGTTTAGCCTGTAGGAATGATCTAGAGACAAAAGATATACCCATTTGACAAGCAATCATTTAAATAGGTTCTAGGAGCTTTTAAAGTTTTGAAATATTTATGCATTCATTTGCAACAACAATATTTTCCTGTATTTAAAAAGGATCCAATCCAAAGAGAAGATTCCTGGGCTTTTAGGGATGATTTTTTTTTTTTAAATAGAAGGCTTTTTGTTTAGCACATTTTTAATTATCAGATTGAGGAAGGGTGTTGGCATACCAGGACGCCACCTGTCCTGGACAGCTCTGGGTTCCTCTATGCGGCAAACCTCCCTCTGGGTCTGCTGTAGGTTTCTTCAACTTATCCAGACTCCCATTTGGTTTCAACAGTGGCTGGTTTCTTATCACTTCCCACCATCCTTCTGGCTGCTACCCCGAGCTTCATCTTCATCTCCTCGGAGAACTATCCTTGCTAATCCAACATAGCCCGGCTTCCTCTATCAGGAGCATGACACATTTAACTTCATCTCCTATAAAAATCAGTGTTGCTCTACATGCTAATGGAATGACTTTCATGGATAACGTGGCTGACTTCTTGGCTGGGTCAAGTAGCATCTTAGTTGGCATCGAGTAACTAATTTTTTAATGCATTGTCTTCATGAAATTGCCCTCAGTGCATGTGGCAGACGGCCAGAGTTGGAGAACCCTAACAGGTTACCCAACAATTTATAGAATTCTCAATCCTATGGAAATGCGTATGAGAATCATATTTTTGGCAAATTTTGGTGGGTCATCCATCTTAAGGAAGGAAAGAAAAAAAGCATGTGCACAGCAGCCTGTCTTCTCCCAAAGACCCTCGGCTTATATAATAAGGATTAAAAAAAAAAAAAAAAAAGGCAAGCTACTTCATCTCCAAAAAAGGTTTTTTGCTAGCCCCAGGCAAAGGGCACTAGGTCTATTTTTTGAAAGACTCGATTATCCCAAATTATTTAAGAAGATAACAGAAAGTAGGCTTTAGAACCCTTCTCTACATGAAAGGAAATGTTGATCTTCTTACCCCTAAGCCAAACGGAAGCTTTTCTCTAATACTTATCTGAGCATACCTAGTCTGCAATAAAACTAACTTGAAAGTTTATATAATACATATCTGTTTATATAATACACACATATATATATTTTTTTTGAGGGCGTGAAAGAAGAAACATAAGCCAGGGGAACAAAACCTAGGTAGTCATGAAAGTTAAGCAACGGCCCGTAAGTCAAAATTTGGGAAGAATTTGGGAATGAGAATTAAAAAAAAAAATCAAGACTACTGCCCTGCTTATCCTTCTTGCTTTAGTTTTCATGGGAATCCACATGGAGCAACTCTTGTGTGCATTTGCTACAGGCACTTATGTACATTATCTCATTCTGTAGAGGGAAAGAGAATAAGAGGATTCAACATTGGTAAATACGGGTAAAACCAATCCAAGGTTTTGAGACAATTAAATTGGGGTGAAGAAGGTCAAAAGAGTTGAACAGCATTTCAAAAATAATTCCAAAACTAATCTATAGAATTAGAAATGGGATTTGGAGGGAAGGCCAGTTTTCTGAAACTCGAATTCATTTGCATGGTTCTCAAGAATTTTCTTTAGTAACTGCAAGATAAGGATTCCAACTAGACAGAGAATGGTACTCACGATTCTAACTCCTTCATTTAAGGAGCTAAATCTTCAACCAAAATGAAACTCAAAGGATTAGTTTACATCCATCAGATGATTCTGGCCACTTGGTCTCAAATTCCTGAGCTCCGAGCACAGCAACTGGGAAAGGTGTTTCCCTGGTGAACAGATTCATCCCTGCTGTCTCCTGAGTGATGAGAAGCACATATCCATGGCCAGCATTCAGTACGGGCAAGCCCCTGCAGCAATGAGACCTGCCTCAGCATCTTCACACACTTGGCTATCACCGTGATCTAGAGCTCATATTCTGAACTGATGGACCTAGATTAATCCTGTAGAATGAGTCTCTACATGGTCTGCATGCATTTTTTACTGATTAGGTTTCCTTGGTTGACTTTTAGCCTAAGAATCAAATAGAGACGCATTTCTGTCATTTGCATCTTTGCATCTGAATGTCCTCTTTTCAAGAAACAACACTGCCTTCGGAAGATAAAGTAAGCAGTTAAAGAATAATGTCTCTTTGGGGACACACATTAAGTGTCTCTATGTGAGAAAGCATCACATGCTAAAAACAATTTGCCTAACGCCACCCCAAACTTCTGATTCTGAGGAGCAAAGACTGCTTATTGATTACTAAAGTAAGAGTCACCAGGACTTCTAAAAAAAAAAGTGATTGCAGGCATATGCACCTAGTGTCCTCATTAAAATGTTTTGAGCATAAAATCTCAACTGGCCATAGGATCAGAGCATCTGATATTAATATCTACCTGTCTTTGCACCAGAGGACAAAGGTGAGCATTTGGATGATTATATAATTAGTAGGATTCTGCAAATACATATTTTAACTTCTTATTTAATCAATGGAAAAAGAAAGATTTTCATACACATACATATTTTCAGAATCTTCTAAACTCAATTTCAGGATTGGAAGAGTTCCCTGGGTCCCTTCTCTTCCAGTGAAAGTATTTAGTAAAATAGCTTGAGCAAATAATCAAACCATCAATAAGATGTATAATATTATTATTTTCAACAGGCTGAATTTCAGCAAATTAGATCAAATTTGATAAATTTGATAAAAAGCAAAAAATCCATTTTGAAAATTGTCTTAAAAATCATAACCTTAGAAATTCCTTTATCCAAAAACAAAAACAAAACAAAACAAAACAACCTAAAGATCTGTTTTCTTCTACTGAGAGAGTTAAAAAAGCATTCAATATGGAAACCTAATTTTACATGGCAACCAGATAAATCTCTAAAAATGAATAAAAATTATGTGCTAGTGTTTTCTAAGTTGGTCTATAGAAATATCCAAGGAGAGCATTACAATTTAAACTTCTTCCTGTCTTTGTAGACTCTAAATCAAAACAAAGCAGTAGTGTTCCAGGAAACATGCTCATCACTAAGAGTCACAGACGGAATTCTAGAAAGAGCTGGGGATGATCCCCCTCCACCGATGATACATGAGGGGCTCCTGATGCCAGCTCGCTATGGGCTGTATTAATAGTCCTTGGAGCCTGGATTGATGTTAATTAGAAACATCTCCATGTGAAGCACTAAACTTTCATCCAGCATCCTCACATTCCATAATTTTCTAAATTTCAGAAAAAAAACAAATACATCTTTGGCCGTTAAGCTATTAGGAGAATTATATGTATGTACAAGAGAGCAAGGGTTTAAAGTGGGGAAGAATACACCCCCTGGGCCAATCTTCCTGCCTCTAAGCTTGCTGTCTCTCTCTCTCTCTCTCTAAGCCATTCTGGCATTTCATCAACTTTATCTCTGTTAAAATGCTTTATGAATCCATTCACTCCTCTCTTTAAAACCTTCAGTGATGTGAGGTCAAGGGCAGGATCCTTGGCTTGGTGTTTAACATCGGATTGCCAGATAAAATGTGGGATGCCTAGATAAATTTGAATTTCAGATTAAACCACAAACATTTTTTTTATAAGTGTGCAGAATTTGGGACATAGCTAGACTAAAAAAAAAAAATATTTGTTGTCTATCTGAAATTCACATTTAACTGGGCATCTTAAATTTGTATTTGCTAAATCTGGCACAGACCCCGGTCCCAACACTTCTTGTCAGCTAATTTTCCCACCATTGCAGAACTAACTCTACGCTCCAGCCAAAATAGGAACTCTCTGTTCCCCACACACCTGCACTTCCCCGACTCCACACATTTGTTCAGTCCTGTTTCTGCCCATCATGCCCTCCTCCATTCCATTAAACTTCTACTCGTCTTGAAGACCCAGTTCAGATTGCATCATTCCCACAAACTCTGACTTGATAGTGAATTCTTACAACGCACCGTCTTTCACATTAATTCATCAATCATCTCTACCTTGTGGTTTTTCTCCCATTGTTACATCTCAGACTTCATTTAAACCCTGGAACAGGTCTTAACTTTTCTCACACTTAGGCTCAAACCGCCCAATAGTTTAGAAGCCCCGTGAAGCAGGGTGGCTGTTTATCTTGTACATTTGTGTACTGACCCCGGAACATGACCTCGAGCAGAGTATACTTTCAGGAAGGGAAACAGGTGAATACTAATGCTAGGAGGGGCTTATTATGGACTAGAAGTGGCACATATCATTGTAATTCATCCTTCCAACAGACTGGTATCATCCTTCTCTTTAAAGAAACCAAGGCTATCAGAAGGGTTAAGCATCTTGTATCAGGTAACGATAAGACGCAGAATTTGAACCCGGGTCTGACTCCTGAGTCAACGCCACACCGTTGTTTCCGTCAATGCTGTTGTCATTTGCTGCTAGGGCTACGGCTGTCAGAACAAAGTTTGCAGGGCTGGTTTGGAAGGCTCAGGAAATGAAAAATCTAAGCAGGGAAGCTGAGGTCAAGGAGGCGACTAAGGAACTTTGTAGGAAGTGCAGATTGCAGCTGGGGCGGACTCTGCCATCCTGGGAAAAGCCAGAACAGCTGGGGCAGCAGAAGAGAAAAGCCCACTGCATGGGGTGAAGAAAATTAAGTGGAACAGAAGCAGAGCTGACTCCACATTTGCTGGTAACTGAATGTTTGCAAGCAAACAGCGGTCCGGAGCCAGCCCAGGCAGAGAGGCTAGTCCCATGCTCTCCCTGTAGGCTGAAACACTTGGGGTCTTGCTGCAGAGCATGGTTGCTCGAAGAAAGGAGGAAAGGAGAGAAGCAGCAGGCAAAAGCCCAAAGCTGAATTCCCAGCAGAAACTAGGCATTTATGTGCAGTAAATTGCCTGTAGGTCAGTAGATTCTTAAAAAGCATGAAAGCTCCCTAAAGGTCAGTGAACATTTTTAAAAATTTCAGTGCACATTTGTGCACCATTGCATGCTTTGCTATTTTTCAGCTCCAGGCTCAGCAAGGGAGAAATGTGGTGATTCTAGGGTCTGGGAGCCTCACCCAGAGGCCCTCTGGAAAATACCATCTACTAGATATACCATCACCCTTATCTCGGAAGGCTTATCTAGTGATAAATTTCATTTCTGCCTCCCTGCTGTTCAGAGGCCTCTGCAGTCAGCATGAGTGAGATAAGAACAGTGGAGCTGGATTCTCTCCCTCTTGCCACTGTGAATTTGTGACACGGAGGTCTAGCATTTTATTATATTTTGTGTAGTTAAATGTGCATCATTTGGAAGAAGAACATTCCAGAGAACATTCACCTGCCCATTTAATAGCCTCGGTAGCTAAAACTAAAAGCAAGCTGTGGTTGTCAGGATAAGCAACGATTCCCCCACAATGCCAAAGACATTATTATAAACTCAGGATCAATAGACATTACAAAGCAGTGTTGCTTTTATTTTCAGCTTTAACCTTTGAGAAAATCAAGGCTTCAGAATATCGAATCAGATCAGCACATCAGCGATTGCAGACACAGATACAATTGGGGCATTCAATTAGGGTGCTGCCAAACAATTATAAATCTTCTTTGTAAGGTGCCTTAGTTTCTTATCCTGTGTGGATTGCTCACACAAATAAAGCATCTCGTTGTACAGACCTAATTTTTCTTAACATATATCAAAGTGCATTTCCGGTTCACAGTTATGGGATACTCCAAGTTACATATGGAAAAACTAAAGTCAGATAGTTTATAAACCCTAGATGTTGATTAACCTATCAGTGGGCTAGCCAAGATGAGTGGCCAAAATGGAATTAAATGCAAGGGGTATAAGTAACGTCAAAAGATGTAAAATCTGTGAAATCTCAACCAACTGAACAATGCTCTGCGACTGACAAAAGCTTCATGAGCTAGAGACCCCTGTTCAGCCATAACGTTGTAATATCCCTACTGAGGACCACTGGCTTTCTGAAGCACCTAAGATCTGGAGTACTTTCCTTCTAAGGTTGTGTTTCTGCCCACTTGTCGCTATTCATGATGGCCCAAAGGTTCAGACTTGGGGGATGGACACAGAGTGTTTTGGAAGTAGGACAAACTGAAGAGCAGTTACAGGAAGCCAAGCTCCTCCGATAAAGCTCCCGTTCGTTATCTGTTTTAGAAGCAAGACAAATCCTTCAGACACTTCAAGGACATACAGGTATACTGAAATCCAAAATCTTGCTAATAAATGACAGCAACCAGCCAACCACACTGGCTGGCGAACAGCCACCAGAAGTGAAGTGATTCTCTTTGAGCTAAACTGTGAGTCAGGTGCTTTCTTGCTTTCTTGTCCTCTCTCTCTCTCTCTCCTTTTCTTTCCCTGCCCCCTCCCTCCCTCTCTCTTCACTGCTAGCACACAAACACACACATACATACACACACTCTTGGGTGTACACACTGCTAAGGTCAGGTCTATGATAGAATCTAAGATCCAGAGAAATTCATTCTTTTGCCTCTCCTAGGTCAAGGGATGCCCGTGGATTATAAATATCATTAAAAAAAATGTGTCTGCAGGACTAGGGAGCAAGAAGGCCTAGAGAAGCCCCTACTTACTTAATATGCTATCTTCATACACGTGAAAAGGGTAAAAGTAGGACCTTTAAGTAAAGATGAAAGGCAGCAGCGTTGTTCATCCTAAAGAAGAGCAGGTTAAGAGGTGATTTGATTACTAGTCCCAAGTACACAAAGGGCATTCTTATGAAAGTGATGGTGATTGATTGCTCTCCATATTGGCAGAGGACCTGACAGGACGAAATGGGCCTAAAGATAGAGTCCAGTTAAATGTAAAGAAAAAAAAAAAAATATGTTCAACTTCAGGTTGATCAAACGCAGAAATGGCTGGCGTGGGAGGTGGGGGCGGCGGGGTGGGTAGAGAATTCGTTCCTGGAGCTCTTCAGAAAAAAATAAGCCGTTATCTTCCCAGTGTCTAAAATTATGCCTACCTTAAAGAACCCGCCCAATGACTCCTGATTACTAATTCTAGGTGAATGGTTAGGAGACGAGAATGGGCTGTGGAAATTAAATACTATGAGAAATTATATCGGAATGCCTGCAGCATTTAGCATATATTTGGTACTCATTTCACCACACCAAAACCAATCCTGTGAGTGAGCTCCATGTTGTCACTCACCTGCCTTATCCGTTGCATTGGACGCAGCTTTTCACCCCCTCCTTGAAGTCTATCCCTCACTTGGCTGCTGGAACACCACCATCTTGGTCCTCCTTCTTACTGGTTCCTCCTTTTCATCCCAGCCTCTGAGGCGGATAGACACAGACTCAGTCCTTGGACCCCTTCTCCTCTCTGACTATACTCACCCCATAGCTGCTGTCATGCAGCCCTGTGTCTTTAAATACCACTTAGATTCTGAAGACTGCCAAATTTATATCTCCAGCTGGACTTCTCCTGAGCTCCAAACTCATATAATCCAACTGCCTACTCTATACCTCCCCTTGGACCTGTAATAGAGATCTAATAAAATCAAGCTCCCAATTTCCCTCCTTATCACCGAATTTTGCCCTCCTGCTTCTTGGCCATCCTTTTTGTTTGTTTGCTTTTTGTTTGTTTGTTTTTCTTTTTCAAGTTTTTATTTAAATTCTAGTTAGTGAACATACAGCGCAATATTGGTTTCAGGAGTAGAATTCAGTGATTCGTCACTTACATACAACACCCAGGGCTCATCACAAGTGCCCTCCTTAATGCCCATCACCCATCAAACCCATCCCCCACCCACCTCCCTCCATCAACCCTCAGTTTGTTCTCTATCGTTAAAAGTCTCTTATGATTTGTTTCCCTCTCCTTTTTTTTCTTCCTTCCCATATGTTAATCTTTTCTTAAATTCCACATATGAGTGAAATCATGTGGTATTTGACTTTCTCTGACTGACTTATTTTGCTCAGCATAATACACTCTAGCTCCATCCGTGTCATTGCAAATGGCAAGATTTCATTCTTTTTGATGGGTGGGTAATATTCCACATCTTCTTCATCCCTTCATCAGTGGATGGACATTTGGGCTCTCTCCATAGTTTGGCTATGGTTGATAATGCTGCTATAAATATCGGGGTGCACATACCCCTTCAAATCAGTATTTTTGTAGCCTTTCTGCCATCTCTTTAAATGGCAACTCTATTCCTCCAGTTGCTTAGGCCCAGGATCATGGAGTCTTTCTTATGCCTTCTCTCTTCTCCACTCACATCCAACCCATAGCAAATTCTGTCAGTTATATTCTCAAAAGATGTGCATTTTTAACCCTTTCCACTGCTACCACCCTGCTTCCTACAACCCTCATCTCTTCCCCCAGGTATTGCCACATTGTCCCAATTCACGTCTCTGCTTCCACCTTTACCAGCACAGCTGATCCTTTAACAATGTGTTAGTGCATGTGACTCTTCTGGTCCAATTTTGCATTGGCTTCCAATTCATTCAGACGAAAGCCAACGTCCTTAATGTATTTGTTGTGGCCCCAAAGGACATAGGTGATTGGGCCTCTCTGACCTCACTCATCTCCAGCCTTGCCAGCCTCCTTACTAGTCCTCAATCATGCCCAACATGCTTTCACCTCAGAGATCTTGCCCCTGCCTGGATATTTCTTTTCTCAGATATACACATGCTGCACTTTTTCCCTTCAGATCGGTGCTCAAAGGACACTGTGATAGTGAGACCCTCCCTGACTAACCATTATGAAATGGTGATCCCCCAGACCTGTGTCAGCATTTCCTCCCCCCCCCCACCCCTTGCTCTCCTCAGTTATTTATTCTGTCTGGAATGACCATATCAGTTACCAGCCAAAGAGATATTTATGCAGCTGAAAGGAGGGATATATTTTTAAAATTTTTTTTAAATTGAAGTATAATTGACATATAACATTAGATCAGTTTGGGGTATAGGACATAATGATTCAGTATATTATATATGGCAAAGTGATTACCACAATAAATCCAGTTACCACCCATCACCTTACAGAGTTACAGGACATTTTTTTCTTAGGAGGAGAACTTTCCAGATTTACTCTCTCAGCAACTTTCCAATAGGTAATACAGTACTATTGACTACAGTCACCATGCTGTACATAACATACTCATCACTTACTTATTTTATAAATGCACGTTTGTACCTCTTGATTATTTTTACCCATTTTACACATACCCCTATCCCCCTTCCCTCTGGCGACCACCAATCTGTACTCAGCATCTATGAGTTTTGTTTTATTTGAAAGGAGGCACTATTAATGACTACTACAGGTGACACACAAACCAGGAATTTTCCAGGCAAACCAGGACATATGGTCCGTAGTACCTCTCATCACCCAACATAACGTTTATTCATTCATCAGTTTGTTGTTTGACTCTCTGCAGTGGAACATACCCTCCAAGAAGTCAGAAACTTTTTGTTCATGATTATATCCAAAGTAGGTGCTGAATAATGTATTGATTGAATAGATGGCTATGTGAATAAATATTTCCTGTACTAAATCGAGCCTATCAAAACCTGTAGGTATACCAATAATAACAACAAATTTTAGCTAAAATTATGGAATGCTTACTAAGTATGCACCAGCCACCATAATGACTACCATCTATGCACTCCCATTGAAAACTTACAGCCATTCTCTGAGCCCCACATTACAGACTGAAGGAGAACACTCAGAGAGGTTAAGGGTCTGCCCCTGTTTACACAGCAAGGGAGTGCTAGTGTGCACTTGACACTCAACTATTTCCTTCTCTGAAATGACCTGGTGACCAGTCTCTCTGCCTATAGTCTGTCCATCCTTCCCTCTGTCCTCAGACATGTCTAACTAACACACACACACTTTTCATGTCTTTCCATTGCATTCCAAACAAAGCCCAACCTCTTCCACCTGGCACTCAAAGCCCCCCCCCCCCCCCACGGAGAGCGAGCCCCCCCCCCCCCCTTTTGCACCTCATCTGATGCTACCCCACCCCCGGGTCCTCCCACCCCGCCTGAGAACCCCCAAGTCTCCGCGGCAGCTGCAACTCTTGTCTTTCTCACTGTTCCTTGGACAGGGCTGGTTTTTCAGCTTCATTCCTCTGCTAAAGCTCCTCCCCATCTTTCCTGTATCTGTCAAAGTCTGACCCCATTCCATCCTATTCGTCCCATAGTATTTCCCAAATCCCCCCGGTAAACGTCAAGTTCTCTCTCTCCCAGATCTGAGAATGCTTAGTTAAACTCATTCATTGTTTATTCCAATATGCCTTATTGAAGCTATTTCTGTGCGGTTATTAGAGATTCACAAAGACAGGAGCCGTGCCTAATTCCTCATTGTATCTGAGCAGGGCCTAGCAGAGTGCTTGGCTCAGAGGAGGAGCTCAAATGGTATTGATTTTGCTGGATGTGCTGTGCGTGGATTGTTTAAGAAGCAGTTGGAGATGCAGAGCTGCAGCTCAAGATAGAAATTGCAAAACATTCACGTGTAAATGAAAAATACATGTGTAAGTGAAAATGAAAATTTTAAGAAAACAAGTGACGAGTGAGAAGCCTAAAGAAATGCCACATTTAAGGTAGAAGTGTATGAAGCGTGAGTAATTTTTAAGAGTGATTTGCTATTCATAATCTTATATAATATGAAAATATATACAATATTACAGAGAATCGAATGAATAAATTGCATAATGATAGAAATCTCTTCCCTTTTCCTGGCATACCTGGGACTGATTTCTTGGCCTTGATCACTTGGTCTCCCTGCAGAGTTAGATTTCAGAGCAGACCCCATGCGGCATCAGAATTCATATGTAAGAACCATGTGTGCTATTCTACGTAGCTCCACACCAGGGACTTTAGGGGAGAAACTACAGACTTGCTGAAGGGAGAGCATTGCTTTAAGTTACTGTTCAGATTTGCTTGACCCACAGACCTATCTTTGGACAGAGGAGAAAGGCTGGATCTAAAGCAAATTAAAAATGAAAATTTGAATACGTTTGAAATGCAGCCCTACACCAAATAAATTGAGTTCTGTGGCATATTAGCAGTCATTGACACACCATGTCGCACTATATACAGGATTGGGATAAGTCATAAAAAATCTCGCACGTGAATGCATCGCATTTGCCACCTATTTCCAGATCAAACATAAGAATAATTTTCAGATTTTGGAAAACAGACCACACAGATCTCCATGATGCCAGGACACTAAGGCAAAATTTCCAAGGATGATAAACCACTTTTTGCCTGACTTGCACCAATCCCGAAGCTCTACATTACTTCACAGGCAGTTATATCACTGAGTTAGGCTGTCCTCCTGCAAGGTTACCGTGAAAGTATTGTCCCACTGATCAAGCAACGGTTTAGAGTAAGAAATGTGTGTGTTAGACCAGGTTGCTAAAAGGTACGTTCAGGTACGAGCGGCCTTCTTGCCATTATCATCACAAGCACAGCCGGTGCTTTTCTGGTGTCTCTATGAAGACCCCGTAGCCTGCCTTTTGTTCTATGCGCTGCTTTCATTAGGGAGCGTCCGGCAGCATTTCCCAGGTGTGTTGCCTGTACAAAGGGCATTCATTCTACCGCTGCCCAGGCATTAAAGATAAAGAACCCAAATTACAGCCGGAGCTGTGTTCGTGGATAAATGAGGCAGGGAAAAGATGATTTTACTGTGCTTCTTGGGTAATCCTACCGTTAATTCCTGAGATGCTCGTATAGAAGTTTTAGCCAAGAGAGAAATAGATCGTCGTGTTTCTATGCCTTGAGAGACAATGAGCAGCCCCAGGAATGTTCTGCCTCCTTCTGTATGTAGGAGAGCCCTTTAAAATGCTAATTTCCCAAGCCAATGCAGCAGTGATGCTATTTAGAAATGTAACTATCTGGTGGGTGTTATGGGGTAGGATGATCTACACTTTCCCACCCTGGAACATTCACTACAGTCCTTCCATTACAGCCTGGAGAGTAAGAGAGATAAATTAACAAAAGCTAGCCTGTAGTGGAAGCTTCCTATGGTTCATGCACTGTTTGGAACACTTTGTGTTTATTAACACACTGAGATCGCATTCAGCTATTGTCTCCCATTTTACAGAAGACGAAACTGAGATACATCACAACTATGTAAGTGACTGAGGATTACATAGTGAATGGTAACACTGAGATTTAAAATGCAGGTAGCGGTGCCTGGGTGGTGCAGTCGATTAAGCATCCAACTCTTGGTTTTGGCTCAAGTTGTGATCTCAGGGTCATGGGATCGAACCCTGTGTCGGGCTCCACACCCAGCATGGAGTCTGCTTAAGACTCTCTCTCCCTCTGCGCCTCCCCATGCTCTGTCTCTCGATTTCTCTCAAATAAATAAATAAATCTTTAAAGAAAAAATAAAATGCAGGTAGTCTGCTCTAGAACCTACCTCCTTAGCAATTATACTCTGAAGATTCTATGTCTCCCTAATAAAGTTTCAGTTAAGACCCAGTATGTTAATCTATGATAATAGCTATTGTTTCTTCCATTAGTAACCCATTTTAGCCCTCCTCCTTCTTATTAGGTAACTTGAACTCTCACCTGGATCTGTAGTGAGGCAGCCTGATATTTTTAAAACCTATTTCACTTTTGAAAAGGTGAAAGGACACAAAATTTGCCAACAATTTTCCAGATTATAAGACAATGGGTGGAAAAGGTGAAGGAAGAGGAGAACAAACAGATGTTAATCTTTATTGAGTGACTCTACAAATTTAAGATGTTCAAGGCTGTATTTGTTCTGGAGGGCTAACAAAGTACCACGGGCTGGGTGGCTTCAGCAGCAGAAATGTGCTGTCTCAAAGGTCTGGAGGCT
This sequence comes from Phoca vitulina, assembly GCF_004348235.1. Classification (NCBI taxonomy): domain Eukaryota; kingdom Metazoa; phylum Chordata; class Mammalia; order Carnivora; family Phocidae; genus Phoca; species Phoca vitulina. The sequence goes on along the minus strand of NW_022589728.1, from coordinate 14,998,645 downwards.
AGGAGTCTGAAATCCACGTGTCAGCAGGGTTGGTTCCTTCTGAGTGCTGAAAGAGTAGGATCTGTTCCTGGCCTCTCTCCCTGGCTTGGAGATGGCCATCTGTCCCTGTGTGTCTTCACATCATCTTCCCTTTTTGTGTGGCTTGATACCCAAATTTTCCCTTTTACAAGGACACTAGTCATACTGAATTAGGACCCACCCCAATGGCCTCATTTTAACTGTATTACCTCTCTGAAACTAGACATCTTCCATTTCTGTCTCTGCAGCATCCCTTTTCTCCTGCTGGAAATAGCACCGTGGTACCTTCCACTGGAGAACTGACCTTCCTCCACCACATGTCACTGTTGGCTGCAAATCTTGCACCTTCTCCCACACCCAGACATAGGGAGGACTCATGAGCTCTCAACAAACACCTCTTTCTCTTGGGTCTGAGGGTTGGAAAGATTTGATCCCTGATTTCCCGGAGTTAATAGCCCCACCACCACCACCACCACCACAAAGAGAAGCCTGAAATTTGATACTTCGAGCACCGTATATAAAAGCCAAGTGAGGAGACTGAAAGATTGAAAAGCAGAACAGACCAACATATATAGACAGACTGAGGTCAGAAGCTCCTTCAGGCTCTGGTTTATTTACCCTGAGACTAGATCCACTCCAGCCTGGGCATGGATTGGTTATATGCTTCAATTAATGATCCCTTTCTTTTTTTTATTCACAAGAGAGTTTAAAGAATATTTCATTCATTTGCTACCAATAGTGGTTGGAAGTGAGTAAATCCTGAGTCTCATTTTTACATATGCAATTGCAGCACAGAATTTATAATGTATGAGGTACCATGATATGAAGAAACATTTCCGAAGTAGAATTCATATGGTCCTATTTCAGAAACTAGTTTAAGTATTTGGAAAGGCCATAAACTCTGTTTTCCACTTGTACCATAATCATTTTGACTTATAATTTCACACAGTTATCCCTAGAGCAAACCATCAAGATGGTTAATTCATTTTAAGATGAAAAAGTAAAAATTAATAAAAGTAAATATGTGGCCTACTATCAAACTGCTGTTACTAATGGATACGTTTTTCATCTCATCATTATAAATCATCTTTTAGACCAGAGATCTGAACCATTCTATATAACATTTTAAATTAAACTGTATTGCATTCTCTGGAATAAAAAAACTTTCAGAACACGTTGCCAAATACAATAAAACAACTGTTCATTACATAAACATCTTTATTACCTAGTCATATTTTTCTGCATTAATCTTGAGCTTATTTACCAGACTCAGGCTTTAAAAGTTAGTTGTATGATCTGTATGTATCTTAGCAAGTAAAATTAACAATATTTTCTAGAGGAATAGCATCATCCATGATAGTGAAAAGAAGACCAATGGCTAAAAACACCACCTTTCAAAAAATTGAAAAGATTTCAGGTGAGAAATTTTATAGCTTCACTACAAAAAACACTTCAAATTATACGAAATGTAATGTATCTTCTTGCAGGAGTATTCCTCCTGCTAATGTCATATAAAGAGAAAGTTAACAAATAATATCTTCATACTACGTGCAAAATGTTGTAAAAATATTTCACCTACTTTGAAGCAGCGTATATTCTAATGGATGAGAGAAGAATAAGACATAAAGGACAAAGATCACTTTAACTTGATTTTTTTATATTCCTACAACTGTGTATACTGCTGGTATTCAAAAAATATTTATCCAGTGGCCTACATTCACATAATGGATCATCCTTAACAGAAACCCATTTTAAAGTGCTATAGAATAAATAACTCATCAGTTATTTCGCTCATCAGTGAAGATACAGATAGAGACATAGTCAAAAGTTGTAGACACAGGTAAGGATATTGACATTCGTAGAAACACATAGATGCAGATATTGGCATAGACATAGACATAAATAGAGACATACTTATAGATAAGTAGATACAGAGAGAGGTACAGACATAGAGAAATGGACACAAACATATAATGTACTAGGTATTTCTAGTTTTCTGCTCAGAGAAGACATCTGTTACTTCTGTCTCCAGCATTCCCTTCCTCCCCCTGGAAATAGCACCACATTACCTTCCACTGGGGAACGGATCCTCCCCCACTTCGTGTTCTGGTTGGCTGCAAATCTCAGCACTTCCTCACACACGCCAACGCAGTGTAGACTCATAAACTCTCTCCAGCACCTCTTTCCCTTGGGTCTGCGAGTTGTAAAGACGTGATCCCAGATTTCCTGAAGTTAATTTCCCTCCCAACCCCCCAAAGAGAAACCTCAAGGCTGAGATTTTGAGCACAACCCACAAAAGCCATATGGAGAGACTGAGAGATGGACAAACAGGCAGACCGAGAGACAGAAATACTTGAGTATTTCTTAAGTGTGACTTGAGTTTCATGGCATTCATTTGTTACACCTCCCACATTGTAGCAAAATATAGGAAAGGCAAGGGAGAGGTGATGTTTGCAATTGCCAACAAGGAACCTGGGTCTTATATGAAAGGAAAGATGTTTTTCCCAAAATTTGGATTTGAGAGTCTGCTATGAAGCATGAAGGGTGTTAAATATTGAAATGGGAGACCGTGGAATTTTTTAACAAGAAGTCTTTAAAAATACACTCTCTTTTGTCTCGATGATTTATGTCTCAGTTTTCTCACGATTTATCTTTCTCAATCAGACTTTAGATAAAATAAAGCACAAGACGTGAAAACAGGACTTAAAACTGTAATGATGGGATAGGAGGCTGGATATAGAGATCGCATCCACGATTTTTCCTTCAGCAGGCTTGCTCTGGGATTCCATATCCACACCTACCCCTCATGAACGTTGTTTCTCCTCTAAGACATTAAGACACATGCACAACTAATTTAAAAACTGGATAAATGATCATGTGGATATCAACCTTGTAAAACACAGAAAGCAGAACTGCTTTTTTAAACAAAGAATCTTTCGCGTTCGATGTTGGCTAGATCTAAACAGAGAACAAGAAAAGAACCTACATAATTCACACAAATTCTCTGGAATAACCCAAATACTCAAGTAATTCAGGAGAGAACTCTCATCTGTGGGGGGTGGGAACCCAGAGGCTCTCTGAGCCTCTGCAAATAGCTCTCTTACAGAGACTGTGAGCCTTCATTTTAAGATTTAAAGGGAATTCAGTAATAATCTTGTGCCTGTGCCTTTTCTACCAAATGGTGCAACATTAAAAAAAAAGATTGTTTTTCAGAGTTAAATTAGTTTACATAAGCTCATTCTTACCCCCAACTCTCTTAACACTAGGTAAATTGACCAAGAGGGCAATCAGAACACAACTTAATTCTGCTAATCATTCCTGTGCTTTGCTATGGCCTTAAAGAGTTGGACATATTAAGGAAAGCCAGAGATATATATCTGCAAAATGTTTAATTGTGAGGTATGATTATCATATATATGTCATGATTAATTTTTTAAAAACATGTCTCTGGATGCTCCATGGTTTGGAAAGGGAGCCATTTACTTATGTTCCTCTACAGCCATGTCTATTGATTGATTCCCAATAGTCTAAAGAAGGGATCTTATAACCTGACAAAGGCGAGTGCCAGGGATAACCACTCCTTCAACTCCCAACTCTTCTTTCCAATCACAACACAAAAATTACCGGCAAGTATAGATTTACTTTGAGGGAGACACCAAGAGTATCGGCATGTGTAAAATACTCATTTCTACCAGAAACCAGTAACACTATTTTCATATGATAAATTGCATTATCAAAAATTGAGACATTCTCTGTAACCAAGATTATTTAAGCTAGAATTTTAAGAACCTTATCTATATGCGAGAAACACACACAAATTCAAGAGGGAGTATTTTGTTACCCTTCAAAATACAGATGCTTTGTAAATATCATGTTTTAATGCCACTATATATTTTATAGTCCGATATGACACACAGTGGTCCTAGTCCCACTAATATTTTAGACGTACTTTTGCTTATTTATCTCATTATATTCTTTAAGATAAAAATGTATGGAAAGATAAAACAAAATGAAATAATCTGTTAGATTTAAAGAGGTAGTAGAAAATAGTCCCATCAAAGAGAGAACCGAAGCCCCTTAAGAAATTGTCATAAAGTTGTTCCACCATGTTAATAAGCTTTCTTTCTAAACAATTTTTAAATCCTCTTCTAAAAGTCATGCCATCAGAATCATTTTCAAGTCTCCACTGAATTTTAATGAGATGTTTAAGTGTTTAAGAACACTTGGATGTTCTTAGGTAATTATTAGGATTTGAGGGAAGGTTTATCTTTGCTTTTGGGTCAAATGGAGCATATTTAAGCTCAAAATATGAATATCACATGTTGATGGCTAGAAATCTGGGAGTAACTTGTCCCTTGAAACAACCTCATTATCCCTGCCAGAGACATCAGAAGTGGCCCGCTCAGTCCGCCAGTTACAATATACCCGAGGAGAGCAACTGACAACACTGAAATGACTTCTGAAATGACACACAGGATCCACAGACCTCACACGAGACCCAGGGTACAAGTCCCAGCCACCCACGAATCCATCTCCAAAACTTCCGCATGGACAAAGCATTTCGCAACACAACTCAGAACAACTAAGAGAGTTTCATTAAATCCAGTCTAGCTCTTTATATAGTTTAAGATGAGGTTTTACTAATGACCAAAGATACAGCATCATAGGGCTTAAGCAAGACAAAAGTGTATTACTGTCTGAGGCAAACAAAGTCCAGCGGAGGGTGATTCAAGGCTGGTAGGTGGATGCCCCTTCTGTCTTGTTGCTCTGCTCTTTATCTTCAGCACGTGACTTCACCTCATTGTCTGAAAGGGCTGTTCAGTATCTAGCCCCCTTTCTACATTCTAACCTGGGAGAAGCAAGAAATTTTATAAAAAAAATATACTTCTGCTTATGTCTTATTGATCAACATTTGGCCACACCAGATGGACTCCTTCAACACAAACACTCAAGGACTCCTTAGAAGTGTACTCTTTGTAGAAGGTAGCCAACAAAAACTCAGGGGATCGCCTTGCTAAATAGAAAGAAAAGAACTAATATTGAAGGATGGTTAGCAGTCTCTGTCTCCTTCTTCTCTTAAAACCCTTTTGAACTAAAAAGAAATTAAAGGCTATTATTACAAAATCAGAAAACCAGAGCCAACTTAGAAAATAGAAGGATGGAGAAAGATCCTAAGTACAACCATTTCAAGTTTCTCGCTTGGCCATCACACTACACTGTAAAACTATCTTTAACTAAACAAACAGAATCTATAAAATTCTATTATGACTTACACTTTAAAAAACAAAGAATTCTTTATGAAAAAAAAAACACTCCACTGGGACTATGTGAGTAGGAGAGATTTCTAAAAACTATATACCTAGAAAATTATAAATTACATATCAGTAGAAAAAACCACAAGCAAAACTAATTCTATCACTGAGAACAAGAAATTTCTACAGACTCTTTATTGAATTACTGCTTAATGTTAGAAATTACATTTCTGTGAGAATAAGTACATTTGAATTTTATTTGTTTGGAGATCAATTTAAGGTCGGAAGTAGACAGCAGCATTGTGTTTAAACAGTGACTGAAAACTGCAATTTTTCCAGGCTTACAGTTTGGCTTTCGTTTAAAAAAAAAAAAAAAAAAAAGACTCTTCAGAAGTGAATCACTTGAGCAGAAATCTTCAAGGCCTATGACGTAGTGAAATGGAACACAGTGTTGATGGCTCCACGAAAATTAATTTTGTCAATCCAGGTACGTTCTCAAATTCAGAGTTTAGAAGCCAGAAATCAAAATACACATAAACCAAAGCAAATAAATATTAATATGTTAGTATGGCTGAAATGTTAATAGCATGTACAGTTAGGATCTTTCAAGATAAAACTTTCACTGAGTATTCCCTAATTTGATTTACTTCTGGTAGATGTTCCAGTAAAATACGGCCTTCCCCATTTTCCCCTCTATATCTCCCATCCTCAATCTGACAAACAAATGCTCTTATAAGTACAAATAAAAGAACCCATAGAGGAAGTTATTCTGGAAATTTTGATCAAGAAGAGAAAATGTGGGATGCCTGGGTGGCTCAGTCGGTTAAGTGTCTGCCTTCAGCTCAGGTCATGATCCTAGGGTCCTGGGATCGAGCTCTACATCAGGTTCCTTGCTCAGCGGGGAGTCTGCTTCTCTCTCTCCCTCTGCCTGAAGCTCCCCCTGTTGGTGCATACCCAATCTCTCTCTCTCTCTCTCTCTCTCTCGATCTGTCAAATAAATAAATAAATAAATCTTTAAAAACAAAGAAGAAGAGAAAGTGTGTATGAGAGAGAGATCACTTTTAATTCCTACACTTTCCTTTTCCTACAAAGGAAAAAGCAAAATCCATGGCAGCACCAGAAATACCTAACCTCAAACCAGATTCAGGTCAGAGCAGGTCAAGGTCGCTCAAAAAACCCTCAAAAGAAGAGCTAACAAGCAAGAATCAGAAACCACAGTAACCACTCTATGAGCCCTTCTAAACGAAAGAAGAAAAAATGTGTAGGGACTCTGCTGTTGCTATCAGTCCTTCAAGCGCGAGGATAACTGTGTTGAGGAGACTTTAATAACTGGCTGTCTAGCTAAGGCGATGCATTTTGTTTCTACATCCCTATTTATCAATGAATATGTCTGGGTAACTGCCGCTAATGTTGATTCACTCACTCATTTATTCCTCCAATAAATATCTACCATTTGAACATTTACAATTCAAGTCCCCAGAGAAACAACATGAATGAAACACACCATCTTCGCCTCCATGGAAATTATAGTGTGTGTGTGTGTGTGTGTGTGTGTGTGTGTGTGTGTACACGCGCACCAGTCTTAGGAAACTGTCAGGAGTACTACAAATACTATAAGAGGACAATGTGGAAGCTCCACAGCCCTGCAAAGGAGTCCTACTCCAGTCGTGGTGGTGGTAGTGAGACAGGGCAGGGGGACAGGAAAGACTTCTCAAAGCCAGTGACGTTTAAGCTGGTATCGGGAAGGTGAATAGGAATAAAGAAAAGAAGAGTGTTTCAGTTTGAGTACGGAGGAGGAGTCGGAAATAAATTTTTGGTCTGATGTTCCAGCGGCTCCATAGGGTTATTTGCCTCAGCTACTGGTAATGGAACACCAGAAGCATTATTTTCATTCATTCGACAAATATTTTCCTGGACCCTCATTTGTACCGGGCACTGTTCTGGGCAGGGGCTGTGCGTGGAAGGGAGAGGAGAGGATGAGATCCGAGAGGTGGTGGATTCTGTCTCTGAAATGTTTTTGTTGGTTTTGAAAGTCTTAAATTAAAAACATTAAACATTTATTTAAGGATGAAAGCATTCCATTACTATTCATTAGAGTCACTGCCTCGTGTTGGCACCGCATCCCCCAAGAGGCAGTCAACTATGGTGGCTATGAATATGGACCTGGGAGCCAGATTGCCTCCGTTTAAATCTTCACTCTGTCATTTATCAGTTATGTGAGCAAGACCAGGATAATTAACCTCTCTGGAATTCAGTTTCCCCATCTGTAAAATGAGGGTAATAATAATCGGCCCTACCGCATGCCGTGGTTTGAGGATTAAATGAGTTAATACATGTAAAGCACTTAGAACAGTGTCTGCTCCATTGTGAGCAGTCAGTAAGGGTTGCATATTATTAGAGGGGAAAAAAATTCCAGTATAATCATCCTGGAGTTCAATTCACTCTGTGCTACTCCGAATAAATAGCATTCTGTCAGTCTTGGTGCTTTTATATAACCTTAGACAAGTCACTTAAACATCATTAGCCTGAGTTTCCTCCTCTGCAAAGTGGGGGCAATAATACCAGCCTCACAAGATTGTCTTGAGGGTTAAATGAGATAGCAGACTGAAGGGCTCGCTGGCTGCAAATTGCTATGCAATTTTTGCTTGTTGTTATTATCTTGCCCTTTTTAACCCTTGTCCCCAAATTTGTAAGTGTTTCTCTCCTTAGGAGGGAAACAAAACTGAACACACGCATGACTTTGACATAATGCTTCCTGCTCTCCAGATCCTATAGAGTAGATGAAAACAAATGCCTCCAGATTGACACTGGAAACCAACTTGACATCAATTTGTAAATTCAAAAGCTGGTACGACGTCAGGGAGGAAGAACACTTGAAGCAATCCCTTCTTAGTTTCTGCTTTTGGCAGATGCTGCATTCCAGTCTTCCATGAATTGACTTCTACGTTGCTCTTTCTTCGAACAGTATGTGGACCACAGACAGATCAATGCCCAGGCAGCCCCTGACCTGTGAGTGTCCTTCCCTAATCCGAGCGCCTTCTGTATATTGGTATCTTAGGAGGAAAGCCGCCCCTGCCTTTCCTTTGACACCTCATTCGAGAGAGAGTTGCTTGGAGGAGAGGCCAGGGTTGGCCTGGCAGGCCAGGAATTGACTAGGGCTCACTTCCCTGCCCCATGTATTTGTTGGACACTGACTGTGTGACTGGCAACACATTAGCCTCTGTGGTGTTTGCAAAAAATGAAGTGGGAAGAACTCCAAACCCCAAGGGACTCTCAGGTTCTAGTGGGAAAGATGGACAAAAACACACATGACACAAGTCAGAATGTGGAATAGATGCTAAAAATAAAAGGATCAACGACGAAGAATAGAGGCCCAGAGAGAGTAATAATTTAATCTGACCGGATCAGTGAAGATGGGACATTAAAACTTGTTTCTGGCTACCCAGAAGAGATGGTGTCTCAGCGGGGACTTGAAGAATGAGTAGGTTTCTCAAGTGGAGAAGGAGATCAGGGACAACACCAGGTTGAGCAGCAACGTAAGTGGTGGTGTAGACACACTCCAGAGCAGCCTGTGTCCTTCAAAGGGGGCGTAGAACAGAGAGCCTGGGACAGAGGGTCTGTGAAGAGGGCGAAAAGGTGAGGAAATGTTAGACCCCAAAGAGAGAAGCACGTATACTGTTTTCTGGGCAAAGTTCGGGGCTGCCAAATGGATCACACCCCAGTACACACGGGTCTGCATTTCAAAATCTAAGTCCCAGGGCGCCTGGGGGGCTCCGTTGGTTACGCATCTGGCTTCAGCTCAGGTCATGATCCCAGGGCCCTGGGATCGAGCCCCACATCGGGCTCCCTGCTCAGCGGGGAACCTGCTTCTCCCTCTACTCCTCCCCCTTGCTCGTGATCTCTGTCTCTCACACACACTCTGTCTTTCAAATAAATAAATAAAAACTAAGTCGCTCTACTCTGGACAAGAAGCACCAGAGATTCTTTCCCTTTTAGAGAAGAGTCACCAACAACAAACGGGATACTTAAGCATGTGGGCTTGTCGGTCACCGGCAGGCAGGGTGCGCCCAAATGCTACACTGTTCAGTGCACAGTAGGGACACTGCGGGCCTGGGGAGCTGGGGCAGATACCAGATCATCTTGTTCACTCCCCCAGGACCATGCCACTTCCTAGAAAACTCCTGGCATGCAGACACCTGATCATTTGACTCAATGCTAATATTGCTTGATTTCTCTGGTATGTATGTAGATGTGTGTACATTCACATTCATATTTATGAGGAGGCCTGTGGTTGCATTAGAGTGTTTCATTCCTTTCATTTCAGATGAACTATTTGTATAAAGTGGAAACAATTAATTTCAAATGCCTCAGTCCCGAAGGAGGAAGGCCAGCTTCCTCCACTCAGCCCCAAGGGAGTAGCTGACTCCAGTACTGCATTTTATAGTTTATATGGTGCTTTCCCGGCCTGTTCCCACCCCCCAAGAAGTTCTAGAATTTGCCTGTGATTTCCTGCCATCTATTCCCCAGGATTCCTTCCCAGAGGAACACACAGAGAGTGAGGCAAGATGATAGGCAAGAAACAGATTGCTGAACTGGCTCATTCCACAGCTGTCCTATTTTTTTAAGTAGTTTAGACAAGGGAAAAGGAAGGCAGTTACAAACTAAACCGCCACACAGCTTTTTATAATCCTCTGTCACACTCTCTTCAAAAGCAGGCGAAAATTAAGGTCCCTGTGATTTCAGTTGAGCCCGAGTTAGATAGGCAGATGTTGCTTGATCAATGTGTTTTAAGGATTCTGCTTTGAATTTAGAGCCTCAGGTTGAGAGCTGCGTCTCCCAATAATCGAAGTTGTTTTCAAGTTTATCCTATTCATTTTTGAAATGTGGGGAGTAGAAATTGCTTTAATGCCTGTTTTACAGACCAGAAAATCCTAGAGGATGGAGTCAGTCAGTAGAAGAACAGTAACAATTGGTATTCCTTCCACCTTTCTTATTTCGTCCAAGAAATTGGCATGGATCCAGAGAAATAAAGACATTGGCTTGGTCATAATCCGCTACAAGATCAGTAAATATTTATCGAGCAGCTATTACTAGGAATTCAGGAAGACATGAACCAGTGTTTTTAAAAGCCACTCTTTTTCACAAACTTTTATTCTAGATTAAGAAACAAAACATGAATTTATGAAAATTTAAGTGTTAAATAACATATGACCCAAAAATGCCCATAGGGCCTTCGTTCAGGCTTTCCCAGTCACTCACATGGAACATTTTAGAAGTCTCCAGAGTGATCCCTCTGCTACCAGTATGCCTCCAATGCACAATGCCTCCACACTGATACAGAGGGGTGGTCCCATAAAACAAACTGGACCATGCTGCTCCCATCCTTTAAAATACCTGCCCTTCCCCTACTTCCTGAAGTATGGAGGCTAGACTGCTGAGCTTCGTAATAGGGCTCTTCACTCTGATTTCAATTTACTCCATAACTTCATTTCTGTATTCGTTTCCTACTGCTGCTATAACAAATTACCATACACAGTGACTTAACACAGATTTGTGATCTCGGCATTCTTTCTAGAGGTCAGAAGTCTGAAATGGGTCTCACTGGGATAAAATCAAGGTGTCAGCAGGGTTGCATTCCTTTCTGGAGGCTCTAGGGGAGAAAATATTTTCTTGTGGCTTCCAGCTTCTAGAAGCTGCCTGTGTTCCTTTGTTCATGGCCCCTTCTATGGTCAAAGCCAGCAACAATGGTCACGTCTTTCTCACATCACATCACCCTGACAGACCCTTCCACCTCCTTCTTCTACACTCAAAGACCCTTGAAATTCCATTCGATTCACCCAGAAAGTCCAGGATGAAAATTTCACCTAATTTTATCAGGCAAGTCCTCTTTGAACTGTAATTCATTCTTACCACTTTTCATTCAGTCAGCAAATATTTATTGCGCTCCTGCCATGAGGCAATAAATCTATTGTATGTTGAATAGACGGTGATGTACAATACAGACATGATTTCTTTTTTCACGGAGTCAGGTGGAAGATATAGAAATTAAGCCAGGAATCACACATGTAAGCGTAGATTATAAGTTGTGATGATGCTCTAAGGAACAAGAAGAAGAGTACGTGATAAGAGAAGCTGAGGGGGAACACAGTTTGGAGTGGAGGGTTCAGGGGACACCCTGACCTGAGACAGGAAGAAGGGTGAGCCAGGCAAAGGGAAAGCAGCAAGTATGGCAGCCAGCAGCAGGGGACCTGGCCAGAGAGGGGCTATGACGTAAGAAACACAGCAAGACACGTAAGCTGGAGCCAGACCACACTGAGGAGTCTGCGCTTTGTTCCGGTACAATGAAACATCCATCTAGTGATTTCAGTCAGGACAAATGGGGTCCGTTGGGTATTTTTTAAAACTCACCCTTGAATGCTATGTGAGGAGTGAACTGGAGGGGAGCAGGAATACTGGACAAGAGATATTCAGGGGAAGGAGCTGGAGACAAGATTGGAGAAAGGGGAAGAGATGGGGGGTGGCCTTTTAGGGCAAGCTTCCTAGACTAACGTAGATTTCTGGATCATGTTAAGGACTCATTTGAAATGGTATCGATACATTTGAAGGAAAACCTGTCTTCCCAGTTTATAATTTTCGCCAGTGACAATCAACTGCTCAGATGTAGCCACGGGGGAGACAGATGGTTGGATTTATCCCGGTTTGGGATTTTGCCAAGAAATATTGTGGATGGAAAATATGGTGGATGAAAACAGGGGCAAGGCAGTTGAGAGCTTTTGCAAGGAAGTGATTACAATGATTTACCACTGAATCCTCAGAAGGCAAGTGGAGCTGGGAGGAAAATAGATGGTAGAAATCCATGGAATGATGCTGTCAGGGTTAGACTTCAATAAGTGAATTGGGTGGAGGTTGATGAGGGGGTTGGGGAATGGGCCATTTAGTTTTGTGATTTTCAATGTAGTACGATTCCTGATACGTCAACATCCAGAACACAAGTATGGGAGAAGATGGCTGAGATGGAAAGCAGGAAAGAGTTGCTAAAGATAAAGGAGGAAGAAATGGAGAGGTCATCTCTATGGCTGTCCGTGGGATCCAGAACTCGTGACACACAAGGAGCTGGTTACCAGGAGATTATTGGCAGACTGCACGATGAGGAGAGACAGGTGGTTTTGCCAGATGGTATAAGGTTCAGAGGAGTAAGATGGAGTTGGATTTTTGATAAGGTGGAGCATAAATAATAACCAGAATTGGCAATAAGGACTGAGAAGGACACTGATCCAAACCTCTGCGGTGAGTTATCATCATTTGAGAAAATAAGTGATGAACCCTTCCTAAGAAGACGATGTCCTTATGGACCAGCCGGGTGCCAAAGAAGGATTCAGGAGGTGGAGGCAGCTTTCAGAGGAGAGTTTGGGAATATAGGGAAGGTGGCTGAGTGTGGACAAGAACTCCCAAGGACAGCTGGTAAGATTTGGGGAGAAAAGCAGAGAGGAGGGGATCAGATGAGAGAAGTCCAGGGTAGATAGAGGATACCCTAGAATGACAAGGTTTATCTTTTTATATTACCTACTTTCCCATGAGATAATGAGTGCTTACAGACCAAAGATTTTGTCTTTCTGTATTTTAGAATAATACTTGCAATGTTGGATGTTCAGTAAATGCTTGTTGAGAGAGAAGGAACAATCGCTAAATAACAACTACAGAGTATATTTTCGATGATATTCAGAGGAAATCATCCTACGGCTTAGAAAAGCTAGAGAGGTCATCCATGCATACTGCATGATTTCAAGCAAGGATGCAACTAACTAAAACACTGTGAGAAAAACTCTTGAGGGAGGAGTATCTAGAATCTAAGAGAACAGAAGTATTCTCTGGTCATCTAGATCTAATTTCAGAAGCATAGTTATTCAACAGTTATGCTAAAATTTCCACATATTTGATGAGAGGGGGGAAAAAAAAGACACTCAGCAAATGTCAAATCTAAAATCAAGTGAAATCATCTCTTCCTCTAAAAAGACTGGGTTGGAAAGGCCTGGGGATTTATTTCCTTTTCCATCCTGGAAGGGCTGGGTGCAATTCCCTCTCCTTTATGTCAGCATCACTTCTCAGATGGTCACAAGGTTTAGGTGGAGGTGGGTGTTCCGTACCCCCAACGGAATACAATGCGGCCAATGCCTCCCCGTCCTAGGCTGGAGGTTTCTCTGTCCCATAAGACCTAACATAACATTTTGCTCATGACGATTGCTTCACAGTGACTTGCTGGCATCAGGGATGGGTCATGCAAAAGATGAAAAGGAAAATGTCACTTGTTGGTTAGTACCAAGAAATTGGTGCCAACTGAATAATTTGGCAAAGTGATACACGTCATGGAGATCACAAAAGGGATTGGCACCAACACCACAACCAGCAGCCAGCCATCCCAGTGCCCACAGACCTGTGCGGAGCCTAAAAGGGAAGAGGCCCTGTGCTGCTTCTCCCCTCAAGGAGTTTGTGCTTCATTGTGGAACAGAACAAATGGCAAGACAAGCTCTTACATAGTTCTGCTAGAGTGGAAAAAAAAGACAAAATCCAGAATCAAAAGACCTGGGTGCTGGTCTTGCTACCATATAAGCTCTTTGAACTTGGCTTTGACCAATGCAGACTTGACTATTTCATCTTGAAAATGAAGTGATTGTATGTAATACTTTCTAAGTTCTCGTATGGCTCTAAAATTCTGTTCTTTTGAATGTATATTAAGGAAATTCCTTATTTATCAGGAATATTTAGAGAAGCAGGGGTTACCAGAGCTATGTGGAGGTCTTCAAGTGATCATTTTCAAGAGTAGGAACTGATGAAAAGGAGCATCAGAGAATTTCATGTGGGAGGTAAGGCATGAGCAAAGACTTGAAGCCAAAAAAAAATTCATGTATAGAAAAAAGTAGATAGATTGGTGTCTGAAGAGGTATATGCGGCCCCCAAAATTATGGGCACAGAATAGTAAAGGAAAAAGAGTGACTTGCCTAGCAATTAATTCCACTGACGTGATATAGAGGTTAAGTTGATTTCTGAAGCAATTGGGAGCCACTGGTCATTTCTGAGAAAGGGAGTGACATCGTGCAAAAAAAACCACTGAGGATGAGAAATACGGGCCCACGGGCTAAGCCCTGGGGCCGGACAGAGAATCTTTCATGTGTCCGGCCTCATGTATGTCTCTCACCTCCTGCAGCCAGGCCACCTTCCTGGACGAGTAAGCAGAAGAAGGAACAGTGACTTTGCAGAAGGTCACAGGCTAGAAACCTAGTTTCCTGCCACCTGGACTGTAGCTCTTTCCCAGTAAACCCTGCCCCCTGCCACTTTCCTCACTGAGGCTTTTTCCCCCTTTGTTTCCATGTCTCCGAGAATAGAATGTGTCTAAATTTCATGGGTGCTGCATCCTAAGTGATCCAAATAAAGGGTTTGAAAACGGGTGCATATCACAGCTGAAAAGTGTTGTGTGTCGCCGGAAATAATAAAGGAGAGAGGCAAGAAAGGTCCTATCTTCCCTCTTTCCCCCCAGAGCCTAACAGAAAACTAACAGGGATTTGGGGGAGGAGGGAGGGTGAAATCTGCAGTCGTCTTGCTGTGCTCAATTAGTATTCTAGCCACACACTGTCCCATCAGGGGAAAATGCTTCCCGCACACACACGTGTTCAGGATATCAGTGTGATGGATCTGAGCGAGGGCCCCTCCAAACACAGTGACCATCTGCTAGGCAAAACATAGGGGTCTGACAAGCAGAAGCCATTCAGACCCGTTGTTGGGCCACATTATTACATATTTGACAAGGGTAATGAGGGGCTGTCATTAACCTTACATGACAGTTGCTACAATGACACACTAAAGCAAGGACAAAGAGCCGAACTCAGTAAAAAGGCACCTACTTCTCATTTAACCCTGGAATTATGTGACGCCATTATTCCTGACGGAGGCTGGCAGGCCTGGGGTTAATTTCCATTTCTGTGTCTGCTTGTTCTCTTTTTAAAATGTACCCCTCGTATGGCTAAGGCAACTGTTGGGAAGGCACTGCATTATTTATCACAACACACTGAGTTAGATGCAAGAACAGAAAGGGTCTCGTGGAGTAATGAACAAACAGACAGATTTCATGAACCCCAGCGATGGCCTGAGATAAACCTTCTGAACTCTGGGATATTTACGGTAACTCCTACCTAAGTATGACACTGCTTGGATTTTTTTTTTTTTTTTTTGCTAGACATTTATCAGATTTAAAGGAAAAAGATGGTTTGGGAATATGAATACATAGTTACTACACCTTTTTTAGGCCATGGACAAGCCTAGGGGCAGAGGCTAAGTTAAGATCATAATTTTGACAGTTAACCACTTAATCTGGGGATCTAATTTCACAGAACTTATAGTTGGGAGTCTTCTAAGGAGCACCCCGTGCTTTTGGTTTATTTTACAGAAGGGGCAACCAAAATCATGAGATGTTCAGGTACTCCTACTCGCCCCCAAGCCCCGAGGCCGAAGAGAGGATAACCTCATAGTCCCCTCGTGCTGTCTTACTTTCCAGAGCCATGCTTTCCCCAGCTTCTTCTTTGAGGATTCAACTTTTATGATTAAAATGAAAATTTGTTTGTTTCATTTAATTATTTAAAGCTGGTACTTCTCTGAGAGCATGCTTTCATAAGTAAGTCTGCAGGGCTACTGTTCAAGATAGCTCTGCTTCATCATTTTGAAAGCTGGTTCTGCATCCTTTGGCCACCCAAAATGTGTCTCCTTGGTCCATCCTGTCTGCCTGACATCACAGAGCCACCAAAGTGATGACAGCCAATCGGGATGCTTTAAGTTAAGAAACTGTAATCAAGATGGCCCAAGCCATGAAGAAGAAAACTCTTAGTAGAAAACAGAAAGATCTAGTTTGGGTAAAAGGACTTACAGATCACATCTATTTGCACGTAGGTACCACCTGCCTGAATGACAGCAGCCTGTAACTGTCTCAGAGTCTGTGACTCCCCAGACAGTCCAGATACCTAATTATTTTGGTCTAAGTTTCAGTTTCTCCCTTCTGTCATATGTGCAAAGTAGGGAGATAGATAATCTACTTTATATGCAAGGTGCCTGACTTTTATCTGGCTCAAACCTGAAGCAATGCAATCATGGGGGCCTATGGCTGTGACCAAGGGGGCTGAGGCCTTGCTCTGTCACTAAATAGCATATGGGATACCCGGAAAAGTGTTGAATTTCTCTTGCCCTAATTTCCTCAGCTCTGGAGTGAGGAGATTAGATCAGATACTATCAAAGGTCACCAGTTCCATTTTGACCAAAAACTTCGAAGTCCACAGCAAAGAAAAGGTGTTTGCAGATATTCCAGAAAGTACTATCAACTCCTTCTGAATATGATGAATTCAACACATAAATGAGTTTAGGTGATTTGGGACCTAGAAACAAAAGAAAATGGAAAGAATAAAACATGCCCAACACCTCTGAGATTCATGTGCATCTGACATAAGAGCATAAAAGCTCCTGAAAATTCAGGGTTGCCTGGGTGGCTCAGTCAGTTAAGCATCTGCCTTCTGCTCAGGTCATGATCTCAGGTCCTGGGATTGACCCCCATCGGGTGCCCTGCTCAGTGGGGAATCTGCTTCTCCCTCTCTCTCTGCTCCTCCCCCACGCTCATGCTCGCTCTCTCTCTCTCAAATAAATAAATAAAATCTTAAAAAAAAAAAAACTCTTGAAAATTCATAAACAGTCCAAGTTAGTCAAATGCATGGGCAATGGGAGTGAATGGTTGTGTAAGTGTCACATCCTGGCTGAGATAGGACTGGAGTGGGAGTGAGAAGAAGAAATTGATGCAGTGATAATGTAAAGGATATTCCTACATAGAGCCATCTCACAGTCTTCATTATCTGCCACATAGGACTCAATAAATGAGTGAGTTGAATTATAAAAATCTTAGCATAAAAAATACAAGGCCATATAAAACACAAACTTTCTATTTTTGATAGAGTATCATCTCTTCCTCAAAAATTACCATTTAAAAGCAGGAAGATATTTGAAAAAAGGCAAGAGAAAGGAAAAATCCCAAATGAGCCAGTCTTTACATCAACAAAATAAAATATTTAGACTTGACCTGAATAGTCTGCTGCTATGTTAATGTCTTCTGAAGGTAAGCTGGTGATGGTGTCTTGGTAAGAACGTTGGCTCAGTTAATTAACATGGTTACTGGCTTATCACAATACCCATATGTGGAATCCTAACATACAACCACAATTTAAAAATCAAAAGGAAAAAATTTGAAAACACCATGAATCTAAAATCAGAACACTTCGAACATGTACTAGTTATAGTAAAAAAAAAAAAAAGTATTAATTTTTACTACAAAGAACACTTGTTTTTACTCTTGAGTCACAATTCCACAGAGTCAAAATAAACAGGCGGCAACTTTAGAATGAACAGAGATAAAATCCCACATCGGGAACGAAACCAGCTAAGCATAACTTTTTTGTCCTTTATACAGGTATTTAAGTGTCCACAATTTAATGTTTTCCAGAACAAAGCTGCCAATTTCAAAGTGTTACCTGACAGCCCATAAAACAGAGTAATAACAGTTTCCCAAGTAGCAGATTTATAAAGAAAAATTATAATACCCTAGGACAACATTATAATAAAGTTTAGCTGGCACACTTAAAATGTATCTACATATATACTACACAGTTATACTTACCTATTCCAATTATATGTATATTACCTATGGTATAGAAACAATTCACACATCAAATACCTTTTCACTGTATTTCACGTGTTAAACGGGATAAATGTGATTCTCATACTTCAAGAATGTCAAATAAAAACAAATCCAGACTTAAGGAAGGGGAGACTATTCTATCGCAAGACGTATTGGGAGGAGGTTGGGAAATTATTGCAATAGAAAGAGCATTCCAACTTTAGGATCCACAAGCTTCTCAAAGCTAAGGCAGAAAAGGGTTTTTCTTATATAAGGAGGAATGAACAAGGCTAGAAAGAATTGGATGTGGGGAAGTGGGATAAGCAGGTGGCATGATTGGAGAGCTGAGCAGGAAGTATCTTTGTGGTCAGTCAATCTGGGGGAAGGGTCATTAAGGAGGCCCTGCTCCCCATTTCCAAAGCTTGTTTAAGCTCAGGGGTGCATCACGGTCAGGGACCTGTGGAGAGGGGAGAAGCCTGGCTAGAGTTTGGTCAAGTCGACAGGTATTTTGTCCAAATTGATGAGTGGGGACAAACAGTTAGCTAATCAATTATGAGGCAAAGAATGGAAATTTGGAAGATCTATGTCTAGCCTCATCATTGGTAAACAAGGGTATCATCCCTTAGCTTATCTAAGTCATATGGGAAAGGAGGGAGTTCTTTGAAGTAACTCAGGAACACAAAAGAATAGAAGTGTTTCTTTTTTTCTTTTTTCTTAATTCTTCATTGTGGTAAAATACACGTAACATAAAACTTACCATCTTAACCAATTTTATGTGTATAGGTCAGTAGTGTTATTTGCATTGTTGTGGAACCAATCTCCAGAACATTTTCATCTGGCAAAATTAAAACTTTATATCCATTAAACAACTTTCATTACCCCATTTCTCCAAGCCCCTAGCAGTCATCATTCTACTTTCTATCTCTATGAATTTGACTACTCTAGGTATTTTAATAAGTGGAATAAGTATATCCATTTATTTGTTTGTAATTGGCTTATTTCACTTAGCATAATATCCTCAAGATTTATGCGTATTGTAGCATGTGTCAGAAATTCCTTACTATGTAAGGCCAAATAATTTTCTGTTTTATGTATATACCACTTTTGGTTCAAAGGGCTCTTGGGTTGCAACCACCTTTCGAATGTTGTGAATAACACTGCTATGAACCTGGGTCTACAAATGTCTCTTTGAGACCCTGCCTTCATTTCCTTTGGCTCTATACCCAGAAGTGAAATTCCTGGATCTTATGGTAACTCTATTTCTAATTTTTTGAGGAATTGCCATATGTTTTCCACAATGGCTGCACCATTTTACATTCCCACCAACAGTGTACACAAGGGTTCTGTTAGAGAGAACCAGAGCCTGATAGTAGTTAAAGTGGTAAAAACAGATTGTATTTGGGAACTATTGCAATAGGGAAAAGAGACCTCAGTATAGAACCGGACTCAATTCCAAATATATCGTGGACAAATGGGTATTGATAGCCAAGAGACAAGGTCATGGTCAGTGAATGGAAGATTCCTAACAGGAAACATTAGGGCAAGAGAGATTCTGACTAAACTAATTTGACAAGATTCTTGCTGAGATCAGGACAGGGTGATTGGACATAAGGAGGGGTCTTTGGGGATGAGAAACTTGATCAGATATTGAGGGTGATCAGATATCAAGGGTGGGGGATTCTAAATTGATTGAACAGGATTCTTGCTAAAACTGAGCAATGCAAAGACAAAAGCAGACGTTCAAAAGTCAAGGCTCAGTTGAGTAGAGGATTCCGAAAAGCCAATTAAAGCTTATTAGTCAAGGAAAGAGTCTGTCATTTACAATTTCTCCACATCCTCACCAACACTTATTATTTTCTGTTTTTTTGACAGTAGCCATCCTAGTGGGTGTGACATGGTTTCTCACTATGGTTTGGATTTCCATTTTACTAGTGTTTAATAATGATTTTGAGCATCTTTTCATGTGCTTATTGGTTATCTGAATATCTTCTTTGGAGAAATATCTACTCAAGTCTTTAGTCCATTTCTTAATGGGGTTGTGTTTTTATTGTTGTTGAATTATAGTTCTTTATATATTCTAGATATTAACCCCATATCACATATATGATTTGCAAATAATTTCTCCCATTCTGTAGGTTTCCCTTTCAATATGTGGATTGTATCCTCTGATACCTGAAGTTTTTAATTTTGACAGTCCAATTTATCAACTTTTACTTTTGTTGCCTGTGCTTTTGCCTGTCATAAGGGATAGGGGATTTCTTAACTATCACTGCTTTCTAGGAGCATGCGATGGAGGTAAAGTTCAACATTCTCAAAAATAATGCTCAATTTTAACTGTTATCATTTACCATGGGAAAAAATGGAGCAAAGAATCTGAAACCTCTTACTATAACCTTAATGTTTAAAGAGCAAGGTACCATGGTCCCTTGTGGTCCAACATGAAGAATAGAGATCATGAAGGAGGATTCCACTCATATCCAATTCAAGCACCTATTGTAAACCAAGAAGAGGAGAGAATCCCTGAGTCTTCTCCCTGTTGCTCCTCCTGAGGGGAAGTAGCCTTTCTTTCTCAACTCTATAGTGTCCATAGGTCAACTTTAGCTTATCCTTCTTCTCAGGAAACCTCTCTTCTCCAGAGAGTCTTTGTCCTGCCTTCCTCACCCACCTCCCACCCCAAGAACCCACCCATCTTCTCTTCTCTTTCCCAGGTTTTTAAGCATTCTGTTCCACATGCCCCTGTCTTTCCTATACCCGTGGGACTCTAGTGTACTTTCTACCTTTTGGCAAAGTTCAGGGAAGAATGAAGAAAAGCCCCTCTAACCCATTTGTCCTGAGGTCAAGGAAGACCATCAGACTTTTATACTCTAAAGATTGATCCCCTTTCCCTCCACTTTCTATTATCTGTTAAAAGTCTCTTTTCTTTATACAATGTTTCTTTTTATTATCCAAATTCTATCTGTGTTCTATCTGTGTTCAACCCTAGAAGAAAGAATGCTCTGTCCAGGAATAAGATGAGAGAACATGAGAATGAGAGAGCCAGAAAGAAACCACAAGCAAGAACTTCACCATAAATCCACTGAAAAGAAAGGAAATATGGGGTCAAGAACCACACAAGAGGTCAGGAGAGAGACAGATCTAGGTAGGAGGCCAGGAGGTCACAAAAAATGGAAAGCAAAGGAAGGCAGATGATGTGGGACATTGACCTATGGGTGGGAGCAAAATGAATAAACCAAAGGAGAGCTTCCCAAATCTCAACTAGTTAGTTCATGTTTGAAGAAGACCCAGAGAAGCTCAGGGAGCTATATACCCATAAAGTCATCTCTGGAGTCCCATCATCAGACAGATGCCCAAATATTTTCCCTTTTTATTTTCCTACAGTATCTCTCAAAATATTTAATTTTTCATCTAGAAAATTGAGTAATACAAAAATATGACTTTTTAAAAGGTTAAGAAGTACTAAAGATACTATAAAAAGTTAATCAGTTTTCCATCTCCAGTCCAATTTCTCCTTCTATAGATTCAATCACTAGTAATAGAGTCTTAATGATTCCTTTCAGAAAATCTGAATGCATATATCAGTTTTTATATAAAGGACATATTTGATGTATTATCTCACATCTTATTTTGCTCATTTGATAATATTTCTTGGAGAATTTTTCTTCATCATCATATTTAAATCTACCTCATTCTTTGAACAGCTTCTAAGTATTCCATTGCATTTATCTTATTTGTTCAACCAGTCACCTATGGAATTTTCTTGTCAAAAATAGATACATCTAAAATTTGGATAGTACCAAATCTCTCTCAAAAAACCTTATATCAGGGGCGCCTGGGTGGTTCAGTCGGTTAAGTGTCTGACTTCGGCTCACGTCATGATCTCAGGGTCCTGGGATCCAGCCATGTGACTCCTGGCTCAGTGGGGAGCCTGCTTCTCCCTCTCCCTCTGCCCCTCCCCCTGCTTGTACTCTCTCGCACACGCTCTTCCTCTCTCTTTCAAATAAATGAAGAAAATCTTAAAAAAAAAAAAAAACCTTACATCAGTTTGCAGTTCCACTAAAACTGTGTGAAAGTGATTATTGCCCCACCCTTTGTCTACACAGTACAGCACCAACAATTTTGATCTTTCCATCAAAAAGCAAAAATGCAGGGATGACTGGGTGGCTCAGTAGGTTAAGCGTCTGCCTTCAGCTCAGGTCTTGATCCCAGGGTTCTGGGATGGAGCTCCCTGCTCAGTGGGGAGCCTGCTTCTCCCTCTCCCTCTGCTGCTCCCCCTGCTTGTGCTCTCTCTCTCTCAAATAAATAAATAAAAGCTTAAAAAAAAAAAAAGCAAAAATGCTTTGCATAAAAAGCATCTCCTAGATTTTTTTTATTATCAGTGGGGTATTTTCTGAGCATTTTAAAATTAGGTTTTGTATTATTGATTCCCAGGAATTATAACATATTAAGGAAGTTAAGCTTCAGAATCTTATGTGCATTACAAATATATTTTCTATTCTGACTTTGTTTACAGTATTTGTTCAAATTTGTTTTTAATTTTATATAATTTGCATTTTATTTGTGAGACTAACGCTTATTAAATTTTTTCTCTTGTTTAGAAAGAGAAAGATTTCCATTCCATTATTAAAATGTTCCTCCATTTTCTTCTAGTATTTTTACAGAATTGCTTTAGGGGATGCAGGGAGGAAATGGGGTTTAATTTTAACATTTGAATTGACAAATCTGGAATTCATTTTAAGAATAAGAATAAAGTAAACATACAGACTTTTTCCCCGCAATGGCAACTGATTGAAATTTCAGTTGTATCAGACTAACTTACTTGGTATATTTTTACCTATTCTGGACTTCAATATTGTTCCATGGGCCTGACTATTCGGTACACCAGTACAAAAAATATTACATTAATACATTCTTGTATTTGGCAGATTTAGTGTAGCCCCATAAATTTTGATTTTCCATTTTAAAATCTTATATTTTTTGTGTCTTTAATGGAGTTTAGAACTAGCTTTACTAACTCCAAAAATAATCCAAAATTAATAAGTTTTATTAATGTGATTCTACTAAATTTATAAATTAATTTAGGGAAAATTTACATCTTTTTTTTTAAGATTTTATTTATTTATTTGACAGAGAGAGAGCAGGAGAGCACAAGCAGGGGAGAGAGACAGAGGGAGAAGCTGGCCCTCCGCTGAGCAGGAAGCCCAATGCGGGGCTTGATCCTAGGACCCCAGGATCATGACCTGAACAGAAGGCAATCGCTTAACCAACTGAGCCACCCAGGCGCCCAAATTTACATCTTTATAATACTGAATCTTCTTATTCAAGAAACAGTTACAGCTTTTTGTTTATTCAAGTTTTCATTTATATGCTTAAATAGAGTTTTTAAAAGATTTATATAGGTCCTGCATATTTCTTATTAAGCTCATGACTAGGTATTTATCTTTGTGCGTGATATTATAAGTGCAATATTTTCTTTATATTGTCTCACTTAGTGGCTTGGTCTCGGAAAGCCATTGGTTTTTATGTTAAAGAGGTAGCTAGTCACATTAGTAATTTCCCTCATTTTTTCTAATTGAATTTTAGATTATTAACCCAGGCTGTCGAGAAACACAGTAACATCATCTGTAGATAATTACAATTTCTCCTCCTTATTTATAATTTTTGTGCCTCTGATTCTTTCACCTCTTCGAATTGTGTTGGTTGGTACTTCATGAGAAATTTTAAATAAAAGCAATAATAGTGGGCACTGACCTCTTAATGTGTTGCTGGATTTTATTTGCTAATATTTTATATTAGACTTTTATATCAATATTTATAAGTGAGATTGGTGTATTTTCTTTTCCTTCTCTATTTCTGCCAGTTTTCTTTACGGTGACTTAGTAAACAGTCTTATATTTTAATGTAATTAGTCTACCAATTCTTTTCTTTTGAGGTTAGTACTATTTGTGTCTGCTTCTGAAATATTTCTTTGCTCCCAAACATAAAAATAGTCTCCAAAGTTTTTTTCCTAAAATTTTAGTTTCACCTCTCAGATTACATTTTTACTCTTCCTAGGTTTGATTTTAGCATATAGTATGAGGCAGCTACCCAAGTTCTTTGTTTTCCAAATAGGCTACTGATCATCTCACACCTTTATTAAATGGTCTATCTTTTCCTTATTTCTGCTTTTGTCACATGTCCAAGATCCATGTATGTGCCTATCTAACTCTTCCAATACAGTGTTGAGTAGAATCAGTGAGAGTAGGCATCTTTGCTTCATTTCTGATTTTAAAGGGAATGCGTTTAGGATGACCATCAAAAATGATGTCTGTCAACAGAATTTTTAAAAATAGAATATTTGAATAAGTATTTCACCAAAAAAGATATATGAATGACAAATAATCACATGATAAGGTTATCAACATCACAGGTCATCAAGGAAATACAAATTAATACAAAATAAGATACCTCTGTGTATATACTAGAATGGCAAATGTCTGTCATTCAAATTTGTTACATGATTGTATGGAATACTTAGCTTCTGTTATTATTTGTATTATTCTTGGACTTATTCTGAAAACAAGAGGTATCCAATAGAGGTTTCAGTTGAGATGTAACATAACCATAATTGTTTTGTTTTGTTTTTAAGGTAACCCTGACAACAATGTAAAGCGTTCTGGAGTGAGTTTATCTTAGGGTTACAGAGGTTCCAGAGAAGGAAGCTGTTAGAAACACTGCAAAGAGGAGAAAGAAAAGCTTGAACCATGGAATTAAGAAGTGGGGGGATAGATTAAAAAGTCATTACTGAGAGAAAAATTAATAGCTTCTGGTGTATAATTAGATGTAGGGCATCAGTATTCTAAAATCAACCTATTGGTAGCATTGTCTTAAAATATCAGATACTGAAATATATATTTCAAAATGGCAAAATTATATAAATCACATCACTCTCATATTAGGAAAAAATATTAGTGAGCTTTAGCTCCAATCAATTTGGAAAATCCTTAAAAGATAATCTTGAAGGTGTTTTGTTTTGTTTTATCAAATGTTCAGATAAACATAATTAAATCTATCAAGATTTTTTTCCATTTGTGGTACGGACACAATACACTTACAATCAAAATTGACATGTTGGCTCAGAATAAAATACATGAAGAAAAAGAAATTACAAGAAGCAATTTTTCAGTTCAAACAGATATGTCAGCTGTGTGCAGATACCCTAAAAATGGAATCGAAATTTCATACATTTTGAGCAGGAGGACTAGGTTTGTTTAATGTGTTTAGCATATCTTGGCAAGTTGAAAATATATATATAAAACGTCTCTCCTTAAATTTAGTCTAAAAGACTAAGCATGTGTTTTCATGATGGGTAGCAAGGATTCATTTTTTTTTTCCTTTATCTTGGTCTTCGTCTCTGGTTCAAAATGTTTGTTTCTGCTATTGAGGAGGATCTTCTAAAATGAAACAAATCTCCCCAAATCATTGGTTTTTGCTTTTTCTTCATGTCTTCTTTGGTTCTGTATAGACAAATATCACAGTGAAGAAAAAAGTTAGGGCTAATAGAGCTTAGTACATCTTATAAATGTTTACTTGTACAGCCCAATTTGAAATACCTTTGACCTGAATTATACTCAAAGGGAAAAGCATATTGAATTACAACTAGGATTGCTCATCAAACTGCACCTCAGATAAGCTTGCTTGAATGGTAGCTGTCCCAACACCATTACACAGAGATCATCAGCAAATTTGTCCCCAGTTTGTGTTTTTATTACTAGATAGCACCTGAGTCCTTTGGACCACTGTACTTCTTCCACCACAATTAAGTAAGAATCATGGAACACACAACATCCTAGGTCAGCTTCTGGAAACCAGACAGACTTCCAACTTCCTGGAGGGCTCAAACTGAGAACCAAATCCCCATAAAAATACTTTCTAAGTGGGGGGTCTAGGTGGCTCCATTGGTTAAGCGTCTGCCTTTGGCTCAGGTCATGATCCCAGGGTCCTGGGATGGAGCCCCGCATGGAGGCCCACATGGAGCCCCGCGTGGGGCTCCCCACTCAGCAGAGAGCCTGCTTCTCCCTCTCCCTCTGTCCCTCCCCCATTCTCTCTCTCTCTCTTTCTCTCTCTCTCTCCCTGTAGCTCAAATAAATAAACAAACAAACAAAAAAATACTTTCTAAGTGAGGATGCTTCTACCAGAACCTAAAGTCAGCTATTTTGGTGAGTGGCACATCACACATAAACACTTTTGGCTATCCTGTTGACCCACTTCTTATTCTTTGATGCATAATTAATGCTGAAGTCAGAGTTGTCACATTCTTATACTTCCTGTTTTGCAGTTACTGGCTTTCCGAGTAGCAATTTAAAACTAACCCAGCTCAAAGTGGGAGCACCTAATTTGGAGGGAAGGGGAGATTTCTGTATCTAAAGAAAATAGGCCTAGAGGGCTAAGAGCTGAGTTTGCAATACCAAGACCCGAAACTCAGCTGATTTTGACCTTGGGTCTGATAGTTATCTTTCCTGAGTCGAAGTTTCTCCTCTTTTAAATGAGAATTATCTTACCCCCCCCCTTCCAACACACAGAGGATTTTGTGAAAAACAAACAAATTAAAAATTATGAAAGCATTTTGAATATTGTGAAGCATTTATAAAAGCAAGAAATGGTATCAGGAGCACTTCTCCAAAGCACTGGTGCCTCCTGTCCTTTCAGACTTCAGATGAGCAACTAGACTGGCTTTTGGCATTTGATTCAAATGGATCTCCTCACATTAGAAGGAGAACCGTCAAGGAAGGTTCAGTCTTATTTCATGAGGGCTTTTTGTTTTCTAACTTCATCCAGCAAAATCATGTGACAGGATAGAATAATTTCACAAATAACCAGTCCATACATGTACCGTATGTGTACTTCTTTAAACATGGGTTAAATTCACACCCACACGATTCTAGGTGATTGTATTAGAATGAGGAAAGTCCTTGTCGAGAAAATTTGGTCTAGATCGTTTCCATGGAGTGTTCTACTTAGAAATCCAAAAGCTTTTTGTGTGTGTGCTTGTGTCAAATGTTCTCAGGAATGGATGCTGTTGACCACCGTCTCTAGCTGAACATTAATTCCTTCTGCAAAACTTTCAGGTAAAATATTATGTTGCCCCATATGTACCCCCTGATGTAGAGCCCACGCCAGGTGAATGGAGTTCTCCATCCAAGGGTCATGAGATCCAAAGAAAGTACTGTCCGGTATTGATTTTATTTTCTAAGGAATTAACTTTGTCCATCTGAAAATTGCCACTATATGAATGCTGGCTTTGGAATTTGGCCCGGATAACTGTTTTTTTTTTTTTTTTTTTTTAAAAGATTTTATTTATTTATTCATGAGAGACAGAGCGAGAGAGAAAGGCAGAGGGAGAAGCAGGCTCCCAAGGAGCAGGGAGCCCGATGTGGGACTCGATCCCAGGACCCTGAGATCATGACCTGAGCCCAA
>NW_022589728.1:14895741-14970822 GCF_004348235.1 Phoca vitulina | reverse complement strand
TTTTTTTTTTTTTTTTTTTTTTTAAAGATTTTATTTATTTATTCATGAGAGACAGAGCGAGAGAGAAAGGCAGAGGGAGAAGCAGGCTCCCAAGGAGCAGGGAGCCCGATGTGGGACTCGATCCCAGGACCCTGAGATCATGACCTGAGCCGAAGGCAGACGTCTAACCATCTGAGCCACCCAGGCGCCCCCGGATAACTGTTTTTGCAATTCATCATCCTCTTCTTGTGAAACCTGACACCTACTCTATTATTGAATGAAATAGGTCAGAACCTGAGCATTAGCTCAGATCCAAATGCCAGAACTTCCAGTAACTCGTCATATTCTACATATTATTACTCAGGACTCTGCTTCTGGAATTCTTACCATCAGGACAGGAGAATATCTATCAAATCAGCACATGCCACTTTAACTGTAATAATTGGAGAAAGTAAAATCTCCAGGGATCATAGTCCCATGCCAAACCAGCAAAACCTATGAAGGGTGTAATATCAAGGTGCCCAGGAAATCGAGGTGGAGGAATTGCTTGAAGACTTGAGTCCCCGTCTTAGTTATGTATCTTACTTACTGTGTGACCTTTGAAAACCCACTGACACCTCAGTCTCCAAATTTGTAAAACGGAGATAACATTCGCTGACTGCTCCACAGATTGAGGAATGTATCCGACAGCCCTTCCTAAATAGTAAAGCCCGATCTCTCCACAAGGGCAGTCTTATCACTAATGGAAGATCATGGTAAGAGGTGTTTCTTTGTGCCTGTTGGCATCTATTCGCGATTGTTGCAGTGTTGTTGCTTTGTGAAAAGCACATTAGGACATGGTTTTTGCCTGCAAATTTCGAGATGTGATAATTTATCCCCATTCTCATTCTTCACCCTCTGTATGAACATTGCTCAATGTTTCTTCACATGCTTTGCAAGACAGACTCTGAGCTGTAAATGTGAAAAAGGGTATAAGCTGGGGAGGTGAAGCCCCTCCTGACTAGCTTCTTCTGCTGTAGTGGGGTTCATGTCAGGCATATCAAACAACTGAACGCATAACCACAAGTTCCACATTTTGTCCACTGTTATGTCTCCAGCATCTAGAACACTGCCAGTGATACAGAGAAGGCCATAAAACTGTGCCAAATCGATTAATTAATACTCCTTTCACTGGTGCCATTGATACATCCACTTCTAAAGGTCAACTATTTCTTGCAAGCACCATTATACAACATGGTAACAATCGCAAATAGATGCAACAGGCACAAAACACCTCTTACCATGATCTTCCATTAATCATAGGTATGTCCTTGTGGAGAGATAGGGCTTTCCTGTTTCCGAAAAGCTCTCAGATACATTCCTCATTCTGTGGAGCCGACAGAAGATGTTATCTCCATTTTACAAATCTGGAGTCTGAGGTTTCGGTGAGTTGATTTCAGAGGTCACCTTTAGTTGTATAACTAAGACTTCTCAAGGGTGTTGAATATGTAACATCTCAAGGCTGCTAAAATTCAGGGTCTCCAAAGCAAGAGCACTAAGCACCAATTGGTTTGATAAATGTTACATATGATAAGTACACATCTTTCTATAATCATATGTGTTTTATGTATAGTCAAATTATCACTTGGTACTTAGTGGTACTTGGAAATAAAAATGCTTCTATTAACTGAAATGTTCATGGCATAGAATGTTGCAGTATCTGGAAGGTCTTTCTAACAATTACTAGACAGAAAGAGCTGTTAATTTCAAGCTTTATTGAGATCCTCCTGATTTGAATTTTAGTTTATTTCTTCCATCTCTTTAAGGAAATTATGCTATAAATATAATGAGATCTTTTGTGCTTGAAAATCTTACACTGCCTGAATATTGTCGTCTTGAATATTGCCTTTTATTGTGCAGCAGAATAAATAAGAATTTAGGTTGATTTTGTTTTGATCCCAGAATGTACACTACACTTGCTTTTGAGAATAAACCCCTTTTACTAGCTTGTTTCATGGTATTTTGTTCTGGTTTTAATACTAAAACTGTATGGTACAGAAAAAAAAAGAAAAACAAAAAGTAAAAACCTTTCCTCATGAGAGAGACTTCATTGAAATGATTTTAAGTACACACTTTACTCATTGTATTTTTTATAGCCCCACAACAATTTTTGTTTTCTCTGTACTCCATCTCCTCAGATTACAAACTATAGGGTAAAAAGATAGACCTTGAATCTCCTATCCTGTGTCACCACCTAGCTGTTTAGAAGCTTCAGGTCTCCCTTACCAAATTAGTATTATTATAGTGTATTCACCACACTGGAACAATCAGGACTCTTTAGGAACATTCAGAAAAGACGATACGGTTTATCAATAGATTAAAAATTTGGAATCTTAGCTGAGGCGTTGCTGCATTTGAAGTAAAGGAGAGCAGTGCATGCCACCCCAAAATATGCTGCTTTGGCATGTTGATTATTTTGAATTAAAGTAACATAAGAAACACCTGGTACGAGAAGGATACTCTGACTCTCCTTTGTCCCCCAGAAAGCAGGAAATACATCTTCCATGTGAAGGTACCTTCCTGTACCAGGAAGGTAGAAGGCATCCTTGTCACCAGAGATGGGACTTTAAGGCTCTAGATCACTTATACTGCTAACACATGAAGTCTCTAATGAGTGTGAGCGACCATAGGGACACAACAAATGTCAGACTCAGTCATTGCCTCATGTCAACCATCGACTAAAGGAAAAAAAGTACACACCCAAGTATTTTTTGAACTGGATCTTGAAGAGAGAGAAGGTAGAAAGGGAATTCGAGAGGAAGGATACAAAATGAGCCAAAGTATTAAGGCAGGAAAGATGGGCCATGTTTGTAAACAGTGTGGCCATCAGAATTTATACCATCTCCAGGGACAGAGAAAAATCTTGCTTGTATCTGCGAACACCCAGCCATGCCCAGTGCTGGTGCCTAGCTACCCAGTGACAAGAAAATCTTGCGTAAAAAGTACCCAGAGCACTTGCTCAAAGCTGAGTCATAGTGATCTAAATGCTCAGAACTACTTTATGTCATCTATAATATTGGTTTTTTAGTAAAATAAAGCTGGAATTACCCAGCTGGGATGTGGGGAATGTCTTCCACTTGCCCCATGAAGTCTCTCCTTGGGACACGTGGGGAGATTTCTTTGCCGGGGAAAAAAAGAGGAATAGCTCTGCACGGGGCTCCCAGCTTGGCCATGATTCTAGGACTCCCCAGTCTTCTTGTACCCTCTTCTATATAAAACATCCCATTTTGCAGTGATGTTTTGGAATTGTATTAATGGCCTTGAGACAAATAGTGAGTTGTCCAGATCAACCATGTTTCTTCCCATCCACCTTTTATCTAAGCGAAATTAACAACTGTCTCCTTTTCCTTTCTCTAACAGTTTGGTTAATGCTTAACAACCAAGTTTGTTAATTTGTTCATGAGTCTCTTGCCCTCTGATAAATAGTGAGTGCCTCCAGACCAGGAGCCATGGCTCTTCACGTCTTTATCCCCAGAGAATAGCACATAGCCCGTGCACAACTCGTTATGAAGTGTAACTAGTGTGTGGAACACATATTGGAAGTTGGGGGTGGGAGGTGAGAGGTTGTGCTCCACCGGGAATCAGATCCTGCAAGACACAACAGGCTGTGCTAAAGCATTTGTGGACCCAAGGAAAGTGATCTCAACTGTCTTTACACACATCACCTTATTTCATGTTTCAGTAACACTTTCAGGAAGGTATCGTTATTATTCCTTTGTTATAAATGAAGAAGCTGAGCTTCATCAAAATTAACTTGCCTAAGTTCTCACGTTAAGTAAAAAGAGAGTCAGGGCTGGAACGCAATTCTTTGAGACACCAAGTCCATGCCCTTAACTGTTACTTTATACTTCAACTCCAAGAATTTTAATGCACACTGTGATGATGGTAAGCAGGTGAGTTAACTATCCTCACACACGTCAACATGGACATCATTTTAGATAACACCAAGAATGAGAATTAAGGACTCCAGTTATAAATCAGTAAGTTTTAGTTGTGCACTTGTTTCCAATTTGATCCTGAAAGCAAGATCATTAGACTCTAAATGCCTCTTTGTACAAATTGGTCCCAGGGCAGCAGAGGAAGCTCAATTTGTTCCTGCCTCCTTGTACATTTCCCACTGAAAACAGTACTTCTGACAGAGCCCATCAGTTGCATTATATGTCTGTGAGGAGCCATAGCATCTTGCCTGACAGGACAAAGATATAAAAGTACAAGCTTCCAAAGCCTTTCCCCTTACCTACCTTCTAAAGAAGATCCTGTTTGTGCAGCTGTGCTGCTAAGTGTAATAGGTTGGGAGAAGGAAAAAAAATGAGAGGAATTTGATTCACTAAAGAAGAAAGGGCCTGATGTAGAAGGAGAGGAAAGCAGAAGAAGGGGAGGTATAGGAAGTAACCAAGAGTTTTGAGGGAGAGATGGAGAAGAGAGATTTGGGGGTGAACAATTACCACAGTGAGTGAGTTTTTAGTAGTAGAGACATCTAAAGAGAATATTGGAAAAACTTTGGTATTACGTTGAGAAGTATAATCCATCGTAAAGCCCCTCAAGGAGAAACTTACCATGTTCTTCAATATTTTGAGGGTGGAATATGTGTCCTTCGTATGTGTCACCACAGCAATATGGGGACTTAAGACAGATGTAAGAATCCATGGTCTCCGTGGACCTCACTTATATCTGGCAGGAGTTTAGGAATCTCTCATATTTTACATTTAAGGGAGCAAGTATGGATAGGTGAAAGAAAAAACAAAAACTAGTCCAAGTTGTGCATGTGGTCTGTTGTATTAGTTAAATAGAAATGTATGGATAAACAACCTCATTTCAAAAGGAAAGTAAGAAAACTCACAAAATAATATAGAAGTCACAATATAAAAGATAAGCCCATTTCCATTTCAGCATGGTGGATTAAGTATACTCCACTATCCCTCTCTCCCCAGACAAAACCTTAAAAGTGGTAGAAGAGATTTTAAAGCAAAAGTTAATTATGGGCAACAAATTTTAAATATACATTTATTTATCTATCTAAATTATAAGTAAACTAAATATATGTATGTTTGAAGCAAGAAGAGGAACTCAAAATGAGTAAGAAATTGAGAGGAATTCTGAAAAGCAGGAAGATATAAAGCTGCAAAAAGACACAGCCATATAGGAAAGCTGCCATCCAGGATATGCCGCAGAACAAAACAAAACAAAAACATCTACTGGAAAGAGATAGGAGCAGCCCTAAGAGTCTTCTGCACTCGGGAGAGATAAAAGCTCAAAGCAGAAAGGGTACCAGATGGGGGATTGGTTGGATTACTCTAGAGAAAACAGTCATGTGAGTCAACTTCAGGACACACATCACAACAAGAATGGCTGCCTCCAAGAAGAAACTATGAGTGTTGTAGCTTGCGTTCAAGAGTCAGGGCAAAGTCTGGGTGCCATGGCCACATAAGGGAGAAACAGGGGAACACACGACTGGAAGACCATCACAAGCCTAGAGTCACTACCCATGACTCTCTCCAGGTCCTGGGACGAGTACAAGAATTCCAGCCCATCTTTCCAAGCCAGCTGTACAACAAAGCCAGTAGGTAACCCATAGGAACGCCAAGCACAATATGGTACCCAATAAGGATGGTAGCAGCATGAGAAATGAAAAGAAGGAAATAGGTAAAGAGCAAATAAGAAACAGAAATAGTAGATAAAGTCAGGAGCAAGGGTAACACATAAAAAGAATGATATTCAATCTGCATTTGCTAGATATGGTTCATGAATATAGCTTTGCAAGAGCCAGTATAAACTGTACTGATTTGCTAAGGTTACCGTAACAAAGTACCACAGACTGGGTGGCTTAAACAACAGACATGTATTTCTTCATAATTCTGGTTGCTGAAAGTCTCAATCAAGGTGTCGGCAGGATTGGTTTCTTCTGAGCTCTTTTTTTGGCTTGGAAATGGCTGTCTTCTCCCTCTGTCTTCATGTGGTATACCCTCTGTGCTTTTCTATGTACTAACTTCCTCTTCTTATAAGGATACTAGTCATAATGGATTAAGGCCCATGCTAATCATCTCATTTTAACCTAATAATCCCTTTAAAGACCCTATCTCCAAATATAGTCACATCCTGAGGTACTGGGAGTTAAGACTTCAACATATGGTTCTGGGGGGGGGGGCGCGGGGGAGACAGAGCTGAGCCCATAACACAAAGGCAGAAGTATGATTATATGGTTCTCTATGTCCACAAGACAAAAATAAATCAGATGCTCAGGAAAAACAAGATTATTCCTGCTACCAATGACTGAAAAAAAAATACCTCATTCAGATTCTCAAAAAGAGGTTACGGAGTACCAGGGTGAGAAATTTCTTTAGCAGTATTCTTACAGTAAATACAGTGCATTTCATGACACTGTTTCTTGTAACATTCTTCAATGTAGGTCAATGGCATAATGCTAAAATGCAGTTTATAAAAGTATATCTACAAGCATGCAAATTCACATGATGCTCTGGCTTAATCCCAGAATAGATTTTAGAATATCTAGCAGAATGAATAAATGGCTTTCTTTATGGAAAATCTCCATAAATGCGTTTCTCATCCAACCTTTCAGAAGTCCTAAGAGAAAGGACTTTTAAAGTTTTACTTCCAAAAAAGAACCAGTAGTCTATGTTGCTATTTCCGTGTAGACCCAAATACAACCAGGTCACCAGAACTGCGGTGACTCACCCTTCTAAGAAGACGGTTTTGCTTAGTGGCTCTGATCTGCTATTTCCTAGAACTGTAACATGGAGCAGATATCCACACTGCCCCATCTGGGTTGTTCTATGCTATGAAATGGGAACAATAGCACAGGAAGGCTAAACGAGTTATTGTATGTAAACCACTTAGAACAGTATCTGCCCCATAGTAGCACTATATTTGGTGTAAGTTTCCCACATTAAGAAAGCTAAAGATCTTTCAACAATGGACAGCTACCTGATACAAACAGCCTTGATACAACTTCTGTGCCTTTCTATATGTAATTAATGCCAAAGCAAAGACTAGAATTCAGTTTTCCACCACTACACTGTACTGTGGTGGTTCTCAAAGGGGAGCATTGTTAGTGGCATCACGTGGGAGGCTTGTTAAACTCACATTGTAGGGTCCCTTCCCAGAGTTTCTGGTACAGTAGGTCTGGGTTGGACTCAAGATTATACATTTCTAAAAGTTCACACTCTCTACTCATGTCTTGGTTCTGAATCCAGCCCCACTCAATAGCTGTTGGGCCCTGCAGAAATTAGGCTCTTTCTTTTAGCTTCATTTCCTTGTCTGTAAGATAGAGATAAAGACAGTCTGTACCTAACAGCACGCCTGGGAGGGTTATAGAGCACAGAACGCA
Source organism: Phoca vitulina (assembly GCF_004348235.1). NCBI lineage: Eukaryota > Metazoa > Chordata > Mammalia > Carnivora > Phocidae > Phoca > Phoca vitulina. The sequence goes on along the minus strand of NW_022589728.1, from coordinate 14,963,459 downwards.
GCATGACCACTTCTAGATCATTTCAGACAGCTTCAGTGCACCAAGCTGCTGACCTCAGTGTTTTTGTGTAACAGAATATTTTTAATAGGATGTTCTTTCTCTCTCAGTTTTGATTCAAGCCTAGCAAACCGAGCACAGAGTGATAGATGCCAAGGACCCCCCTCATTACAAAAGGGGATGCTGGGTTAACTACTCAGAGCTCCTGAAAGAGATAACCAAGCCCTCTTTCTAGGGTGATTCTGCACATCAACCCCCTTAAGGGTGTTAATAGCCTCGAGGTGAAAGACCAAAATGTACCTGTGGCTGTGGGGATATTTCTGAGGAGTCCACAAAGCAATCTATGTGAGAAGGTAGGCATACCCATACTTCTCCCATTTAAGTATTCACCAAGCTACGAGAATGTCAACTCCAGATCACAACAATACAAGTCAAGGAAGGCCTTTTGGGGCCCCATCTCCGCTGTCTCTGACCCTGGAAGAACCAGAGTCAGTCTCAAGAGGGGCTGGTTGCCATGGAGAAAAGGAGTGCCTGACAGAGAAATCAAGAAGACGCCAGCCCAACCTGCACGTCCTCACTGCAGCTTCTTCCCATTTGCAACACCTCGAACTGGAGGAGGAAACAGCTTTAATTTCCAGGCAAGTTCTGAGTTGTCATTATTACAATAGACGAGGTAATTTTGCTACTAAAATAAGACTTCTTTTATAATTAGAAGTACCGGAGGACTTGCTATTATTTTAAAGAATCCAGAAACACTAATGGACCTTCACTGAATTTCATCCAGGGGCAGAAAAGGCATGTTGGACTGGGCAATGGGAATGAAAAATAAGTTGCTTTGGAGTTGCACCCCTAATGTTTCAGGCTCTTAATGCACCCCTTACGTGCATACACCTATACATCCCAAGTCACCAAAGCATATTTCTTAGTTCTGAGATTTTGCTCCCTCTCAACCAGATGAGGGAATATCTTTATTTAATGCCACTTTCAAAGAAAAGAGACACGATCATTTGGAGCAGCTCTCAGAAGCCCAAATATAGTGTCTTTAAAAATACATATTCTTCAGTGGCTATTTGAAATATTATGCAGACATAAGGAAATAAGCAAAATATGTTCTGTTTATAGTCAATAAATATAAAAAGCCCTATTTTTTTGAAGCTCTAAGAAACTTAGCATAGTCCAGATCAGTCAACCACTGTTTTCAAGAGAAATGTTTTGCTGTCATTGGCTTGTTTCCCAGCCCAAATCATTATTTGTTTCTATTCGCAATCCTAGGAGATGCACATCTGCCAGAAAACATCTGAACTTTTCAATATACAGAGCAAGATTTATATTCTCCGTATGCTTTACAATCACTTTTCCTGCCCATGTGTGACACAGTGTAGGTAGTGTCGTGAAGGATTATGCTATGAGGAGCTAGGATACAGGCAGCGAGGATGTTCTTGGAAACGGATTGCTACCACATTTTTTCCTGCTTAAGAGCATTCTGCATTTTTTCATTTGTTTCTCAGACAATTTTGATTAAAAATCAAGTGCTATTTGTTATTTTTTAACAAAAAACATCCATTGTAGCTCTAATTCGCCTCAAAACTAAGACACATTTGTACGAAACATAGCATATGTTTGTCTAATTTCATAATTAAAATAACTGCTTTTCCCATGAAAAGTAATTCACTTGGACTTCCAAAAGTAGTCCAATTAAATTTAAAAATTGAAACTAAACAGTTATTCCTGAACTCAATGTGATTTGGGCAAATAGATTTAATAAATACTTTATCACCTCGTGGAACCCATCCCAACTCTACATCAGGAGTTATCTGGTCATGAAAAAAATTCAAGGAATTTCTACTGCCTCAGCATAAGTAAGAACTATTTTTTAAAGGCTCTCTCCATCCTCATCCTTTCTTTTTTAACTTGGGCCTAATACAATGCTCTCCGTCTACTGAAGAGAGACAGAGAAACTCGATACTTACTTTACAAACACCTAGAATAGGGGTTATAAGGTAGAGGTAAAAGTGAGAGAATTAAACCTAGAGTTCCAGGCACTGATAATGAATTTCAACTGCATAAATTTACTTCCGTAATTATTGACTAGCATAAAAAGATACATAAATATTCCACAACTGTATCTAGATGTGATTGTAAAATTGCATGAGAAGGTAATATGGTATGTCAGGCCAGGTTCTAATCCTGACCCTACTATCATCCGCTTGTAACACTTAGGATAGTTGGCTTATCTCTGCTGAGCTTTAGAGTTAATAACAATAGCTTACCCACTGAGCAAAACCGTTGAGAGAATCCAGACAGTTAAAGTGTGGGGTGGTTTAAAAACAAAACAAAATCTGCCCTCGGAAACAGACTTAGACTGAGTTCCAAACCAGGCTGCGACGCTTCCAGGTAGAGACCTTGGGCAAGTCTTTTGACTTCCCTGTGTTTTTAACTCCTCATCTAAAAAACAGAGCCGGTGGTAATTTAAAGTTTAGAGGGTTCTTAAAGTGATTAAATGTCACAATACATGTTCAAGATATAATACATGATAGGGGCTCAATAAATGGCAGTTGAATTTATTACTCATCTATGTGAAAATATTTGGGCAATAGGAAGGGACTTTATATGCAAGCCATTATTATTACCACATAGTATATTCATGTAATCAGACAAAGAAGGACTCCACTCAGGGTGGCCGCACTCCTGTGTGTCCTTCCACTCAGCTTTTCCCATAAGCTCTTCCTAGAAGGTCCATTTTTTACAACTTGTAAAAACCTGTGATTCCACTTAGCGTTGACCACTAAAACAATAAGGCCTGCTGGGAGCTTAACACCTCCTCTTACAAACAAAGATGACTATTAATTTAATACAGTGTGTCCTTATAAGCAAACATTTCCTCTCTCTCTAGCTGCTTTCCTCACATGTTTCCAGTTCAGGGCAACCTCATTTTCAAGCCACAGTGTTGCTCATACTGAACTTTGTCTCCATCTGTACTGTGGCTGACAGAGTTTCACAATCAAATGCTTAGTTATAAATGAATCACATAGGCTTCTAGCCTCTAAATCAATCCTAAGTAAGAGGATGAATGATAATAACTCCCCAAAACATGTAAGAATTTAGGTGCTGCAAAGGATGTTCAGCGGGGACTGGAAAACACAACTCAGGCCAGTGCCCTTCTGTGCACCGCCTGTTACAGTAGAGAGCATTTGCAGGTTTCCCTGTGCCGGTAAAACATTGGAAGGAGGCAGCTTTTGTAATAGGATCATTGGCTAAAATGAAATGAGTCAATCTGATCAATAGAAATTGCACATGCAGCAAAGAGCTCTTAATGGATCTTAATCTCCATTAGGCTGAGTTGGAGGAAGTTTCAGGGGAAGCTGCATCACATTTCAGCCATTGATAGTAGCCTCGTGGTCCATGAGCAGCTTTCAGGGAATGGGAGTATTCATCCTGGGGTGCTCTGGGACAACCATCAATGGGATGGTACACTCTTGCATCATCGGAGTCCAGGAAATGCTCTGGGGGATACTCTGGAGAATAGTCTCCAAGGCTTATGAAAATTTTAGCAGGAATTCATGGTGGGTCAACCAGAAGAACATTAGCACATGAAACTTTTCTGTCATGTGTAATTAAATGTGGTTTAGAATCCCTTAGACATGATTTATAAAACCAAAAGGAACAGTTCCAAGTTTGTTACCAGAGGCCCATAAAGTCTGTGCTGTGGGGAGAACAACAAGGATCAAGTTTTTCAGGAGGAGGCATACTTTGCACATGACACATAGAAATATAAAAAACCTAATGTTTGGATGCCCAGAATGTGAAACTAACTGCCTCTCAATTTAATATATAATAGGGAAAGCTCCATGTGGAAATTCGAAAGAAAAGGAAAATTGCACACAATTTAGAAGACTACCCATTGTACATGCACTTGGAAATTACAGCACAATATCTCCTAATTAATGCTGATTGAGTACTTTGATTTCAAAAAATTGAAAAGCATAATACATGGACACTGCATTACACATTCACACATTCTCCTCCCAAAGTCCTTGATGTTGGAGACCAAAATAGAAAAGCCAATAGCAGATTGCTTCATGCTTTTTTTTTCTTACTCTAAGTAAAACTTTATGATTATAAATTCAAAAGTCCAGAATTAATAAAAATGAAACTGCCTTGTGCTATGGCACAAATGATTTATCCCAAATGTTTGGGCTACTTAATCGGAGAAGTGAGGTTGTTTTCTATACCACATCAATAATTTCAAATGTAGATGCTTTCTTCCTCTGTGATTCTGTGACATGTCACTATTTATTCTATTATTATAGCACTTCATCACTGCAGACCACGCTCATTTTCATGTCTGACTCTCAACTTGATTGTGCCTAGATGAATTGTGAATCCCTTGGAAAGCAAAATGTATCTTTTTATCATGTTATGCTCTCTGCCAAAAACAATACTAATATAAAAGGAACACACAGTACATTTTTATTGAATAAATGCAAAAACAATAAGATATTTTATATACTATAATCTTTCTGTGAGGCATTTCAAAAATACTACCTATTTTATAAAGGTCTGAGAGACCTTTGGAAATGTGTCAAAAGATCATCTTGACAAAATAGGGAAAAAAGCCAGATTTGTATATTTATCTGGGTACTTCCACAATAGAGAATATAATGACATCTATGAACTTGTCAGGTATGCTCTTTCATTGTCTTCAGTTATGAATTTTAAAAACTGTGTCACAAAGTCTTAATGTCTTGGATTTTCCCATTGGTAAATATGCTGAGAATGATTAAAAAAAAAAAAAAAACACATAGTAGCCAAATATGTTTTATTCTCTTTTTGACTGAACACAGACAAGAAAGAAAGTGCATTATGTAAATCAATTATTGACATCATAAAGATGATCTAATAATTTACATTCTTAATTATCTTATCATTATTACCTATTAATCGCTTCTACCCATGGCACTTTTGAAACAGACTATCTTGAATGAAGTGCCTAGCACACATAGTAGGGACTGAATATATATTGTTGAAATAATAATGAATGAATTTTGTTCCAAGAAAATAATGGAAGGAAACATTCAACTTCCTTATGGCACTATACCATAGTCTCTGGATCCCAACACCTGAAACAACTCTGTTTCAAAAATATCACTCTGACCTCCTTGGACTATCGGAATGCCTTTACCTGTCTCCAGCAACTTGCAAACATGTTTGATCATCTGGGAGTTGAGGGCAGACAGGAGAGAATGTGCTTTTGATAATGAAATTATTGATGGTATAATACATTTTTAATAATTTTCATTTTAAATTATCTTATTATTTATTACAAAAATATGAAGGCTGAGTCAAGTGAGAATTTTCCAACTCTTTAATTAATCTACTCTACTTGATTTGATAGAACTTAACTCATCCTGTCTTTTGGGAGAAGTTTCTTCTCTATATATAATCTCCATCATAGAGAGGCTTAAATCAGCTTTATTATACCATTACTTGCAAGAGGGGAAGAGAGTTTGCCAATGTATGTCTTGGTTTAATAACTATTGATTGTCTAAAACCTAGCAAATGTAGATCCTTTAACCAACAAATTCTTTCAGTTAAAAAAAAAAAGTCCTAGAGTACAATAATTACAATAGACCCCAGTGGGAGGTTTTGGGCTCAGCTGTAAGGAGCAATTAAGTGCAGGTTCTGAGACATTGCGTGACTTTTGTGAAAGGAGTATGGAAATGCCTGTCTCTGTCGATGACTGGACAAGTCACTTCACTCAGCCATCATGGTCTCTGCATTTTGTAGGTTCCAGGAACTGGCCCAGCTGGCAGCCTGGAACTCCATCTACTCTAAAATATCTGATCAATCACTTAACTATTAGAAAAGATGACCCCAGGAGAAGGTCTCTTATCAAGGAATCTCTTAAGAATTTATCTCAAGTAAACCCAATTTTTAAAAATTATGTACTCTAATTAGCTCTGGGGGCATAATCCCCTTAGGAAGAGTATGAAATCGAGTTTGCCTTGTTTTCCAAAAGAAAAATGCTTTCTCTGTTCCAAACAATAGGCTTATTGGGCTACTAGACACTCTTTTCAAAAAACATGACAGATTGATTCTAAACAAACTTTAAGACCACATTTTTTTTTCCAAAGGGAATGACTTTATGAGGAGTTAGAGAATTTTAGCCATAATTTTCTCACCGTGATCAATTTTATAGAGTGCTTTATCTCCATGAAACATCAGATGAAAGCAATTTAAGACCATTTATGAAATTCACCATCTATGACTGCAGCAATATTATCTAGTGGTTATGAGCAGAGATTCAGAAGTCAGAGTGCCCTGGTTTGAATCCAGGATTCTTCAGTTACTAGCTGTGTTAATATCTCTGTTCTTCAGTTTCCCATCTGTAAAATGAGGATAATAATAAAATACATAGCTCCCAGGTTTAGAGTACATTAGATCAAATAAATTCATATGCGCAAATCCTTTAACATGGTACCTGGAACATTATAACTACTATTCAGAATTAATTGTTATTGTTATTGTGAACAATAATGCCAATGGATACAAAATCTAAGATGGTCATGATATTAGACTCTACTGTATCATGATATTAAAGCTAAAATCAGAATCAACAAAAATATTTTCACAGTACATGTAAATGTCCATGTAAATGATGTTAACTAAGGTTATGTCCTAATTCCCTCCTTGTCTTATTGATTTACATAAAACAACTTGCTATAGCTAACAGATACACCCAATATATGGCCTCCCCCTCCCTTGTCACACACATACACTACAGGAGAATATACTTCTTTTTTTAAAAATTCTGGTGGTTTGTTTTAATTATCATGTAACATCAATTCACTTCCGAGTTACTTTCAGGAAATGTAAATCACTATCAAACATCAAGCATAAAAGCAAACTCACTGAATTGAAAGGCATTTCCCAACATTAATTACATTTCAATTAACTCCACCAATTTTAAGTAATGCCACACAATGCATCAATTCTTTCAACTATAAGGAAATGCCTTTTACAATTAATTTCACTCTGTCTAGTTTATCAGGATGTAGTTCCTTCTCAGACAAGACCGTCGGTTGGTAACAAATGCCTTTAAAATTGTTTCATGCTAAAACGAGTTCCTTCATATATATTGTTCAGAACTCTAGGACCTCTGCCAACTGATGGTGCAAGTGCTTGAGAAGATTTAAAAGCTCTTCTTTGAGAAATCCACTACCTTTATTTCAGGTAGCGTTGGAGTCCCTGCCCATGTCCAAGTGGGTAGGCCTTTTGCCTAGGATAAAATAAGAACTGGGTTTTTAACCAAATGAGAATATCTACTTTGCTGCCAACACATTTGGTGCATAAAAGATATGGCCCTAGGTTAACCATAGAAACACAGAACACCTGCTTTATATTTAAAGAAATTGATCATGATCTAACTGTAAGCTAGAAACTCACAATGGCTTACCCAAGACATCTGATATTAAAGAGAATGTTCAAATGGGCAGGCCAATTCTCCACTCTGTGTTCCCTAAACTCGATCCCTATATGAATGCAGGTTATCAGAAAAGAAAATTACTCAGCCCTTCGTGATGAATTCAATATTCTGCTAAGTTACAATTTTATGTCACTACTTAAGCTTTTATAGGTCAAAACAAGAAGCACTCTTTTGAAAAAGTGTTGGTGGCTTTTGCAAAAGCGTAATTGAAAAAAAGTTTTCTGCATGTTATCAAAGTGCTTCAGAAAAGTAGAACATAATAAAACCATCCCTTTAATTTAGCTCAGGAAAATGTTGCTTTCTACAAATCAATGTATATATTTTTCTTTGATCAAATAATCAATGAGAGTTATGTGCCTCGAGTGTTTCTCTGTGTGCCCTGTTAGGAAATAATGACATAATTCATGGAAAGGACCACTACTGGGCGTCGTAAGCACTCCATTACAGTCAACTTCTGTTATTAGCTGTTATTAATAATTCTAATCATATTTGAAATGCCAAGGGACATCTTCTTTTTCTGTTGCTGTAGATGGTCTCTGTTCTAATCTTATACTTAAAGGTCCTGTTTTATATTATTTCCTTGTATAAGCTACCTTAAAATAGAAAAAGTGTGAGTTCAAATTGAAAATTTTAAAACAAGTAGGATTTCACGACATCTGTGTTCGCAATAATGGCAGAGGGGTTAGTTTAAACTTACAAATTAGGGCCGATGATAGAAGTACAAATAAGTCTGATCAAGAAGTATGTTATTTTTTCTACCACAAAGAGAAGATTTGCCCAAATTCAGCATGTACCTATAATTTTTTATTTATAGTTAGGCATGGTAAAGCCTCAGTAGGTCAAATTAATTGGGACTTGTGGAGAAAGCCTAATGGAATGAATGAAGTTTAAACCACAGAATATATAAATAATGTAGTTTTTTTATTTTAGGAAACATGAAAGCAGAAGCCAAGTAGGTCCAAGTGGGAGGTGATGGCAGGCTGAACCAAGGTCGTGACAGTGGGAGGGAGGGCCAAGTGCACAGGAGAGTTCCAACAAACAGGGCAGGGTGCGCGAAGTCCAGAGGATGTGTCCTTTCTTTGAACTCTAGGAGACTGCAGAGAGATGCACAAGCACAGGCTGCTTGCAACAGAGATGGAGGCATTTCCAAGTTTCTAGGCTGGGCAAGCTGAAATACAACCTTTTAAAGACATTATAGGATCTCTTTTTTTATTTTGCTTCCATGCCAGTCACTGTCAATAGTCTTGAAATCATGGGCCATGGAAGCAGGAAGGAACCCCATGGACCATCCAGCCAGAACTTTCATTCTGCAGCTGAAGAAACTGCCCTGGAGAAAGGTTACTCAGGGCCACACAGCTGGTCAGTTAAACAGCCCGATCTTAATATCAGGGCTTCTGCTTCTCAGTTCAGCTCTCTACGCTCTGCTATCCTCCTGTGATAGGTTATTTTTCTGGTATTATTGTGGTTTTGTGTTTTTAAAGATTTTGTTTATTTACTTGAGAGATAGAGGGTGTGTGTGAATGTGGGGAGGGGTGGAGGGAGAGGGAGAGAGAGCATCTCAAGCAGACTCCACGCTGAGCGTGAAGCCCCACATGGGGCTCAATCTCACAACCCTGAGTTCATGACCTGAGCCGAAATCAAGAGTCGAAACCTCAACCGACTGAGCCTCCCAGGCGCCCCTGGTGTTATTGTGGTTGTAAAATGGAAAATCTCATATCCCAGGAAACCCCTCAATCCCAAGCAAACCAGGTTGTTCCATCACCCTAATGGAGATACGAATTATTATTTATATTCCCTTAATCTTCAAGAGTAGTTTTCATGGCTCATCATGGCAAAAGTTCACCATCCACTGGTGAGCCAAACCACTCCAGAATAAAGAGTAGCCTTAACATTGAGGATGGTGACTTTATGTCAACAGAGTAGAAGGGATGAGTAAGCACCTCTTCCTTTTCCAATCTCACTTGTGACAAGAATACCGCCATCAGTTCCAAGTCATGCGACCAGGACTCCATCTCCACCCCTTTCCCCAATCATATTAGGGCTAACAGATCACTGGTAAAATCTGCAGAGGGTTTTTTTTCCCCAACACCAATTATAATCTAGGGAAATATTCCAAAAGTTAAAGACAGAGTGGGGTTTGATACCAGCCAATCTTGCTCCCCACCATCACTCCAGGAAAACATGGATTGACCGCAGGGGCATCAAGCAGACAGACACACAGACTAGAGAAATTAAACTATCTGCTTCCCTCCAAAGTCACCAGTAGCAAACAGCAAGCCCTCTTGCACATTCCAGTTGGAGCATAATGGAAAACCAACTGCAAGGTCATTTGGGGCTTTCACTGGGGAGAAACGACACAGGCAACATGTACAAGAGAGGCTGGTGTCATCCAGCAGCAAGATGCCTTCAAGCAAAAGACTGTGATTTCTACCCAAAAGGTCTTTCAGTGTTGCTCTTCTTCGATTGGGCCCTGCCCTTCCTCATGAGTCATGCTGGCCGGCACTGTCCCCGGACAGCCGAGCCTCTTCTTCCTCAAAGTCACTGCATCTATTAGGGATGCAGCCCCGGCAGCCACATCCCAGGCAACTCGGAGGACCTGAGCATCCGCTTCCAACCTTCATGCAGAAGGTATCGGGGATTTTAATTTCAGATTATGCTGCCCTGACTTTGTGAAAAAGAAATGCCTACTGAGAAGAGAGACAGTAAGAGACATGGCATGTTGTCCTTGCCCCTGGACTCACCATCTAGTACGAATACCTTTCTCCTTTGGGGAGATGGATAGGTTGTTTTTCCTTTGCCCCGTATCCTCTTTGATTTTGTTTCAAAGGAGTCTGTGGGAAAAAAAGGATGTTTTTTGAATCAATCCCATTCACACTAAAGAAACCACAATATCTTACTTTTTACTTCATTTAAAAAATGAAACCCTTTTACCTCGTCTACATGAAGCTAAAGGGTGTGGAATCGAGCCTTTTATATAAAAGTTGCTTTTCTTAGGAAAGTTCGCCGTTCCTGGCCATGTGTCGGTCAACGTGCCGCACATGCTCTGTAGATGCCTTTCAATTTCCTTTTCCAAAAGTCAGTGGGAGCCTGCAAAACACCAAAGGTGTGGATGAGCCTGGCTCAAAGTAACAAATTATAGCTAATGTACTTTCTGTGGATTGGAAAGATGAAATTATAATTTCAATTGGAAGCAGCCTCTGGCTCCACACCTCCAGATCATAGTAAATCTCCCATTTGAACACTCGCACCTCTGAGGCTTCCTGATTGAATCAGAGCCCAGAGGCTGCCTGCTTTCCCCGGCTTTCGCAGACTGACTTTTCCACTGGGCACATACTGTGATACACCAATATATTCTCACCGCTATTGGTTTAGGTTTGTGTAGTTGTTGGGCGTTTTTGTTTCCCTTTGTTTTGTTTTAGGAAGTCTCACTGGAAACAATGCTTGACTTAAAAATTTGAATTTGAACCCAGCATACTAGTAATTGCCTTGAACTTGAGCAACCTCCTGAGCCTTTCTGCATGTTAGTTTCTTATCTAGAAAAATGGCAATAATGATACAATTATACAGGTTTCTGGAAGAATTACCACAGCACAGGTGAAAGTGCCTATACACAGGACCTCAGATATTTATGCAATGCTGCAGAGGAACCGTCACTTGAATAGCAAATATTCTGTGTGCCTTCCACCATAATAGTAGAGCAGGGCTCAAAAACAAGACTTTGACTTCAAATAGGTCACAATCTCATAATACTACCATGTATCAAGCACCTATTACATGCGACGTGCTGTGCTAAGTATTTTAATATGCATTGTCTTACTTCTCATAACAACACTATGAGGCAAATATTATCATAGCCATTTTGCAGATGAGAAAATGAAGCTTGGAAAAGTTAAATCAATTCCCCAAAGTCCCAAGATTAATACATGGCACTGCTGGGACTAGAATGTAGGCCTGTCTGTCTTCTAACAGCCCTCCAATGCAAGCTGAGAGCGCATTAAACACATGCACAAAGACACACAGAGTTAATCATATTCCAGAATGTTCCCCACTCTCATTCAGGACTCAGAGGGTTAAAGAGAAGCTGACAAAATAGCATAAACAGCTGGTTCCAAGGTGCTAGTTGCTCTTCTGTGATACCATTTTGTTTGTGCTTCTGCAGCTGTACCAGAAAGTTTTTGTTCTCTGAAGAAAATACTGAACTGAAAAGATAATTGGTATTCAAGACACACATGTTTTCTACCAGCAAATAAGAAGAAAGCACAACAGTATTCTTGAAGGATGTTGATTTTTTTGTGTTTTGCAATTCTGCATTTTCAAAAATGACATCTGTTTTGTGAGTGACTAAAAACTCTGGAGGAAGAATTTGTAAAAGGAAATAAAATTGTGTTTCTGAGCATTTTCCTCCTTACTGCCTTCAAATGATGTTTAGTTGGCCCATTTTCCCAAAAACATTGTCAGGGCAGAAGTGTTCTATTTCCTGCCACATTTCTGACAGGTTTGAAATGATGTTCCAGTGGCAAATATTTTAAAAGTTTCTTTTAGCACTTTTTCCCCATGTATCAAATCATTCTTTCTTTTGAGCACTCAAAAAAGAATTGTGCCTTCTAGGAGCATAAATGAATATAATGCATCCCATTTATATTATGCATTTCTAGAAGGCACTCAAAAGTATTTTACTGTCTTCACTTTTCCAGGCTGTTTATTTTTTGCTGGTGCATCAACAAATACAAAAGTTTAAGAGCGCCATTTCTTATTCATTCCCATCTCTTTGATTTATCACTTCTTATTCCATAAATTTCCAGCCTCTACTTCACACAAATAAAAAGATGCAGTAACTCATGTAGTTTGTCAGCTAAATCCCAGTTTTAGAGAAGAATGAATATTAACTAAGGTCATCTGAGGACGTCCCCCCTCTAAATGGCACCGTGTCAGGTTAAACCCCCATTCTCCCAAATCTGTACATGGCCACTCTGCAAGAATCACCTTCCTCTTCTGAAAACACATGACAGCTTCCAAGTTATAACTGGCAGGATCAACGCCCCTGAAGGTGGGCAGGAACTCCTGGACCACAGGTGCAAGTCTTTCTCCTTCTGCCTTTGCCCAGAATTTATGGAGCCACACATCACAGAGATATGAAATCTAAATGAATCTTTGGGAACTCTCAGGAGGCAGAAATTTCCCAAGTTGTCCCGATGATTGAGCTCACATTAATCTGGCCCCATAATTCACCAACCATAAACCCTGTTGGTACAATGCTTCTCTCTCAAAGCTTATATATGTCATTTTTGTTGTGATATCTTAGTCATACACACTTCAACTTTCTCTGGATTTTAGGCATTGACTAGCCAAGCACACCTGCCTCAGTGTTTGCTTCCTGGCACAATCCGTCTGGCCCTTTGCTATATATGGATTTCATGTTTCCTCTTTGGAAGTACTTAAGCAGAAAGTCCCAGACTGCTTCACATATAGGATGGCTCTCTCGTTACAAGCCTGGAGAGACCAAAGCTACAGATGAGTCTGCCAAGGGAAAAATCATATACCTTATCCTTGGCATCAGAGTTTTCATCAGCAGAAGCCAAACAGAATGCTACTCACAAGTAGAGAAATTTATATACAAATAATAGAAGTAGCATATGGGTCAGGAAACTCAGGTGGAACAAGAGTTCCACCATGTCTGATGATTTGTGATTGGGACCTACATTAGGCACCATTCTCTACCTTTTGAATAGCTTCTGGTGTCACCAGTGAGACCATTCACATTACAAGATGGACTCCGCCAGCTGCCCATCACAAAGACATGTCTCCTCCAGAGTTGCTCTGCTGGAGAAGCTCCTGACACTGGAAGCTCTGGTACAACGTGAAAGACAGTCCTCGGGGCGCCTGGGTGGCTCAGTCGTTAAGCATCTGCCTTTGGCTCAGATCATGATCCCAGGGTCCTAGGATCGAGCCCCGCATCGGGCTCCCTGCTCTACGGGAAGCCTGCTTCTCTCTCTCCCACTCCCCCTGCTTGTGTTCCCTCTCTCGCTCTGTCTCTCTCTGTCAAATAAATAAATAAAATCTTTAAAAAAAAAAAAAAAAAAGACAGTCCTCACATGTCCAGCGTGGGACAGGGTAGTAGGTCCCGGATTCATTTTTAAGTCACAGTGAAGCATAGGAAAAGTTGAAATGAGCAACGTGGCCTTATTCGTTGTGCACATACGTCACATCATGCATAGCTTCCTTCTTTAGACAAGATGCTCTCGGGCAGTGTAGACAAATTCATGATTTTGAATATTTTCATTTGCTTTTTGTGGTTCCCACTGTTTACGTCCTGTTTTTTCCATTTTGTATAAAAAACTTCTTTTCTTAAATGTTGCCAGGGGTTTCATTTATTTTCCTCCAAGAATTATCTATCTATTCTTCCATACTTATAGACTGCCACTCTTTTCAATTCACTCATCCTTTTTTTTCACCCTCAATTCTTATTGTGAACTTGGCCTCTTCCATATACATGTCTACTTGAACACTGACTGTGAATGGCATGGCCTCTCCTCACCTTTCTAAACTTCACTGGACCCTCAAGATCTGTTTCAAATCCCAAATTCTTCACCTAGCTGTCTGAGGTACTAACCAATGCTGATCTCTCCCACAGCATCACACCTCGACCACAACACATGAGTTTCAACTAGATGTGCTATATTGCCCCAACTAGAAACCTATGACCTTCCACTGGCAATAAGTACAGACTTAGGCACAAAACAAGCATTCAAAAAACACTGAGACACAAATGGCTACAGAAAAATTAGAAACGTAGATACACTCAAGAAACTTTCATGTATTTGTATATTTATCCAACAATGTTTATGAAACCCCTAAACTCCTATGGTAGGCAGAGAGGAAACAGAGACACATATGTCATAATCACTGTTCTCTAAAGATTGAGTGGGAAGAATACAAATACAAAGAAGTGTCTTAATGTGTCATGATATTCTGTGTAGAAATAATTAAAGGGAGGGTGCCTCAGTGGATTAAGCATCTGCCTTTGGCTCTGGTCATGATCCCAGGGTCCTGGGATGGAGTCCCATATCGGGCTCCCTGCTCAGTGGGAGCCTGCTTCTCCCTCTGCCTGCGGCTCGCCCTGCTTGTGCTCTCTCTCCCACACACACACAAATAAATAAAATCTTTAAAAAAAAAAAAAGAAATAATTAAAGGGAATAGTAGGAGCACAATGGAGAAAGTGGTCAATTCTGTCCGGACACAGGATTGAAGTGATGATTTAGCTGGATTTTGAAAAAATGACTGAGACAGAAAAGGAAAAATCAAGAGTGTTCAGGATAAAGGGAGCAGTTTGAACAAAGTCAGGATAAAATATTAACAATCCACAAGGATGTTAATTCAGCAAGTATGAAATAGGGTCTAGGAATTAGCTTCCTTAACAAGTATCTCCTGGGAAATTCTGATGAAGGTGGACCCAGAACCATACATGGACCCAGAGAAATGACAGTCCACATTCTAGTTCTTGACAAACTTGCTAAGAAACATTTGATGGTGGGTAAAACACCTTACTTGGCTTGGTGAGAGAGAAGATCCACTCGGGTATGGACAGGTCTTTCCTCCAAACCCCTGCTTCAGTGAGACATCCAAGATATGAACCTGGACCTGGATATTACCTCTCACTTTATAATCCTTCAGTGACATCCCCCTGCCCACAGAATGCTTTAGTGGAGCATCCCTGGCCTCACCTGCAATCTCACTGAATTGGCGCTCTTCCAGAGCCCCCAGTCTCACTGCTCAAACTCTACCTTACAATTACATCAAACGTCATGCCTTCTGCTGCTGCTTATCACTGCTATGAAGTTATTAAAATTTAAGACACATATAGAAGGTTTCTACTGAGGATACCCAATTAAATAAGGTTATTGTTCTTGTAGAAACAGTGAAATACCAGAGCACTTTCCTTTCGTCTGTGGAATGTTAAATTGTCTCATAAATATAGTGAAACCAAAGGAGTTCAAAATTCTGAGAGAATGTTAAAAGATATCCCATGAAATAAGGAGAACATAGAAGCAAAAAGTCTCCTAATCCCCCACTCCTAATGAGTGTATGTACACACACATATATACATGTGGGTGTGCGTGCGCACACACACACACACAGATGTCTCATACCACTGGAGGGCATCCTGGAATCTGTGCATCACCAAAATATTCAGTGATAAAGACATTTTCTTCCTGGCACATTAGAGAGAGAAACTGAGACCAGACAGCTAGTAAGATAAGACACACTCTCCCTTCAGGAGCACATGCTGCTTTGGCAAACACAAATATCACTCACTCACACACACATGTACTCAAGCCTGTGCATAATTCTCTTGACAACTCCAACTTATAACATTAGCATATGAATGCCGAGGCTTACAGTGATATTCGCCCACCAAATGGAATTTATAATATAAATGCAATAAAAAGTATCTGAAAGATTACTCTTCGCTCTGAATTGAGTCTGTCAGAGCTTGTATGTAAAATATATGTAATATCCGTACAGAACCCAGTGTAAATATATTCTTCCTGCGTGCTCCCATGAAGAAAAGCTGAGATGGTTAGGACAATACTAAATTCATACCTCCTTCCCAAATAATGCATAAAATAAATGGCTCCAATTCCCCAGCTTTGTGCATGTGTGTCTCCCCATTTCCAATATTTCACATGTATTAGGCCAAACGTGAGTTTTTTTTCAAGGTCTCTCTGTCTTCCTTTTATTTTTGTTAGATGTCCTTTTCCTCGCTGCCAAGAATCATTCACAACTCCAGTAGGAAGATTTTACAATTGTATCCATAATTGACTCAAACCAGAACCAGAAATTATTAGTACATGTGATATGTCTTTCCCAGTAGATTATAAGCTCCTTAAAGGGAATGACACTGACTTGTTTATTTTTAAAGTCATGGCATCTTTAAAGGCATGTGCCTACAAAAGCAATGATTTATCATCTCATGTGATTCTGCACATTGGCTGGTGGTTCCTGCCATGCCTTTACCTGGGCTCACTCAAGTGGCCCCATTCATCTAGAAAGACTGGCTGAGCTGGAAGTTTCTAGCCTCACTCACAGGTCTGGCAGTAGGTGCCACCTGTCAGCTGGGCTTCCTTCGTCCTTTTCCACATGGCCTCTTCCTCCAGCTGGCTAGACTTGCTCCCTTACACGCTGTCTCAAGGCAACACTGCGAGGCCTCTTACAGCCTTCCCACAGAGGACACACAGCATCACTTCCACCAAGCTTGATTGGTCAAAGCAAGTCAGAAGGCAGCCCAGGTACAGATGCGGGGAAATAGACACCACCTTGTGGTAGGAAGACTGGCAAAGTCACTGGGCAAAGGCGCAGGCATCCAGGGATAAGGGACACTTGTAGCCATCCTTATTTCCCACACCAACGGAGGCCTAAGACAAAGGGTAGTCAAAAATTTTTTTTGTTTAAATCATTCCTTTATGTATTCATTCACCCATTTAACAAATATAAAGTGCCTACAATGTAAAGGGTACTTGGTTAGGCTCTGGAAATAGAGTTGGCAACAAGGGAGCACCAGTTCTTGGTCTTACGGAATTTATGAAGAGTCAATAAATGAGTGAGTGATAGAAAAGTGATAGGCAGCTAGGTGGCCCTTGCAGAGATAATGGCCTCAAATTCTAGGCTCCCTTCAGAGTTAAAGGTTTATAAATTTTAAAATGCCTGAATACCTTATTGGAAAAGGGGTCCTCAATCCAGGATACTATCAAGGGACTAAAGTCAGGGTTGGATTCCAAAGAGTTGGGATTGGAGCAGCAAATTTCTATTGAAGGCAGAATAGGTTACAAGAGCCGGAGGGACCTGCTCGGTTTTCAATGTGAAAGACTCCAAGATCACCGATCAGTTAAGGTCTGGTAGAAAACAGAAAGGAAGCTCAGAAGGAATTTGGGGAGAATTAACAAAGAAACTATATATAGTCATAGGGGAAAAGTTAAAAGAAACATCAGGAGATACTTAGCTATCCAAGGACAAGCAATGAAAGGAAGATACTACCTAGCACTGAAGCAATAGAAAGAGGAAATATTTTGGTTTTGGGGTGTTTTTGTTGTTGTTGTTGGTTTGTTATTTGTTTTTTTGTTTTTTGGATAGATATATTTCAATTGACCCACTTCAAGAATATCTTGCAGATATTTGCACTAGCAGAATCTTAAGAAATTCCACATCTTGCACA
Source organism: Phoca vitulina (assembly GCF_004348235.1). Taxonomy (NCBI): domain Eukaryota; kingdom Metazoa; phylum Chordata; class Mammalia; order Carnivora; family Phocidae; genus Phoca; species Phoca vitulina. The sequence continues at coordinate 14,945,766 of NW_022589728.1, read as the reverse complement.
TTTGCGTCAACTGCCAGAATTTTTTTATTTGTATCTCTTAGGAGATTTAATTTTTATTTCTTCTGTGTTATGTTTATATATGTACATTTGTTTCTCCCAGTAGATGGTGAGCATCCTGAAATCAAAACACATTTTTGAAAAATTAATCTCTGTATCTTCACAAAGCTTAACTTGGTAGGTACTAACACTAAATATATATATTTACTTAAAGAAACATGGTTAGAAAATGGTTGACCTTATCTTCACGTTAAAAAAAAAAATTACCTTTTGAGGAAATGCTTTTACCAGATGAGAGCTGGAGGTGTGGAAGAGAGCACTCTCGGCAAGAGGTAGAGCCATGGAAGAATCCATTGCCAGAAGGGCAATTCCAAAACACAGATATAGCAGGGTAATCTAACCTTTTCTCTCCTGCTTGCCCCTCATTGGTCAGATCCAACCAGAAGCCCAACAGTATGGAGTCCTCCACTCCACTACATCTAATAAATCATGGGTTGGCCATGATACCACTACACAAAACAGAATACAGTAGAAGAAGGAGTTGAAACTTGAGAATTATGGAAGTGATAAAAATTTACTATTGAAGTTGTGAGCTTAAGATGCCTGCAACCCATCTGATTATGGACCTCCTGTAGGTAGTTGAAAATATGAACTTGGAATTCAAGGGGACACAATGCAGCTAAAGATCAAGATTTGGAAATAATTAGCTTAAAATAGTTGCTAAAGCCATATGAATGTGTAACATGGCCCAAATTATGTAGAGAGACAAAAGAATAAGTTAAAATTCCAGCTCTGACGTACTAGGGACATAAAAATAGAGGGAGGACAGCAATAGAGAAAAGACAATGAGATAAGTTAGAAGAGAATTAGAGAAGAGTGAAATCTGGAAATTCAAGGGATAAGAGTGTTTCAAGAAGTTAACCACCAATGTCAAATGTGATCGATTAACCAGAAAAGAAATTACTGAATTTGGTAATTAGAAAATCATTGGTGTCTGCACATATACAAAATGATGTCCTCCAAAGGCTCCTGCAGCTGGTGTTATTGGACTAAATAAAGTTTAGATTTATGTTCATTATATCTGTAGATGACCCCTTGTTGAACAGAATTACTAATAAATGATACCTCAGAAGATGAAAGTAAACAGTATGTCTTAAAATGGCCAGCTTAGGGGCACCTGAGTGGCTCAGTCAGATAAGGGTCTGACTTTGCCTCAGATCATTATCTCAAGGTCCTGGAATCAAGCCTCGTGTGGGATTCTGCACTAAGCGGGGTGTCTTCTTGTCCTTCCCCTTTCTCCTCCCCCTGCTCATGCTTTCTCTGTCTCTCTCAAATAAATAAATAAAATCTTTTAAAAAAATAAAATGGCCAGCTTAGAAATACACACACATATATATATATATATGAGACAGGAGCAAGGCATATACATAGGTACCAAATATAAGTATACATACCTATGGGAAATAAACATAAGCAAGGAAGAAAACTATTTGGATAATGCATCATTTCATATCAATAATACTGTTATGATCATAGATATTGCTATCATATTCTATGCTTACAGAATGATTTACTCGGATACCAACATATGACCCCTAAAAAATAATTCTTCTACTATTTATTAATCAATGCAGAATGCATATAAGGCAAAATAAAGTGGCTTAGCGTCAGTGAACTGCTATTATTGTCTGTGCAGATTTCTGCATCATGTAGAATACATAGGACATTTCAAATAATGTCCCTCCTTCTAGCTGTATATAATCTATTTTTTCCAGATTTTCCAAAAATTTTAAGTTTAATTCTCTGCCTTCTTTGAATTTCCCTCAAAATAACTTGATCTTTACAAACTTTGAGAGCCTGGAGTTTTTTTTTCCTACATTTTGAAGACTCTGATGGAAAGGATAAAGAGAATGGAGAAACAGGACAGAAAAGAGGAATGCCACAGAAATGGACTGGAGGTGTCAGATGGAGCCCTTCGCCCCTGGGAGACAGAGGCTTACTTGGCCAGAACCCCAGCTTACTCCTTGGCTGCTTGAAGTCTGATGACTGTCCCATAATTCTTGCCCATCTCCTGCCATACTCCTTGGCTGCTGAAAGTCTGAAGATTGTCCCATAATTCCAAGCTCATTTCCAGGGATCATACCAGCATCATTCTCATAGTCTGTCTTGTTCCCTTTCCTAGATTCCTCTGGGCATGCAGCTTAGGCCTTACACCGGTTTCCACTGATATCTACTCCTTTCCAAGCCCTTCATCAGTTTTGGAAGAACTCATTCAAGCTGCAGATGGTTGTCAGGAAGGTCACATCACCACTTCCTGCCACCGTCCCCCTACATGTTCTTGTTCCCTACCTTCTCATTCGGAAGCATTTGCTGTACCCCAGCCCTCACCCTCTACATTCCTCCAGGCAGAATTAGCTCTCCCTTTCTTCTGAACTCTTAACACTAAAAGAGGCTTGGTGCTCAGCTTCTTTCAAACTTTCTTACACAGACTCACTGACGCTCTTAGCAGAACCCAGGCCTGAGCACTAACAGGACCAATTATCTGTCAGAAGTGGAGAAGATAGAGATAACATGTCCAACACATGCAGCTTTTCTCCATGACAGGGCATCACAGCTGTGTGGTTACATAGCTCACTCCAGATCAAACTCTGTCCCCTGAAATGGAACAAACTCCCAGAGTGAAAATCTAGCAAAAAAGAAGTTAGCCTTTATAAAATGCTTTAGACATATTCTCCACAAGCATTTTATATAAACATTCTAGTGCAATATCTCCAAGAAAGTATACCTAAACTAGTCGAAAATGTTGGAAATCTGGGAAGGGAAATTAAAAAGCCATGTGCTTCTTAAATTTATTTCCCAAACCCTCAAGTATGTTAATGAGGCAAGAAGTGAAAAACAGCAGGTCAGGTTCCCACTTCTCCTATTGAAATGTTATCACAATTTAGCATCCTAGAAAAAGGGGCACGCCTGTGATATGCTAATGACTTCAAACTGGGAAACCTGCGAGTTTCTCGACTTGGGGAGAAGCTCATTAAGCCTTTAGCCTAAGAAAAAAGTTCATTTTGGTCTCTTGAAAACTAGACCTTTCCTTATCCTTGCCCATGTCCTGTTCTTCTATGCTCCAGGAATTCTCCCTACAGTTTGCTATTTTCTCCTGTAAGCCGAGCTTGGTTTTGCTTCCCTGCTGGGCTTTTTTTTTTTTTTTAACATTTGTTTTTTCACAGAGAGAGAATTGACCTCCAAGTTCACCTTCAATTCCTTATACTCTAACACTCTACCTATTAGGATTTGGGGAGAACTATGATATAAGATATGATTTTGTAAAGGCTTCTATAAGGGTAGAAACTGCTGCTTCAGCCACATTTCTAAACATCCCATTATTATGGGAAAGAGCGAAATTATAACAGCTAATAAGTACCTATTTGCACAAAGGCTTGTACTGTTTTTTGAAGCCCTAATCTCTTAGTTTTCTGGAAATAAAAAGTTCTCTCTTCTAGTCTTTCATTGTGTTCTTAGTTGGATCCTTTTCTTCGTCCCAAACATTGGTGTTCCTAAGATTGCACCCATGGATAAGTGGGCTTCTCACTCTACACTTTATTCCTTATAATCTTATCTAAAAGCAGGTGTATGTATGAGACAGAGAGAGAGAGAAAGTCTAAAGCTCTAGGGAAGTGAAGGGCTTGAGAAATAAATTTAAGAAGCATCAATTTAAAGAACTGAAGTTACATAAAGTAACTTCCTCTAACAGGAAAAGAATTATATTAGAAATCAGTAACAAAATATAATTTAAAAGTGCTTAAAATTTTGAAAAAAATTAAAACCGTGAGTCAAAGAAAAAATAGATAAATTCCTTGAAAATACAACTTACTAAGATTTTTAGCAAAAAGGGGATGGGAAAATCTGAATAGTACTGCTCTTATTTAAAAAATCAAATCTGTAGTTTGAAACCTTTCTACAGAGAAAACTTCAAGCCTAGATGGATGAACTGGTATATTCTTCAACATCTAAGGTAGAAAACACCAATCATACACTGATCCAGAAAATAAAAAATGAAGAAACACAATCCACTACATTTTACAAGGCCAGCATAAATTTAATACCATATTCTTCCAAAGGCATTTTTAAAAAGGAATATCGCAGGACAATCTCTCTTCCAAACACATGTGTAAAAATCATTTATATTAACAAATAAACTACAGCTATATATATTAAAAAAAAAGATAATATATCATGGCAAAGTGGTGTTTATACCAAGAATGCAAGGTTATTTTAACACCATAAAATCAATCAATTAGTAAAAATCACCATTGTGACAGAATAAAGAAGAAAAATTACAGTCATCTCAATTGAAAACATTTGGCAAAATTAAATTTCTCAATAACTATATTAAATTTAAAAATTGAATTAAATCAAAAGAAGTCTTAGAAACTAGTGATAATGTAATAATATAATAGAAACTAGTGATAATATAATAATATATCTATAATAGAATAGAAAATTAGTGATAATATAATAATATAATATGGAAAGTATATTTCCAAAAACCCAAATATGGGGTCATCATAATAATGATGAAATATTGAAAGCATTGTCTATGCAATCAAGAATGAGACAATGATACTTTCTATCACTTTAGTTCAATCATTTGCTGGAAGAATTAACTAATGTAATAAGACTATATATATATATAGACATTGACATAAATTGACTATATATACCATATATATAAATAATTTTATTTTTATAAAAATAAATGATTTTAAAAAGAATAATAAAACACTAATTGTTTAAAGACAAATTATTATATATGTGGAATATCCAAAAGAATATACAGATAATCTATAAGAATTAATAAGTAAATTTAACAAGGTCACTGGATAGAAGTTCAGTATACAAAATATAATTGTATTTCTAAATATTAATAAGAGAAAATTAAATTTTAAAGGTGATATCTCTTATATAAGCACCAAAAACATCAAATACTTAGCAATAATTTTAATAAAAGGTGTGTAAAAGACTCTCCCAGGAAACTAAATTTTACTGAGATAAATTAAAGAAGACCTAATTAATGGCAGAACATACACAGATTAAAGGTTCACTTTGGTAGAAATACCATATTCCTCAAATTGATCCATAGATCTCACGCAATCCATCAAAATCCCAAAGGAATTTTTGTATGGAATTGACAAGGTGATTGCAAATCTACATGAAAATCCAAATGGCTAACAACAGCAGAAATAATCTTGAATAAGAACAAAGTTGGAAGACTTACCATATATTAAGACTCATTATAGAGCTCTAGTAACTAAAATATTTGTGGTAATGACACAAAGGCAGACAAATAGACCAATAGAAAAAATAGAAAACATAGAATCATATTCACATATATATGGTCACTTGATCAATAGTAAGGCCAATAAATAAGTCTAAATAAATTTAAAAGGATTGAAATCATACAAAATATGTCTCTGACCACAATGGAATGAAATTAAAAATCAAAAAAGGTAGAAAATTCAGGAAATTAACAATTATATGAAAATTAAACAGCACACTCCTGTTTTTAAAAGATTTATTTATTTGAGAGAGAGACAGAGAGAGCAAGCAGAGGGAAAGAGAGACAGACTCCTTACTGAGCAGGGAGCCCAATGTGGAGCTTGATCCCAGGACTGTGAGATCATGATCTGAGCTGAAATCAAGAGTTGGATGCTTAACTGACTGTGCCACCCAGGTGCCCCTAAACAGCACACTCTTAAATAATCAATGGATCAAAGAAGAAATGACAGGGAAAATTAGAAAATACTTTGAAATGAATGAAAACAATAAAACAACCTGCCAAAACTTATGGGATGCAGGTGAAGTAGTGGTTAGAGAGAAATTTATAGCTATAAATACCTATATTTTATAAAAAAAAAAAAAAAAAAAAAGATCTTGGAGCACCTAGGTGGCTCAGCCAGTTAAGCCTCCAACTCTTGATTTCTGCTCAGGTCATGATGTCAAAGTCGGGAGATAGAGCCCCAGGTCAAGCCCTATGTGGAGCCCTACATGGTACTCTGCACTGGGCATGGAGCCTGCTTAAGATTCTCTCTCTCTCTCTCCCCTCTCCCTCTGTCCCTTCCTCCCCCCCCCTAAAAAAAAAAAAAAAAAAAAAAAAAAAAAAGATCTCAAATCAATAACCTAATTTTCACCTAGAGAAACTTGAAAAAAAAAGGAAATTAAACCAAAATCAAGCAAAAGAAATACATAATAAAGAATAAAAACTAATGTAATAAATAATATGAAAACAATTGAGACAATTAGAAAAGCCAAAAGTTGATTCTTTAAAACAATGAACAAAATGGACAAAATACTTAATAGGTTAATCAAGATAAACAAAAGAAGATGAAAATAACTAAAATCAGGAATTACAGAAGGGGCATTTACTACGAATCACAGAAATAAAAAGGACCATATGGGACTATTATAAACAATTGTATGCCAATAAATTAGATAATCTAGATGAAATGTAAGTAATCTTATAAAGATGCAAACTACTGAAAGTGAAAACAGAATAGAAAACCTGAATAGACCCATAACAAGTAAAGACATGAAATCAGTAATTTAAAAAAATCCACAAAGAAAAGCCCAAAACAAAAAGTCCTTGCAGGTGAATTCTACCAAATATGTAAAGAATTAATACCATTCTTTAATAAACCTCCAAAATATAGAAAAGGAGTGAACACTTCCTAACTCATCTTGGGAGGCCAGTATGACCCTGCTACTCAAACCAAAGACATCACAAGAAAAGAGAACTACAGAATATCTTTTCATGAATATAGATATAAAAATCCTCTTTAAAATCTAAATCCAGCAACCTATAAATAGGATTATACACCATGACTAAGTGGTTTTATCCCAGGAATGCAAAGTTCGTTGATATGAAAATCAATCAATGTATTACACTATATTAATAGAATAACAGGCCAAAATTACATAAGCATCTCAACAGACACATGAACGTGTGTGTGTGTGTGTGTGTGTGTGTGTGTGTGTGTGTGTGTAACCTAAGGAATCCATAGAAAAAAAAAAAACAGCAGAATTAGTATATGAGTTCAGCAAGGTTTCAGGATACAAGATCAGTATACAAAAATCTATTGTGTTTCTACACATTAGCACTGAACAATTAAAATTATATTAAGAACACAATTTCATTTATAATTGCATCAAAAATATACTTAGGAATAAATTTAACAAAAGAAGTACAAGGTTTACACAATGAAAACTACAAAACATTGAAAGAAATGATTGTTTTGAGGAAGATAATGAGTGACAGAGTGAATTAGGGCAGCGTCTGGGTTGCTTGTAAGTTTTTATATCTTGTTATTAGTGGTTTTTACACCAGTGTATTTAATTTGTAAAATTTCATTGAACTGTACACTTAAGATGTGGGTACTTTATCGTATGTATTTTATATTCAATTTTTAAAGGATCCTCCAAAAAAACTAATCAAATCATATCATACCTTGCTTCTATTCTCATTATTAAGCATAATGTATGCAATACAAGAAAGACAGAAAACTACATTATAATGAAGATACTGAACTTCAAAAAAGAGCTAATAATGAGTATCCAATAGAAAATGAGTCCGAGTCACTGGATCTAAGTGAAATACATCTTAGAGTCATAAAGGATCCTGTTAATCTCTAAGAGAATGACAGTAATTAAGAAGAAGTGGTAGCAGACTTGAATAAGGAGATATTCTTGTTTCCAAAGGAAAAAAAGATAGATTCCAGGAATAATTCATTTAAAAAAGTGATATTGATCTCTATCAAAAATCAGTAACATTTTGATGTCTAATACCATTCCGTACCAAATAGAAACAGTTCTTTTCAGACAAATGGCTGACCAGGCCTGTAGCATGGAGGGAACAAAATGAACCTAGGATATCCTATTAGTCCCCCAAATAAGTATGTTAAAACAACTAGCAGCAACAACAAATCAGTGGGTATTTGTCACAAAGATATGAAGGAGCTCTCACTGGCCAAAATAGGGACAATTTAAGTATCAAAATAATTAAGGACAGTAATTAATTATAGACATTGCAAAAATAGAAATTCATGAGTCCATATTGATAATTAACTAATTAATAAATTAATTGGAAGAGACAGCTCTTACTTGCAGTATAATTTCTAGAATCAAAAGGTAAATGTGATGGGAAAGGCAGAGTTAGAGTTAGAAAATCACCATTTAGCACCATTGGAGTAAAGATTGTTTCAGGCAAGAATTATCTATGGATGGTAAACATAGGGGAAATTTTTGATGAGGACCATAATATTTGCATCACCTTACAATGTCTCCTTACGGATTTCTAGAAGTTGCAATAGAAAAAATAATGACTATACAGTGACAAAATGAATAACACTTTGACCCAGTAATCAAAATTACTATACCAATGAGGGGCAGATAGACACCATGTTCTTCCAGAATGATGCACTCAGAAGGCTACAACATCTCTTCTGGTCCAGCCTGGAATAGATAACATGATTTTAACATGAGAAAACAACAAGCAATCCCAAAATAAGGAAAGTCGTGTTTTAAAAAAGGAAAAAAATGCTGAATTCTTCAAAAAAGCCAATGTCATAAAAACCAGTGGAAGAATTTGCACATTAAAGTAAATTAAAGAAACATAACAACTAAATGTAAAACCTGATCTTAGACTGGATTCTTTAATGACAGGAAAAAATCATTAAAGGACATTATTGAGACACTTAGCAAAATTGGAATTTGGACAGTAGATTAGGTAAACTAATGGTGACAATGTTAATTTTACTAAAGTTGATAACAGTATGAAAGAGAAGGAAAGAGAGATTGATGATAAGTGATAAAGCAAATGAAAGCAAATGAGGTAAAACAGTAAAATAGGTAAATCTGGCTAAAGAGTATATTGGCATTCTATGATCTATTTCTATTGTTGTAACTTTTCCATAGACTTCAAATTATTTCCAAATAAAAGATGTTGAAAATTAAAAATCAAAACAAAATCTATAACAGTTGTAGGGGAAGCTAACATTAATCAAGTGCCTTCATGTTCCAAAAATTCTTTAAATACCCTTTTATTCAATCCACACAATAACATCATCCAAATGACCTAAGAAACTTGGAGAAGTTTGTCCTTGGCTCTTTTTCTCAATATTTTATTTATTGTCTTGGTTAAATAAGTTCTCCATTTAACACTGATTAAAGTTCTTTGTGTAAAAAATTTGTAGGATACAGATATGCATGCACACACACACACACACAATGGTTTGCATATATAGAAAATCTATCTAGGTTTTATTCAAGTAATACATAGTTAAAAATAAATAAAATTTTTAAAATTTTTACATGGCAAAAAAACTGGAAGGGATATATAATAGAACAAATAAAAGACATTCATAATAACTCCAAAATTCTGCAATGCTCAAACAAAAGCCTTCAAGATGAAATTTAACATTTATAAGTATAAAATACAGTATTTTGGTTGAAGAAACCAGTTACATGTTCAAGATCAGGGGGAAAGGCTTGAAATTAGACCTCACTGAAAGCAAAGAAACCTTACTTAACTCCAAGCATATTAGGTGGTAATGGTCATTAAACAAACAATACCCGTATCTGCCATAAAATGAATGATACAATCTTACATAGCATTTATAAAGAATTACAGCAAGATCTAGAGAAGTAAAAATTTTCACTGTTAGATGCCAGTTGTTGATTTCTGGGAGCCACATTTCAAGAAAGACAATGCCAAATTCTGGAGTGTACACAGGATAGATGTCTAAAAATCATTTTCCTTTTTAATTTTACAAATACCAAGTATCTACCCAGTGCTCAACATTTTTCTAGGAAGATTCAAGTTTAACTCATAGTTCCTGCCTTCAAAGAACATCACAAACAATTATCTGGCATATTCCTCAATCACACTGCCCTCCTCCGGGCTCTGCCCATTCAACCCCTAAGCAGATGGGCTCTGCTCATACCCATTCTAGTGTACGCAGAACTCAAAGTATCCAGATGACAAGCAAGTTAGCCTACTTGGTGATCCTGCTGTAGCTCCTTGCTCTTCTGTTTAGAAATTAGGGTCCTTCTAGGTGCAGTCACTAAGGCCCTAAGATTATTGCCTGCTATGCAATTTCTCTAAGGCTATCTGGCCTTCCATACTTTTGTCTTTTAGATTGATACTTGCCTCTAAATTTGAATTTCTCTACTGAAGCCTTTTTTTTTTAAGATTTTATTTATTTGTCAGAGAGAGCACAAGCAGGGGGAGCTGCACACAGAAGGAGAAGCAGACTCCCCACTGAGCAGGAAGCCAGATGCAGGACTCAATCCCAGGATCCTGGGATCATGACCTGAGCTGAAGGCAAACCTTAACTAACTGAGCCACCCAGATGTCCCATGGAACCTTCTTGAGTAGTGTTAAAAATCGCCTTGGTAATGACCATTGGCTTGGCTTGCTGGTTATGATCAGCTGAAGAGATTCAGTGTCCCTGTGATTCATCTAACCCTTGGGGTACCTTCTAGACCTCTTTGACACCAGCAGCCTCTAGATCATTGATTACCTGAAACTATGCTCCTGGGTATGTCCCTGGAAACCCAATGGGTTGCATCATCTCCAGGTCCCAATGCCCTCCATATCAACCTTTTCTGCTTAAGACTTGCATTTCTCTGACAGTGAAGACAGACAATAATACAAATAATACAGGACAGTCAGAAAGAAAGAAAACGAGGCACATTTTAATAATGGCTTTAAGGTGTTAAAACAAATCACTGTACAATTCTAAAGTAGCTCTTACCTGATTAGGGATTCAGAAAATAGTTTATAAAGGAAGTGACATTTGATCTTGGTTTTGAGTGATGAATAATTTTTATTACCAGGATTGCTGAAAGCAAGGGTGGATCCATATTTTGTGTGGCCTGAAACCTGTAGAAATGACAGAAGGGGGGACTCTTACAGAATGCAAAGTGACAACACAAAATTAAGTATTCACCATTCATTAAATAATAATGATTATTCATTAAGCAATCATTTAATGAGAATGAAAAAAGAAATGTCAATGAACTTTTAAAAGCTGATAAGTACCAAAAACATTACAACAACCAGAAAATAACAAATATTTATATTAACTTACTACCTGACATTTTTTGGCTACTTACTCTTTAAATCACTTCTTCATATGACGCTAATTTTGTAATGTATTTCTAGAAAGAACAGAAAGATATTTCAATCTTTTACTGATTTGGTTGACAAAAATTTGTTTTTTATTACTTATAGTATAAAAGGGTTCCTTTGATTTCATAACTCATTACACTTAATGTCACATAAATTTTTAGGAGTATTGTCAAATTTGGGGAAATATCTCCCAAGTTCTTTTCTTATAAAAGACCTATTTATTGTAGTACTGCTATAAGTTTATATCCTAAAAGCACAAGAAGTCTGATAAATACTATTTTGTGTAAGTCCACCAAAAAAAAAATATATATATATATGGTGGTAATTTTATATGGTATGTTACCATGTATATATCTGCCAAGAGAGCTTCTGTCTTAACTATGTCAATAAGGACAACTTTGTTCTTATTTACTACATTTGTACATTTACTACAATTGTACATGGATGATTAAAAGAACTTCTCACAGACTAGCTTCTAGAGGATACACTAGGATCAATAGGATATAGTTACACTGATGTACAACCTCTGATCCTGCCATTGTGGGCTTTTTTTTTTATGTTATGTTAATCACCATACATTACATCATTAGTTTTTGATGTAGTGTTCCGTGCCATTGTGTTCTGATGCTGGTAAGGAGGCCTAGCAGAAAGGAGGAGGATTTCTGCAACCCATTCCTACATTGGGTCAGTTGAAATACCTACACATAAATGTGTCCAGCTGTAATAACTATACATCAAATGACTGCAAATTACATCTTTATCCCACTGTACCAGTTTAAACTAAATGTATCCCCGATTCAGCTCCTCCTTAGCTCATTCCAAAAATGTCCACAGCCATTCCAAACATGGGGAAGAAAGCAAGGTTAAGTCAGAGTGGTAAGAGACAGTATGTTGCTTTGTAAAATTTACCCAAAAAATCATATGACCATCCAAATGTATGGCCAAAGCCCTCCCAGAGCCTTGATGTGGACCAATCAAGAGAAGGTCTTGAAGCTAAAGCTTCATCACTTCACAGTAAATACATCTCGGTCTTCAATGCATTTTCAGGCTGAAGAAATTGAGTTTCACCTTGAACCCTTTAATTGAGTCTACTGTCCCATCTAGTAAGCTATCAGTTTTATCTAATATTTTGTTGCACTTCTTAGAGGCATAAATTCAGAATAAGGAAGGGTGACGTCCATGATACTCATAAGACCAGTTTTGTGAATCAGACTTTAGAAGGCCAATTGCTAATACTGGAGGATGTCCAGAGGGCAGTGATCAATAAGGTGTGAAGACTCAAAAGGAGAAGAATTATTAGAACTTGAATATTTAGAATGTCAAAGAGATGACTTAGGGAGGAAATAAGACCTTTTGCAAAACGTGAAAGGGATTGTCTTATGGATGAGGAATTCGACTGGCCCTACATTCTTTGGGGCAGAAGAAGGAGCAGGAGTGGCTTGAAGACTTAGCACAAAAAATATATAAAATATTAATAATGTTTATATTGATTACATGTTGAAATGATAATATTTTGGAGTTATGATAATAAGTTGGGGTTAAGTAACATGAATTAATTTCACATGTTTTTTACTGTTTTAATTTGGCCACTAGAAATTTTTGAAGTATAGATATAGCTTGCATCTGTGGCTTACATTACATTACAGTTGGGTAGCACGAGTCTGTTTCAGCCCACTGAGATACTAAGCCCTCAAAGCTATTGCAATTGTACCAAGAGCTGAGGCATCCAAGCCATTGTATATTTAAGTAGTGTTTTCTTGAAATTCTTTTTTTTTGCCTTCTTAAAAATTTATTTAAATTCAATTAGCCAACTTATAGTACATCATTAGTTTCAGATTCTTTTTTTAATTTAACACATTTACCTGTTTTATTGGTATCACCTGGCTTTTTAAATATTTTTATTGAAGTATAACATACATTATATTGGTCTCAGGTATACAACATAATGACTTGATATTTCTATATATTATGAAATGTTCACCCCAATAAGTCTAGTTGACATCCATCACCACCCATAGTTATAGAATTTTCTTCACATCCTTGCCAACACTTGTTATTTATTATCATTTTTATAATAGCCAATCTAACAGGTGCAAGGCAATATCTTGTTGGTTTGTTTGGTTTGGTTTGGTTTTGGTTGTTTTTGTTGTTTTTTTTTAAATTGTATTTATTTATATGAGAGAGCATGAGCAGGGGGGAGGGGGAGGGGCAGGGGAGAGGGAGAAGCAGGTTCCCCACTGAGCAGGGAGCCCAGTGTGGGACTCCATCCCAGGACCCTGAGATCATGACCTGAGCCAAAGGCAGACGCTTAACTGACTGAGCCACCCAGGTGCCCCAATATCTTACTGTTTTGATTTGCATTTCCCTTATGATTAGTGATGCTGAGCATTTTTTCATATTCCTGTTGACCATCTGTATAGTTTTTTTTTTTTTTAGAAAAATGTCTATTTAGATCCTTTGGCATTTTTTAATTGGATTTTTTTGTTATTAAGTTGCATGAGTTCTTTATGTATATTGGATATTAACTCCTTATTAGATATATGGTTTGCGAATATTTTCTTCCATTCAGTAGGTTGCCTTTTCATTTTGTTGATGGTTTCCTAAAAACTAAAGCTGTGCAGAAGTTTTTTAGTTGGTTGTTGTCCCATTTGTTTATTGTTGCTTTTATTGTCTTCACTTTTGGTATCCAAAAGATCATCTCCAAGACCTATGTCAAAGAGCTTATTGCCTATGTTTTCTTCTAGGAGTTTTATGGTTTCAGGTCTTACTTCAAGTCTTTAATCCATTTTGAGTTAATTTTAGTGTACAGTGTAAGATACCGGTCTGGTTTCATTCTTTTGCCTGTGGCTGTCCAGCTTCTCCAACATCATTTATTAAACAGATTGTCTTTCCCCTTTGTACAGTCTTGGCTTCTTGGTCATAAACCAACCAGCTATATATGCATGGGTTTATCTCTAGGCTCTCTATTCTATCTCATTGATCTATGTGTCTGTTTTTATGTTAATACCACATTGTTTTGATTACTATAGCTTTCTGACATAATTTGAAATTAGGGAGCATGATACCTCCAGCTTTGTCCTTTCTCAAGATTGCCTTGGCTATTCAGGGTCTTTTGTGCTTCCATACAAATTTTAGGATTGTTTGTTCAATTTCTGTGAAAAATGCCAATGGAATTTTGGTAGGGTTTGCACTGAACCTCTAGATTGCTTTGGGTAGTACGGAGATTTCAATAATATTAATTCTTCCAATCCACGAGCACAGAATACCTTTTCATTTATTTGTGTCCTCTTCAATGTCTTTCCTCAATGTCTTATAGTTTACAGAGTACAGATCTTTCACCTCCTTGGTTAAATTTATTCCTAGGCATTTTATTCTTTTCAAAGTAATTGTAAATGGGGTTATTTTCTTAATTTCTCCTTCTGATAGTTCATTATTAGGGTATGTATAGAAATGCAACAGATTTCTGTATATTGAATTTGTATCCTGCAACTTTACTGAATTTGTTTATTAGTTCTAAGAGTTTTTTGGTGGAGTCTTTGGAGTTTTCAATATATATTGTCATGTCATCAGCAAATGACGACAATTTTACTTCTTTCTTTCCAACTGGATGCTTTTTATTTCTTTTTCTAGTCTACTTGCTCTGGCCAGAACTTCCAGTACTATGTTGAATAAAAGTGGTAAAGTGGGCATCCTTGTCTTAGAGGAAAAGGTTTCAGTTTTTCATTATTGAGTGTGTGAGCTGTGGCCTTGTCATTTATGGCCTTTATTATGGTGCCACATATTCCCTCTATACCCACTTTGTTGAGACTTTTTATCATAAATGGATGTTGAATTTTGTCACATGCTTTTTCTGCATCCACTGAGATGATCATATGATTATTATTCTTCATTTTGTTAATGTAATGTATCACATTGATTGATTTTCAGATGTTGAACCACCTTTGCACCCCTGGAATAAATTTCACTGGATCGTGGTATATGATCCTTTGAATGTATTGTTGAATTCGGTTTGCTACTATTTTCTTAAGGATTTTTGCATCTGTATTCATCAGGGATAATGGCCTGTAAATTTCTTTTCTTGTGGTGCCCTTGTTTGGTTTGGGTATCAAGGTGACACTGGCTTCATAAAATGAGTTTGGAAGTATTCCCACCTCTCTGTTTTTTGGAAGAGTTTGAGAAAGATTGATATTAATTCTTACTTGAATGTTTAGTAGAATTCAGTAGTGAAGCTGACTAGTCCTGGATTTTTGTTTGTAGGCAGTATTTTACTTACTGACTCAATCTCCTTACCCATCACCAGTTTGTTCAGATTTTCTATTTCTTCATGATTCAGTCTTAGAAGGTTGTATGTTTCTAGCAATTCATCTATTTCTTCTGGGTTGTCCAATTTGTTGGGTGTACAATTCTAGTAGTCTCTTATGATCTTTTGTATTTCTGTAATACCAGTTGCAATGTCTCCTCTTTCATTTCTGATGTTACTTATTTGAGCCCTCTCCTTTTCTCTTGACGAGTTGAGTCTAGCTAAAGGTTTATCAATTTTGTTTATCTTTTCAAAGAACCAACTCTTGGTTTCATTGATCTTTTTTATTGTCTTTTTAGTTTCTATTTTACTTATTTTTGCTCCAGTCTTTGTTATTTCCTTCCTTCTGCTTTGTTTGTTCTTCTTTTCTAGTCCCTTGAAGTGTAAAGTTAGGTCATTTGAAATTTTTGTTTCTTGAGGTAATGATTTATTGCTATAATCTTCCTTCATAGAACTGTTTTTCTGTATCCCACAAATTCTGGAATGTTGTATTTCCATTTTTGTCTCAAGAAATTTTTTTGCTTTCACTTTCAATTTCTTCATTGACTCATTGGTTGTTCAGTAGCATGTTGTTTAGTCTCTACATAATTTGTGTGTTTTCCAGTTTTCTTTTTGCAACTGATTTCTGGTTTCATACTATTGTTGTGGGAAAAGATGCTTGGTATAATTTCAATTATCTTAAACTTGTTAAGACTTGTTTTGTGGCCTAACATATGATCTACCCTGGAGAATGTCCCGTGTACACTTGAGAAGAATGTGTATTCTGTTGCATTTGGATAGAATGTTCTGTATATATCTGTTAAGATAGTGCCTGCTCTTTGAGGTCTCAGGACAGGTTTCCAGTCAGCCCTTACATGTGTGTTTAATTGGAAGCCTGCCCCTCAGGCTGCAGCTATGATGATAAGCTAATAGGCTTTTTTCCAGAAAGATTGTGCTCCTAAGTCTATTGTTTCTTGCTCCCTGGCCGGGGTAAGGGAGAGGGATGGGGCTTGCTGTCTAAGAACTATTTTTTCATTGGTTACTGCCCTGAGGGACCCACGAGCATAAGCCTCTCTGGCCACCAGAACCAGGTGATATAAAAGTGTCCCCTGACAGCAGCCACAAAAATCAGGGCACCAGAGAAAAGCATAAGCTCCTTTTTGTAAGATACTGTTGAGCTGGAGTGAGGCAGACAGGAATACGATTGCATTACCAGCTTCCATTTCTGGAGAGCCCCTCTACAGGCCCCTATAAGTGTGCCAAACCAGAAGTCTGTCCCTCAAAAAAACTGGGAGTGTGTTCCTCTTCTGTCTGTGCAGTGGGTTGGGAGTGGCAGCCTGCCAAAAACTGTCTCTCCAACTGTTACAGTCCCATGGGACCCAGGAACATAAATCCCCCTGGCCTCCAGAGCCAGGTGATCGAGGGGCACTCCTTAGGTGGCAGCCTCAAAAACCAGGTCACCAGATACACAAACTGGGGCACCAAGTGTGTGTAAAGGATTCCCTCTGGGAGATAATGGCAGTCAGGAGCAATGAGAGGGACAGAGCACGAAGAGGTCACCCACTGCCTGAAGGGAAGCAGAGGGGGAGTGCAAAGATGGTGGTTGCCACAAAAAGGGAATAAAAAGGAAAGAAAGAAAAGAAAAGAGGAGAGGGGAAGAGAAAAAGAAAAGCAGGGAATAAAAAGAAAGAAAAAAAAGGTGGTGCCTACTAGCTTCATCAAGACAGAGGGAGAACAGGAAGATAGTGCTCACCACCCTCCATCCAGGGAGAGTATCCCAGTAGGCCCCCGCCCTTAGACCAATGCTTTAAAATTAGGAAATGAGTCTCTTCCACAGGAAGTTTGGGAACTTTTCAAAGGGCTGCTTCTGCGCTGGCCCCTGGGGCGGGTGAGTCAGCACATAGGCCCTTTAGGGGACCTTCTTCAGTTTGCCACAGCCCTGTGGGTCTCCACACTTGGCTTTTTCATAAGAAAAGAAAATGAGCTCCTATAGTGTTCAAAGAATAGTCCAATAAAGATATTTTACTGTCCCTTTATTCAGTAGGAATTGATGGGTCATAGCAGTATGTCTGACACTGGCAGGTTTATACAGTAATTTTTTTTCTTATCAGCTACTTAATGAAATTTCTATCATAGCATCTTTTAAATGTTAATACTCTTACAGCTGTCTTCAAAGACCTATTTTGAACTAAATATGTTATCAATCAAAATACTCATTAAAATTTGATGCAAGCTTATGTGGAGAGAGAGATTAAATCATTGAGGCATCTGGGCCTCTTATTCCACTAATGTGACCTCATTATATCGTAATTTGTTATTACAGAAATTTAATATTCTGATGCCATAGAATTACTAAGGGTCTTCACATTCCCCTGGTTTTCATCTACTCTAACTGCAAACTTTTTGATCATTTACTGGTTGGGTTCTTGGATATTCCCAAGATTTGTATTTCTGGCTGACTACAATGTGTAACCTAAGCAAGCAGTGCCCTCTGACACTGGAGATAGATGATGGCTCCAATCCCTAAGGGAATTTGGAGACAGTGTTCTCTCTGATGAGATGAAGAAATATTTTGAATCAGTGTTCCCACCAGCCACCATTAATACATGTGGGTCCTGATTTGACTCTTTTGCATGCTGTATCTTATCACTGAATGGAATCGCCTTTCCTAGATGTGTGATGGAGTCAGAGCATAGAGGGTACTGCTTAGAACATTAAGCAGTTTCTCTATCTACCTCAGAGAGAGTCCTGAGGACCAAAGAAGATAATGTGCAAAGCCCTAGTAAGTGCCTTGCCAAAGTAAGTACCAAACAAATTCTCTCCACAACCCACCACTTTAATCTAACCATTCAACCAAACATGTTACTTGGCTTTCTCCTGCCATTTAAGTAGAACCCAAGAAAAGCCAAAGGAAGAGATAGAACATTCCGAGTGTCAGGAATCAGGAATATAGCATTTAAAATTTTAGTCCATTTTCATATGAAGACAATTACCAAAATATCATAATTTAGGAGTAAACTCAGAATTAAGTCTGAAAATCTTGTCATCTCTAATTCATATATACCTGTAACCAACACTGTTCTCAATTACAACAAAATGGTCATTCTTCCCATCTCTGATATTTTTTCTCCCTGTTAATCTATCTCTTAAAAACAAAACAAAACAAAACAAAACAAAAAAAACAAGCCAACCTTTGTGGGCTTAGTTGACATGGTGGGAATAAATTCTGACCAGGTCCCAGAACCCAGAGATGCAGGATTAGTCCCATTTAGATTGTGATAGCCAGGAATGCCTGGGTGGCTCAGTCAGTTAAGCATCTGCCTTCGGCTCAGGTCATGATCCCAGGGTCCTGGGATTGAGGCCTGCATTGGGCTCCCTGCTCAGCGGAAAGCCTGCTTCTCCCTCTGCCTGTCACTCCCTCTGCCTGCCACTCCCCCTGCTTGTGCACTCTCTCTCTCTCTCTCTCTCTGACAGATAAATAAATAAATAATAAAATCTTTTTAAAAAAATAGATTGTGATAGCCAGTAATTCAGTAGCTTAATTCCTAGTCATCACAGAGGAAGAATCTGTAAGAAAGATATGAGTTGCCCATCAGATCAACAACCTCCTAGACTCAAGTTATTATAACACATCTCTTATGACAGATGTGAGCTGTCAGGTACTAGGTATTTTCATTAAATAAGTCCCCAATTAGATCTGCTGTCTCTTCTACTATTATCCTCCCCTTGCACCCTATGCCAGCTACACTGGCCTCCTTTTCCTGCTTCCACAGCCACCCACCACAGTAGGGCCTTTGCACATTCTGTTCCCAGATGCTACAATGCTCTTCCTCCAGGTTCCCATATGGCTCACTCCCTCACATTCTTCAAGGCTTTGCTCAATGATCACCTTTTCAGTGTGGCTTTTCTCTTGACCTAAATGCAAACGGAAACTCTTTCTCTGCCCCAGCTCCCACATCTACTCTGCTTGATTTTCCTGGATGGCGTCTACCACCACCTGACACACTCCATATTTCACATGTTTGTCCATTACTGCTAGTCTCCCTGGCTCACATGTGAGGTCCACAGGTAAGGACTTTGGATGGCTTCTTTGTTGCCACATCTCAGGCACCTACAAGAGTATTTGGTACAAAGGATAATGAGTGAGTAAATGAAGAAAGCATATAGTAATGGATTTTTGTCATTTTGTTGGAGGGCTTTGAATAAGAGTTAGTCGCACAAAGAACATTATTTTAAAATCCAGGCAGTGCATAATTTTGGTGACTTGATTTATATGTACACGTCTATTTGTAAATATGAATACACTGCAGTCTAAATTGTTGGGGTTGTTGCTGTGTGCATTCTTTAGTCACTGGAAAAACAAATGGCTGTGAATTCACATAACCTTCAGTACGACTCTGAGTAACAGATGACAGACTACTTTCCCATTGTTTTATGTGAAATAATGAAAGAGAAATATGTAGGAGAAAAAGCCATTTTAGAGTGAAAAGAAATGCCCACATTGGCTTGGCACAACCACCACTCACAGCAGCAGGACCCCAGGAAAACAGAAACTTTAGATTGCTGCATGATGAACAGCTCCAAGTGCCTCCCAAGCAACAATGTCTGGCTCTGGTTCTCCAAAACTTCAGTTTGGGGAGATGCTACAGCCAACGGGAAGCCGCCTTCAACATTACGTAAAGAAAATTAAATCCCATAAAGCAAAAGCATGGCATTTCTTCTCCACACCCTCTGGTTTGTCCTCTATTATTATTTGAGAGTAAGCCTTAGTGCAAAATGAAAAAAAAAAAAAAGTAGACAATTCTTTGCAGATAACTTGCAGTTCAATAACCTGATAATTATTCATTTCAGCTTAAAGCATGCTTGTAAATATCATTTCAAATGAAGCACTGACTTGATTTTTAATCAATGAAAACTGACATTTGTTGAAAAGCCTTTCTGAATAATTACCTTGCATTCTTATTACTAAAGCAGATTTAACAGAAAATCAAAACAAATGATATTAATTACATCATATCCTCATTATATATTAATAGGTTCAGAAACCAAACATTGAGTGTCTTATAGAGCTGGGTGTAATATTTGTATGAAGCTTTCTGATGGAAGCCAGCTTAATTCTAATACACCCATTTTAGTGCTCTGACCTTCTGTTCTCTGGAACCATGAGTTTGGTCTCAGCTAGGAGTACACATATCTGGAATCCATGGTTTGGGCTCATGCCTAAGATCCCAGAATGTCATTGGACATTGACTTCCTCATGCCAAGGGACATGAGTTGACTGGCTGATCAGACACCATCTACTTTTAACTCAGAGTTATTATTAAAATACTTCTCTGGATGATAGATTTAGAACATCAAGTGAAGGGAGCACTGTGTATCTGTACACTGAGAGCTGCTATCATCTGTATGCCAGCAAGCAACTGGGCAGGTACAAGCAGGAGCATGGAAATGAGAAGAGCATCACAGGAGAAGGGATTTCCTTAGATCTTCCTCTCCTGGACTGGCCCCTGGACCATCAGGGCTTTTGCACTCATGTTCAGCCCTAACGCTGGCTCCTTAGTTGTAATTAGAACCAAGAAGGTGGTTTCCTAGCTGTGGAAACTTTTTAAGTTGTACAACACTTCTGAGCATCAGGTTTCTCATTGGTAAATTAAAAATAAAAATGATATTTCGTTGCTTAAAGATTAAATTAAAAAGTTGTTATGAAGATTAAATGAATAATCCATATAAAGTACAAAGCAGAGTTTCTAATGCATACTAGATTCTCAATAATACTAGTTACTACAATCATTATTAAAGGCCCCTTCCAGTCCTGACATTCTATGTCTATTAGAGTGCAATATGGAAGCCCCATCGTGAATGTCTGATCAGACTTCTTACATATACATATATATATGTATGTGATGTATATATGTATGTATATATATATGAAATCTTTTACTCTGACGCACTTTTAACCCCTGAACTTGCTGCAGAACACTAGCATAAGCAGAACGGGCAAGTACAGAGAATTAATTCAACTTTGGACATAGATGTCCTCCCTACTGGAATATAGACCACACATAAAGCAGTGAAATTTCACCAAAGCAGGCAGTGTCCAGACAATACCATCATCCTTGGAGACGATATTTGCAAAATCGGAATCATTTGTTCAGCAAAACTTGACTGTGCCAGGACCTGTTTTAAATATAAAGACTCAGCAGTGAACAAAAAGACAAGTGCATCTTGGGGAGCATATGTTCAAGTTGGGAGGGGCAGAAGAGTGGAGTAGAAGGGAAAGGGAAGGTGATGCAGCACCCTCCATCTTTCATGCAGGCTCCTGAGAGCCTTCCCTGACTTCTCCATGACACCACTGTGCATATTAGTCAGGATTAAACTGCCATTGATTTCATTTCCTCATATAAATCCTCAATCTCCCCCTCTTCTCAATCCCACTGACCCTTCCCTATCTGGTCTTTATTTTCTCTTGCTTTGGTTACAACTGTATTCCATATATTCAAAAAGCTATAGGAACGGAGGGGACGATGAAATTAAAAAAAAGACCCAAATCAAATTTCTAAAGATGAAAATGACAATGACTGAGATGAAGAATATAATTGACGGGATTAACAGCAGATTTGAAAATGCCGGGAAAAGTGAATTTGAAGACAAAGCGATAGAAACAACTCAAAGTGAAACAGAGAAAAAAGACTGACAAAAATATGAACAGAGCACCAGTGAGCTGTGGAACACCTTCAAATGGCCTAATATATGTGTAATTGGAGCTTTCAAGGCACAGGAATGAGAACAGAGGACAGAAAAAAAATATCTTTGAGGAGATAATGTTTAAAATTGTTCTACACTTGATGAAAATTATATACCCACTTTTGCAGGAAACTTAATGGAACCCAAGTGTAAGAAGCATGAAGAATACTAATGATAAGGAAACTAAAGCATTTACCTAATTTTCTCTTTGTTATATATCAAGCTCTGGGTCCATTTGCAATGGTTGGACTTTATACATATCTTAAAGAAGTCACAGATATGGATAGGTAAGGACTAGATCAGAGGTGAAAGCAAGAAGAAAAATATTACCTAGGTAAGAAGGCAGAGATGCTGCCAAAGAATCTTTAATGTAATATATTAACATTTCATGCACTAAGTCAAGGTCAACAAAACCATGCCTCTGCCGGCAATGAGCTCTACCAACCACGCTGAGCATGAAGCCAGTACTGAGAGTCACAGTTATATTCCCACTTCCCTATTCTGTTGCCTGATTTCTTCAGTCTGCCTTCTTCCTCTCAGGCCTTAATATTCTGTTTCATGGGAATATTACCTGTTTCAGTGTGGATATTTATGTTTGTTTGTTTATCTGTGTCACAGGATTTTCTCCTGTTCAAATTAAAAAAAAACGAAAACAAAAATGTTTGAGAAGTGGGATATGTATCATTTCCAAAGCTTGTAAGACAAAGAGGTTTATCAATTATCTTTCCTTTTGCTCTTTTTGTGCTTATGAAGTAGAAATTGCAGGTATTCCTTCAGCACTTTGCTTGATCAGTAGTCTTATTCATTTATTTTTCTTAAAGAGCCTTTTAATTTCCTAGCTAGATTTTGACTATTTTGTGATTTCATGTATTTTCTTTTCTAGATAATAATAAATAAATGGAACTACTGGTAAAAATCTGAAATTAAATTTCTAATTGAGCTAAGCACGTTTTTAGTCTTCCTTCTTGTCTTCCCTCCCCACTACACAACTTCTACATATGGTTTTTACCGGAGTTGAAATACTTAAAATATGCTTTAGATTGTATTCAACTAACAATCATTCCACCCTATTGTGCACACACACCAATCTAGGCCTACTGGGGGGTGTAAAGATGAATGACATTGGCACTTCCCACAGGAGGTCTATAACGTAGGGACAGTGAGACAAGATTAAACTAAACAAAATCCAAGCCAAACAATGACAAGTGCTTTCATTATCCATGGGTATTCTTCTGAATAGTTCGTTCAAATATAAAACACACACACACAGAGTAGCACTGCTGCTTATCACCTCTGTGACCATACACCAAAAGCACAGTACACCAAAACACAAACAATGAACCTTCCATTACCACTGCATTAAACCTACAAACCTTAGAAAATGGGTCTAAGTCAGCAGGCCAAGAAAAATGAACAACTCATCGCCAAGAAAGTTCTAATTCTGAAAATAAACCTGATTTTAAGCACTACAGGTAATACGTGTGTGTTTCTATTTCTAAAATAATCCAAAAGAATGGTGGTCTTTAAAAAGACTCTAATACCGGCTCCTAAAAATGTGCACGTAATTTGCAGTGTTAAGACAGATGCAGCTAGGAAGCAGACCGTCCAGGGAAAAGTAGGACAGCTTGCCTTAATACCCCCTTCTTGACCCCCTCACGTTCCTGAAAATTGCACAGACCAAATAAACAGCCGTCATGTGCACGAACCAAGCATAGAAAAGGAGGAAGGTGCCAAGCAGACTAGTGAATTTATTTCACGACCATTCATCCTTCCCATTTTTCTAGACAGTCCACAGGCAGATTGATAAGGCAGCAATCAGAACCCGGGGCTAAGATGGCTGAACAATCCGGGTGGCGCGGCCGCCATTCCGTTTGTCAGACTGAGCCAGAAAAGGACAGGCCCTGAAGGAGCAGGGCAGAAGAGGGTGCGTGAGAGATACTCTCTGGCCTTGGAAAAGGAGACATGATATCAAGAGGCAAATGGATGTCTGGGAGCAAAAAGAGGAGAGAGGCAGCCTGAGCCAGAGAAAAAACCAGGAACAATGGGGTAACTCAGAGGTGTCTGGGGAAATGTATTAGTTATTTCCTGAAGTAAAGGGAACGCGAGGTGCAGGAGAATAGCTTTATTTCAGCTCCTTGATTGTTTTATGGGTGATTTCCCTAGAAAGATTTTTCCCTTCCTCTGAACAGTTCAGCATACACACTCCCCCAGGATTTTCTCCTTTCTAGCCTAACCCGAGTGTTCAGATCCTAACACTCCTGCAGTTAAAAGCTCTCTACTCTCCGCTCCAGCATCTAGGTCGGCTCTCTTTCCTTTGTTACAAATGCTCTGCCAGCAAGAGAAAGGATTCTTTCTAGAAATAGCAAAATAGCAAAGGGATGGAAAGGGAGGGAGGGAGGGAAGGAGGGAGGGAGGGAGGAGTAGACAGAGAGACAGAGACAGGAGACAGAGAGAAGGAGAGGGTGGAAGGAGAGTAAAACCAGGGCAGGAAATCCCAGACTATTGTCGCTGGGTCTTCTCGCCTGGCCTTCCTGGGAGCTGCCGCTCAGGTGACAGCCTGCTGCTGGGACCACTGGCTACTGCTCTTTCTTGCCCTTCAGACTCCCTTCACCATTGTGATGCAGTAATGAAGTAGAGCTGCCCTGTCAGACCTCATCAGCAGTCCTGTGAAGGCAGAATGAAATCACTTCTATTGACCCCCTGGCATATTTATAGGCTCTCTTTCTGCTGAGGCTGGTGGTTATCACCTCCCCGTCCCACGATGTGTTTATTCAGCAGCACGCTAAATCACGCCCGGGTGCAAGTGAAGCATTCATCAGGAACCACAAACCCCTCTTTCAGGCTGCCAAACCTATCCAATTACAGAAGCTGGAAGGGCCTGCAAAAGCCCCTTCGGCCAGGCAAGTTCTCTTGTTTGTACCCTCTAAAAATAATACCTTCTGAGCTCTGCACGCTTCCTCTGTCCAATCTGCACGTTGACTTTGAACTAGCAGAGCACTCATTTATCCTTCATTGGAGTACTTTGAACTAGCAGAGCACTCATTTATCCTTCATTGGCTGTGTGTCCAAGTTCTCCCTTTTCTTCTTAAACAATGAGAAAAAGGCGCTGCATTATTTTTTGGAGAGGTCGGGGAGAGGATGTGGGTACGCCTGCTACTTCTCTCTGTGTCTTGGCTACCTCTTCAGATGTGCGAGTTACGCAGTCCTGTTCTCCTGAAGGGCAGCTAGCACGCTGGTCCCATGCTGCCCTCTATCTTTCTGTTTCTTGCTAGACAAGTAATTTGGAAGAAACTATTAAAATAACAAGGGAAATTATATCATTTTGGTTTAAAGTCATGAGAACTAGATTTAGACGTGCCTTTAAAATGTGGGCAGATGAAGATGGTAAATGTACGTGTCTCTTAACACAAATTAATTTAATTAGAGCTTTGGGTTGTTTTTCTTTTTTTAACCATACGTGTACATTTTCTATTTCTCTTAATGTATCTTCTTTTTCAGGTTAGAAAGAGAAGCAAAAATTAATATTATTAGACCTAGTATTTTATTCTGTAGCCGGCAATGTTTTCTGAAGCTAATTACAATGGAACATTTATGATTTAGGATTTTTTAACTTATGGGAGGCAGAGTTGAAGAAGAGCAACAAAACCTACCTGGGACTTAGAAAACCTGGATTCTTGTCCCAGTTTCACTTCTAACTAGAATTGTAACCTTGTTAAGTCATTAATCACTCTGGGCTTTCGCTCCCTTATCTATGATTCTGTCTAGAGCTAACATTTCCATACTTGCAAGCATGGCATTGAACAAAGGGAACGAAGCTAAATGACCACTTGATTAATAACCAAGCCATTTGTGAAACCTGGGGCAAAGGTTGATTGCTTCCCTTATCCCCAGAGGCTAAGGCACAATAGTGGTTGAGGGTGCAGCAGTAACATACAAAGCAGAATAAGAAAGACACCTAAACCAAGCATCAACCTTACAGGGTGTGCTGGTACGTACTTAACAACTAGGTCTTGGGGGGGGGGGGGAAACCCTGATCTATAGCCTTTGCGAATTTCTGTGGTGTAAATAACTCCCACCATGGTCAATTTCAAGCTACCAACTTGATTTCACTGATAGAGGAGTCAGGAAGAAGTGCTAAAAATTGGCTCTTCCAGAGCCCTTCCAATGGTTCTTCAGCACAACACAGGTTCTGCCCCAGCAAACCACTGCCCCAGCAAAGCACAGGTTCTGCCCCAGCAAACCATCTACCTCCACCGACCACCTACTCCCATGGCTCTCCAGAGATCCGCTGGGCTTTGAGGAGAGAATGGTGGGATTCTACCGAGAGCCTGAGACACACGAACTAAAGGAGGTAAGATCCTAAAGAAAAGCTTGCATTAACAAAGAGGTTTTGAATGCTTCTCAAAGATGTCACAGAAGGGGCGCCTGAGTGGTTCAGCTGGTTACGCATCTGACCCTTGACGTGGAGCCAGCTTGAGATTCTCTCTCTCCCTCTGCCCCTCCCCCTGCTTTCTCTCAAAAAAAAAAAAAAAAAAAAAAAGTCACAGAAATATCCCTAATGACAGAAAGGAAAAGGAAGGGAAGGAGATCTTGTGCTTCTAGTCTTTCTGGATATATAGTCCAAAGGTACCTTAGAAGAAAATTTCTTTAAAGTTTCATGTGAATTTTGCATTCTGTTTTGGAGGTATCTAGAACCATTTTAATATGAAAATAATATAAAAATAAGGAAATAATATGAACATTTTAAAACCAAAAAAAAATTTTTTTTTTACATAACCCCTAACATACCAAAATGGAAGTCAATAAAAGACTCTAAAATGAAATCACAACCTGAAGCATTTTGAATGGTTTTCTCCATGAAGGAAATAAGAGAAGGAGAGAAAGAGGGAAGAAAGAGAAAAAGAGAAAAAAGAAGGGAGAAAGGGAGGGAGGAAGGCATGCAAGACAAGCTATACCAAAGCACTATGACATGGAAGAAGAGTTGTTTTGAAAAGAGATACCACAGTTGTGACATATTTCTCATGAATCAGCTCATCACCACTCCTGACAACAAGAAGGCTCCAAATTTCTGTGCTCTTTAGCTCACTAGAAAAACAAACACTTTCTTATTTAGATGAATGCCTATTTAAGCAAAATGGGAATCAACAGAGGCCATTATGTTATAAAGACCCCCAAGACGGGTGTGTCAAAGAGGAATCAGTAGAGAGAGACCACAATGATAGTGGTAATCAAGGACAGACACATGGAATTATGAGGAGGTAACAGCCTTGGTCTTCACATCCTCAGAGGCAAAAAGTGAGAAGTAATCTAGAAGCTTCACTACCTCAGTGGGAAAGGGAATATTTTGAAGAATTTGTACTAATGGGTCCAAAAATTCCCAAATTGGTAACAGACCATTCAATTTAATCTCATAAATATTCATGGTGCACCTGTGAGCACAAAATTCCAAGGGGAGCAGAAATTGGTTCAGGAAAAGGGGCAGGGCATAGGAAGAGTGTTCAAAGATAAATAAAGATGTGATAAGCACCCTGAAGAAGCTAAGAATATAGCAGAGGTTGATAAAGTGCCATCTAAAGTACAAGGAAGGATGACAGGTGTTGTAAGACAGGTAAAAACACAGTGTTTGAGTAATAACTCCCAGTGGGGAATAAGAAAATGCACCATAACCTGCTCCTATGCCTATTCATAAATTCGGTTTTTTCCCCAATAAGTGGTATATTGTGCTTATGCAGAAATAAGGGAGTCATTTGTATTTCAAGTAGATATAATACCCAGATTTACTACGTGTTTCCTTTTCTCAAGTATCATTTAACCACAGAAAAAGGACGTTTTGCATATTGCCAGCTAAAACAAAAGAAGTTTACAAATAGCCTGCCCTTCTAAAGACCTTGCAGACCAATTCTTGGTGTTGAGCTCATAGAGTTCTGTGCTCTGAAAACTGTTTCACGTATCTTCCAGTGCTGAAGTGGAGGCTTTGCTTTTGGGTTCGAGCCATGAGTCTAGAAATATTTATAAAAGAGTTATTATTATTTCTTTTTTACTAAGGGACATAATTCTGATCGTAACTTTAAAAATTGTTAATGTCCTATTAAAATTATCTGTCATTTTAAAATGTATTTTTGCCATTTCAGTGTTTGTTATTCAAGGATTGAAGAACATACGGAGATTGTTAAAGAGAACACCAGCTGGTCCACACGCTGGTTGACCTGGGAATTTTGCACCCACTGTATATAACTATCTATGGCACTCAAAGCCCAACACCTCATAGAAATCTAATAAATCTGCTCAGTCACATGTACAACAAGACATCTAGATATTTTGACATTTCAGGTAACTGAATTTTAATTTTCTTCATTTATAACATTTTAGGGGGGAACTGCTGCTAAGGGCCAAATTCCAACCATCCATAGCAGATGAATTAGTAAATTTATTAATTGTGTATCAAAACATGTGTTTTGAACCAGCCGAGAAAGGTATCATAATGAAGAACATAGACTCCAGGGCCAGACTTCTTGGATTTCTGGTTTCCCCTTTCTCAGGCTAGAAAGCCATGGACAACTTACTAACCTTCTCTAAACGTTCCTACATGGTGAGCTTGTGATGATTAACAAGGAAACATCTGCAATACACAGAAACCATCCTTCAGCTCTACATAAGCATGAACTGTTAGTATTGCCATATCTTTCTACTTCCCCAGTTGTATACTTCCCTAAACAAGGACCCAGCTATAGTTAGGGTGTTAATGAAAGATTTATGTTTGCAGGCCTTGCAAAATTCCAAAAAAACAAAATTCAGCCAATATTTTAGAGAATGACATCTGAGATGACACTTAAAGAAGTTTTCCATGTTGACCCTTGGACCCCAGGAAAAGGTGACAGAAGGGGGTCATGGATGAACTTTAGGGAATCAGTGACCCCCTCAAAAAACGTTTATGCAAAAATGATTATGTCTTAATGGGCATTTTTTGGCGGACATTACCATGGCTTTCATCAGATTGGAGAAGAGATGCAGAAGTTAACTAAAACCCTTGCATTTCAACCAAAATACCACTGACCCTAGAATTCAAATAAAACCTAATTCAAGTATTGTCTAATTTCTCTTCTTTGCTCAGACCTAACCCCTCATCTTTATGTGCTTGCCAACATTTTACGTTAGGTGGCAATTATTATATTTATACCACCTGTTTTTTTTTTAACTTTCCATTAAAACATAGACATGCAAACTATTATCAAGCCCCATTGTAAAATTCAGGCTTACTTATACTATTTTGAACTTAACAGTTACTTTCATTTAGAATTCTTATTACTCCCCTTTCTCCATCAAATTTTTTTTAGAGAAGCTTCCCATAAAGACATAGAGGGATAGTAGGATAAATGCACTTTGGCATCAAACATGTGCCTGGATTCCAGTTTTCCCTCAAAGGGAAGATGGGAAACTTGCCCAAGAATGGCTCTGAGGAAGGTTACAGAGGACATAGCATGCAAAGTACATGGCCTTCGGACACAGGATAAATGCAAAGATGGTTTTCTTCCCCTCCCCTTCC
This sequence comes from Phoca vitulina, assembly GCF_004348235.1. Taxonomy (NCBI): domain Eukaryota; kingdom Metazoa; phylum Chordata; class Mammalia; order Carnivora; family Phocidae; genus Phoca; species Phoca vitulina. The sequence continues at coordinate 14,916,021 of NW_022589728.1, read as the reverse complement.
TCTCCTAGCCCTCTATCCTTTAAGAAGAAGTATTGCAGCTTTGAAAATGGCACGCACTTACTCCACAGACATTGTCAAAATTAGCATAATCACCTCTGGTTTTATTCATTATATTCAGAATCATATTTTCCATGGAAGAAGGAGAACTGGTAAAAAAATAAATAAATAAATAGCTTTAATGTTTAAGTGCAGCCATTTGTTCTATAATGAATTCATGTTAATAAAAAATTTAAAGTGTACATGGTGTAGGAAGTTAGAAATTATTAGTGTAATATTACTGAAACTGACCACATTCTCAGCCAATTATTTTGTGTGCCCTTGGTGAAAAGTTTTTACATTTATTTTCAAATTCTTTCTACATAAATTTCATGTCTTTCCCATCAGTGCTGTTTTTTTTAGAAATAGACCTTTATTACACAAACATTTTCAAAAATATTTCTAATACTCCAGTGTTGGAAAAGATGCATGGAAAAAAATGCCAGTGACTCAAAGACTTATTTCTTTTTTGAAACACAACTCTTGCCTCCTTAGGAACAAACTTTTAAAGTTGCCTCAAAACTCAAGTCTAAAAAGAAAAACAATTTAAAGATTTTAAAACATTAACAGAATTTACTGTAATAAGACAAAGCATACAAACCACGTCCTAAGTATCACAATGAGAACAATTTTTGGTTAGCCAAAAAGTAGGGTTCAGATTTCTGGTCCTTGAATTACACAGACATTAGATTTACTGCCGTTAAGAAACAGCTTTCCTTTCTGATGGCTGAGTAATATTCCATTGTATATATGGACCACATCTTCTTTATCCATTTGTCTGTTGAAGAGCATCTCAGCTCTTTCCACAGTTTGACTATTGTAGACATTGCTGCTATGAACATTGGGGTGCATATGGCCCTTCTTTTCACTACATCTGTGTCTTTGGGGTAAATACCCAGTAGTGCAATTGCTGGGTCATAGGGTAGCTCTATTTTTAATTTTTTGAGGAACGTCCACACTGTTTTCCAAAGTGGCTGTACCAACTTGCATTCCCATCAACAGTGTATTGCATGGAGCACTGGGTGTTATACGCAAACAATGAATCATGGAACACTACATCAAAAACTAATGATGTACTGTATGGTGACTAGCATAACATAATAAAAAAAGAAATTAAAAAAAAGAAATAGCTTTCCTGTGTCATTTACATGTAGGGATCAGCAGTAATAGAATTTTTATGGCCACCTAAGACAAAACCTGCACGTGCATGATTTTCTCATCTCACAATAAATAAGATCCTAAGTTAAGGCACCTGGGGAGCAGAGGAAACGATAATGATGAGTCTTATGGGAGTCCTCAAGGGACTAATAACTCCAGGTGGTCTTAAAAATCATGGAGAATATCCCATCAGGAGCTCTTGGGAGGAAGCCAGGGACATGCAGCTGGTACAGCGTTCAAGTCCTCTTCACAAACTGCTTCAATATGGGCCCTTGTCACTCCTCAGGGCCGCCCTTCAGTGAGCAATAATTACATCACATTCTATAGATTATCCCCCTCAAGTGATTTCTCAAATGTTCTCACTAAGTGATATCTTGAAAGCCACAGCTACCAGCTAGGAAGAGCCAATGCGAGGGGTGACTGGTATCAGCAGAGGGCGCTGTGGGCCCCTCACCCAGCTCTCTGGTCTGTCCTTCCCTCCCCTTTCCCTGGCCTCCAAGGGGAAAAAATAGTCTGTAGTTGCCCTTAAAAACTCAGGTGCGGGAGTAACGCTAAGCAGGAGTTCTCTTTTCCACATCTTTGAATTCTGGTTCAATTATATGAATTCTGTAACAATTATATGGCTTTTAGTTGTTATTCCTTGGGTCTCAGTTTTACCCTCTGTGAAACAGGAAGAGGAAGACCTACTGCCTAAGGTTGTTGACCTGACTAAAGGCACTAATGTATATAAGGTGCCCGGGGCCGAAGGCCTGCTCATGGTATGCACCCAAGGAATGGTAGAAATGTGAATATTTAAAATTGATTAAGGAGCTTCTCCAGGCTAGGTGTTTTGTTAACTTTCTCAGCCAGGCCACAGGGGGTGTGGAGGACCTTGTAGTTGATGGCAGCGTCCAACATTCAGACGTCAGAATTTAAAAAATAAATATGCCAGCCCAGGCTTTCACTTATTCTTGAACATATAATTAGTGAGAACTTTCTGTCTGATGGGCTGGATGTTAGGTGATGGGGATACAAAAATTAAAAAAGAAATCCTTGCTCTCATAGTTCATAATCTAATGGGGGGGAGGGGAATCCATATATTCATTGCCAAGAGGGATCATATGAATAGGAGAGGAAATTATTAAATAGGAATCTTATAAGAATTATCTCACAGGTGACTATGTTTTTCTTTTCTAAATGGCTTTCCTCTCCTGTTTATTACTCTGTTATTTAACACACCACTCTGTAAGCAGCGGCATCCTCTCAGCTCCATAAATGGCAAGAGCCTTAGAGCAAAGTAAAAAAAAAAAAAAGTGCCAGATCCATGCAGTTTTGACCAGTCCCAGCTACTGTGACACATCTATTTCCAGCATTTCAGGAGACTGATAAGGTTCCTCAGTTTTTATGGTGGACGAAGGATATGGGACCTGTAATGGGGAACAAGAAGAAAAAGCCCCCTGGCTACACAGACACTGTGGCTGTGGGATGGGAGATGTACTGCTGAGGCCCCACAGTACTGACTCAGACACCGGAAGAAACTAGGAACTAGAAAGGGAAGAATTTGGAGAGGCTTAGTTGTGTCAGTACAGGAGAGGATTGGGAAAGAGACCTCTGCAGCCACATCCCAGTTTGAAGTCAGTCACCCCATGACTGGAGCACTGTCTATGGGGCCTGGCTAAGAGTTTACCTACGGCTTCCCCAGCTCTGCACCAACCAGACGAAGGGCTTAACCCTACTGCAACCTCAACCCTTTGCTTCTCTGAATGGGTTTGTAATGAGATACAGATCTAATGAGTAGCCATCTTTTAAAATCAAAAAGCACTTCAGCCTCATTAAACGCTTACAATTGTGTGTTATAAATGTTTACTCGGCACACAACATTGGGTCGATCCTCGGGACAAGGCAATGACCTGCCGGGAATGACACGATTTAAACTGTTTCTTAGGCCCACGTACTGTTTGCAAAATATTTTAGAGACTTCCTTATAAATATAAGCTGGAAAGCCAAGATAAGCCCTTGTTTAGAGCATCCAAAATCCTAGCAAATATTTTAGCCTGTGAATTATGAATTAGCAAGATTTCATTATTTTTCTGCAAGAAAATGAGAGGCATCAAGTCCTGCAGAAAACCTAAACAAGTCCTCAGAAATGAGGCATTAAAAAGCGTCTCGGTATTTATAGGGCTAAATATGGGGAAAAGTCAAGGCCTTGAGGAAGCACACCATTTGAAAAACAAAGTACAGAGAACATCAGCAATTTTCTCTGGAAAGTCGGATACTTGTTCCACATTTTGTCCCCCACTGAAGGAGCAATTTTCTTCATCACATTCGAGGTAGCAGTGTCCTACTCGCCCTTCTAAATAGAGGAGAAAGGTGCTGAAATATGAGGTTTATCTTCAGCATCCTTCCCCTGCCCCATTTAGCACCCTTCTGCCATCTCTTGGAAACCCCTGAGTCTCTAGAACTATGTTGATGCTCTATGACATGATCTTTTTTCTCACCTTCCTCATGCTCCCATTTTCTTCTGTCTCATTCTGCTGAAGGAGCTTATGATACAGAGGAAGAGGAGAAGCTCTGGACTTAAATCAGAGGTCCTGAGTTAGAGTGGTTTAACCAAAGATAGGGTCCAAGCATCAATATTTTTGAATGCTTTCCATGCATGTCAAGATGCAGCTCGGCTTGAGAATTAGCATGATGTTAACTAATGGTGATAATACTCAGCTAAGATTTCTGCTAGAAAACAAGTACATAAACTCCTACTTTCCCTCAATATGAGTCAACTATGCTACCCAGCCTGAGGAATAAGTGTCCAAGGATGAATATCAGTGCTTCATGTCAGGTCATTGGGAAGCTACCTACATGTTAGTGAGTCTTGTGAACATTCTCAGATCTGCTACTCCATCTACCCAGCAACTGGTCCTAATTCAGAAAACACTTATACTACTCCTATCACCCATAGAAACTCAAAGAACCATTTGAGGGGTAGCTAATCGCTATATAAATTTGCTGGTATTGTGTCTTATCAATAGGAACCAATCCAGGCAAATATATTACTGAGCCTCTTCTGGAGAACAGCTGCTTTCTCCAAATAAAGGGTAGGCTTCCAGCCAATCATTCGGATCATGTTCATTAAGAAAAACAAAATTCTCTCACCTTCACTTGCAGACTGAGCCTCCTTGTTATGATTTACAAATATGACTTCACATATGGCCTGGGACTTTCTTTTGGTGCCTCACCAAAATATACTAAATAATATATTAATACTAATATCTGAATGTGGCTTCTGGGAAACTATATTATTGAAAAGTTCTTTGTGTAAAAATGTATCATTCAGTAAATAGAATTTGGATAACTGAGAAACCCTGAGGGAAAAAAAGTAAGTTGAGTCCGTACCCCCCATATTAAAACAGGGTGAAGTCAAATGGATCACAAACTAAAAAGTAAAGTAAATAAATATAACCACAAATGAACAAGAAATAAACTATGTGAGAATTCTTTTACCATCTTAGAATTGAAACAGCTATAATCTAGGAAGAGATTGATTCAGTAAAATATTTAAACATATTATAAAAGCTGTTGAGATAGATGATAGGTAGTAGATGATAGATGATAGGTAGATAGATGATAGATAGATAGATAGATAGATAGATAGATAGATAGATAGATAGATAATAGAGAGATAGATGATAGAGCAACCATAAGAAAAGTCAAAGGATAACAAATTGGGGAGAAAATTTAATTCATATGACATTTAAAAATCTGATCTTCCTAATGTAAAGTATTCCAACAAATTATTAAGAAAAAGGCCAACAACCCAATAGAAAAATAAGCAAAAGATTAAAATAGATAGTTTATAGGACAAGAATAGTAAATGGCTCATAAATGAAACATATGAACATATTTTTATTTTTCATAACAAAGACATAAATTAAAAATACACTGAAATGTCTTTTCACAGTTCAGAATGGAAAAAATTCCAAAGTTTGATAACACACTCTTATTGAACAAGGTGTCGAGAACTACCTTGTTCACTCATGTAGAGTGTAAATTACGTATCTGTGGAGGACAAACTAGCAATGCTATCAAAATTGCAAGCGGTCATGTCATTTGACCTAACTACTCTCTTCTTCTCTATAGACAGAACTTCATGCATATGAAAAGGCATATGTACAGTTATTTATGCAACAATTTTTATTATAGTAAAATATTAAAAAATAACCCAAATGTCTATCAAAAGGGGTCTATTTTATTAAATTATGGCTTGTCTACTCAGTGGAGTGCTTGGTGGCCATAAAATAAGGCCGAGGAAGTTTCTTTCAGTACTGACATTTATTGATGTCTAAGGAAACAAATGAAAGTACAGCACAGTCTTTATATTATTGTACTATTTGATTTTTTTTTTTAAAGCTAAGGGCAGGATCACTGATTTTTCTTGCTATCTGATCTCTCAGTTTCATAAGAGTCACTATAATGACTGTCAAAAATGTTTATCCAATATTCCCTACCTAAATTGAAACCCCTGTAATGAATCTACATGCAAGCACCAATAAACATGGTGCCTGATTCCAGGCAAGACTAGAGTGAGTTTCCATTATTTCTCAGGTGTTCTCTAGATAAAACTGAGTCTCTGCTGATGTTGTCCAACCAAATTCTGTGTTATTATCATTATCTTCCACATACCGTAAGTAAAGATATCTCCTAAAATTGGAAAAGGAGAAAATAGGTGAGCCTGAGGTAGGGAAAAGCTCATACATAAGAAAAAAGTTTGAATGATAAAGCAAATTGAGAGAGGGTATCTCAGCAAAAGACAGATTCTGATTGACTAGATTTGGGTTTGGGTATGAGATTGGGCATTTCTAACAAGCTCTTAGGTGATGCTGATGCTGCTAGTTCATGGATCATATTTTGAATAAATGTTATCACTGCACATTGCACACAAATATACTCATTAATGTGTTCGTTAAGTGTTAAACATTTTGGTTCTTGATATTTTATAGTGCAGATATCTTCGGTGAATTACTATATAACCACTGGAGAAATAAGTTGGGAGTTTCTGATTGCCTGAGAACATACTGTTTTTTTCCTTTTAAAAATAATGGATTATAAGCTCCAACCATCCAAAAACTTGTAATCCAGCAGGTTTTCAGAAATTCCTATGTGTACTCATGCATGTGTGGGTATTAGCTTCTATGTGCATAAAAGAATTCTGGATGCCTCTCATTCATAAGAATAAGAATAAGAATAAGAATTTTAACATTGAGTAGATGGGGAGCATAAATAATGTTCATCAGTTCAATAGTGCTCAGACTTCATTATATTTCATTTTGTGCCCTTTGAATTTGAATCAGATAAATACATTATTTATTATTAAATAATTTTTTTTAATTCCCCTCCTAAAACTGATGACCCCTTGAAGTTGAATGGAAAGAAAGGAGAATTTATGCAGGTCTAAATACACAGAAAGCTTTTCCAGGAAAGTCATGGTGCTGAACACATCCTGACCAGCTTGGAATAGTTTAAATCTACACACAGAAGCAAATAAATGTGCAGTGGTTGTATCATCAGTGAATGAGAGTTTTCCATTTTTCTGATAGCTTTTTTTAAAAAAAATACTTATTAAAATTATACATAAACATGATTTTAAAATCACTTCATGGAGTAGGACATAATAAAAAAAAAAATAGTACCCAATTCACTATCTATACATCTAGGAGAGATCCACAGGGAAAATCATTTTTTGTATTTTCCCCATGATTATGTTCATGTTGACAAGTAGTATGTTTATACTATTTATGAATTCGGGAATTTTACGCATTAACCGTCCACTCTCTGCTATAATGGATAAAGATTTAGCTCACTGTCACCCCCAATCTTCACCTACCGTGCACTTAAAATAGTTTTGTCACATTTTTTAGGCTTTTCATAACTGTAAATAATGTTTCTTCTTTATTTCTTATCCTATCAACTAATAGGTGTCTCTTGACTCATCACTCTGTATTATGAGAACATTCCTGTCCTTTTCCTTCATTTTAGTTCTCTCTCCACTTTTTTCCTTTCAAACACTGTCATCTGCCAAGGTGATAACATTTACATTCTGTTTTCAATCACAAACACATAAGCCATATTTTATCCTAAAAGGCTTATCCTACGTGTTGAAAATCTAAGGCAGTGAATATGAAATTATGACCACAAAACTATTTTTCACCCTACCCAAATAGTATAATATGATTCTTTTTTCTTATATAGCTTTTTACTTTTCCTAGAGGTCCTAATTGGTTTCTTATTTTCTTTCCATTATTTAACTTTTTCATAATTTTAAGAACTCAAGATTTTTCCCTAATATATTCATTTTCCTCTGTAATATCAAGCCATATTTTTCCAGTGTCTCTTTCTTCCCAGAGCATTCCATTTTCTGCTGCCATTTGTATGGCAGTCTGGGCTTGCTAACACAATTATCTTCCTAGTCTTCCCTTCTTTGCTGTCCTGGGTTGTATCCCTGCGCAGTCATTTGACATGAAGGGAAGCTCTTGGCCAACATATCCCTGCAGCAACCATAACAAAACACTCTTCAGCTCAACAAGGAAAACTTGAGGAAAAGGACTAATAGCAAAAGTCAAAATACCATATTCTACACTCCTCTTTTGCATGCCTCCAGAGTAGCAATCTGCCTTTTCAAGAAGTTCCCTAAGTTGATGAATCAAATAAGGCAATTTGGAAGTTGACTTTAATTTAGTTTTTTAATTCATGCCAGTTATGATTCATTCTGTTTCATACTGAAATATTGTACTTTATTTTTCTTTCAAGAACTATTTGACAGACACTAAATAGAACCTCTTTTTTATAACAAAGAATGCTTAATTGTCAAAGGAGTTAAAATATCGTACATAGACTAATGACTAAGATTTTACTATATTTTACTGAGATGCTCTGATTCTGTTTCCTTAATAATGACCTATTCTTTTAGAATCTACTTCTTGTGAGCCTGTAAGACGGGGTAGGGAAGGAGGTCTGTGATTACTCACCAACCTGATTAACCTTTTTCTCTTTTTGACAAAGTATTGTGTCATGGTTATGTACAGCTCCGATTCCATTTAAATATCTGTGTGACAAATATTCTGCAGAGGAAAAAGAATAGGACTTGAGTAATGTGACTAATTCAGCATACATAATTTGTTAATGCAGTTAGTGCTGATTCAGAACTATAAAATTCTTAGTGGAATGCATAAAAGATGGACAGTCTAAATTTTACTTTTCTTATGAAGGTTCAATTTACACCAAATTCTAACCTTTGACACAGAGATCAATATCTTGAAGACATTTAATGTGCAAATGGCTTATTTTATTCATTTCCATTTTTAAAATCTGACCTAGGAAGTTTAATTTGTTTATCAAGCTCACTGTCCTGTCTTGTACTTTTGCTCAATGAATATTTAATAAATGCTTAGTATTTATAGTTTCCTCCTACTAACCTGGCCCAATGTTAGATTCTCGAAGGAATCAGAATAATTAAAATACCAATACCTCACTCCAAGTATCTAGTAATATAGATAGAGACATAAGAAATGTAAATATGAACCAAAAAAGTTTTCAAAACAGTTAATCAAGAGCTACATTGTGCGGCACAAAGAATTGAGTGATATTTAGAGACATCTGAAGAAAAGAGAAACAAGGATTGGAGCATCCATGGAAGTCTTAGTGAACAGAGATAGGATTATACAGTTACCTATGGGTTATTTTGATGCAAACATTTCAAGCCAATTTGTTGACTACGAAACAGAAAATTTTCTGCTGCATCTGGAACATTATTTAACTTCTTGGGTATGTTTTCTTTCTCTCTGTGTGATGGGAATAAGATAAAAAGATTAATGCTTGCTTTTGAAAGTTGACTCTAAATGTCAACATTTGCGTGTGTTTGACTTTGAATAGAGCTTACCATTCTAACTAAAATTCATGCAAGTAAAATTCTTTATTCTTTGCAAGTAACTTGAACTCAGAAGGCATTATCATTTTGGAAGATGTGTTAATACTGTCTTATGACCAACCTTACTGCAATGGAGAAAACATCACTCAACTCAGTCTGGGCAAGTTTATTTTAAACACTAATCCTGTGGCCAAGAATTTATGATACAGGAGTATTTCACTTAAGAGATATTTCCTTAAAACCTGAAAACCGTAAAGCAGAAGTATTAAGTTAAGCCATAGGAAACTGCCAGTTGTGTAGGTCAAAATAACAGTAATTGTATATGATTCGTTGTAGAGCATGAGACTCTTTTCCATCTGGTTCTTCTGGTAGCCACTGCCTATAGCCACTATCTATAGACTTGCTCCCCCACCCCCAAATTAAACTTCTAAAAGAAAGACTACTTTTATATCTAAAATCCTAATATTTAAAGTAGGAGGTAGACAAATCATTTCCAGGGCAGCCAAAACAGATAACTGACCTTTTCTAAATTCCAAGAAGTTTCTTTGAAGATTCCTTGGTGGATCTCTTACCTCAGCTAAGAATTAACTAACATAACAATATGTGTATTTGGTGTTCAGTAAATTGAATGATGATGCTTTATTCTAGAACCCTTTTGGACTTTCATATAAGAAATAAGGAAAAGAGGACAGAGAGACATGCTTGTCAGCCTTGACCCAGAGCTCTTAAGACAAAGAGGAATAATATACTGAGGTCTGTTCAAGCTTTGGCCTCTCCACAGATCATTACAACCAAGATGCCAATTAACACTAAATGTGACAGTGGCTTTTGTGACGTGGACAGCTGGCCACTCAAAGATACACAGGACCACCTGCTCATATAACATAGGCCACCAAACAGGCACCAGATGGTGACAACATTTGAATGTTATTACTATAGTCACTTTCACCTCATATCTATTTGAACTGGACATTAGGAGGCAAGGCTGTAAAATTCACATTTGATTTTCAGAACAATATGGTTCTCTATAAATCTCACATGTATGACTTACTAGAGGCCAAAGACTCATTCCTGGGCATTGGTGGCTCAGCAGAAGTTCTGCATCGTGAGGCAACTAGAAGCAATTGGCTTAACCAAGACATACTACACCTGCTGAGATGTCCTTATGGAAAGCTTGGAGAAGAAAAATGTAGAAAAATCAGCTACAGGAAAAGACTCGAATGTGGTGATGGAGTTGGGGGTTGGGAAAAACGTAAAAAATGGTTGTCAGAAGAGGCAAGTGCCAAAGCAGCAAAAGGAGCCAAGACATGCACATTTTTGGCTACATATTCCAAGCCCTTGAAAATTGCTTCTGGCTATACAGATTTTTAAGAAAAAGCCTCCTAAAAACTTTGAGACAGGCTTATTGCCCACAAAAAAAGGTTCAAATACAAATTTATCAATAAATGTGCACCAGGAGGTTGAGAGAACATTCAAGAGTTTAAATCACTTCCTAAAACTGAGGGAAATGTTCTGTTAAATTGGCTGATGCCCCAAGCATGGCAGAAGAGTTATAAAGTAGCTTCATTAACAATTCTGAAAACATAGTTTGTACTTTGGACAAAGAGCCATCCATGGTTGTGTTTCATGGGGCGGGGGGCGGCAGGGAATGGACCTGTGATAACACTTCCAAATCCTTAGTAAAGAAAATACGTTGTCTAAGGAACTAGGGATCATATGTAAATTGCCTAGCAAATTACACAATAATCAAAAGACCATACAGATTTCACTAATGTTATTTATTCTGCATTATAGACCGAGGTAGTCTACTTATCTATGAAAAAAAAAACCAATTTCCATTTCCCTAACAACTTCGATGAACCTTGTTGAAACAGCAGTCAGATGTCCAATATGATTTCCTGAATTTCAAAATGCAACTAACTTAGCAGGTGGTCCTAAGTCTCTAAATCAAACTGTTAGGGCTTTTGGGGGGGCTCCTAGCTTAGGAAAATGGGGTCAGTATGAAAAAGATCCTGAAAAAAAAAGCTAGAAAAAGCAAAAGGAATGAGCAAAGAAAAAATATTAGTAAAATTTGACAAATGTATTTCTCAGTATTATGTCAAACATGTTTACTGAGCTGCACAATTAATAAAAAATATTCTGCACTAGAGTCCCTAATTATTATTCCACACAGGACAGAACACCTCTTCATTATCCCTTTTTGAATTGATTGTGTACATCAAACAGTCGGGATATAAATAAAATATGCCTGCATGCATAATACCCTCACATTAAAGTTGGAGGCAATTAACCTATGATTTCTCATTAATTAAATTAAAATAACCTTCTAAAAAATGTCTAAAATCAAAACAGATTTCTTTTAGTGTAGATATGCCTCACAATGATGCAGAGTTTGTTTACTAAATTTATCACACCAATAAAAAAAATGCTATTTCTGTTTTTATCCCAGGCTGGTCTTTGGTTTTCTCCTGAGGTTCCAGTCTCATTTAGCTAAATCTGATTACAATGTCAGGGTTTTTTTGTTTTTGTTTTTGTTTTTCTGTCTTTAAAAATACCTGTTCTCATCAAGACTTCTTTTCCATTAAATTGTCCAAGCACCTCCTTTCTCCCTGAGCTGGATCACTATCATATAGTGGAAAGCTGGAAATTATTTGGTGAATTTGCTGAATTTAGACAGTTGAAGCACATAAACGAGATACCAGGGGGCGTAATGGGCCTGAATATGGGGCTGCCCTCAGCATGGATGAAAATCCTCATAACTTCCTGTTTGGACTCTTCCCAATTTTTTTTCTCCTTCCCTGACTCCCCATTACACCAAGTTGTTGGTTATTTCAGATTTCCATAGTCTCCCCTCTACAGAGTATTTTCATTCTAAAATAGACATAAAAGGATGCGTATCACCAAAGAATATGTCCTTAATAATAGAAATTTTTGTTTTGTTTTTCTCTAAAGTCCTTTGCAGATTCCCCTAAAATCTCACTATATGAAGAGACCACATAGCCACAGATTGCCCCCACCTAAAGCCTGCCCACCTTAGTACACGATCAGGTGCTAAAAATTTTCTTAAACATCATGCATTGGTTGATCGATCTCTTCTCCAATGGGAAAATCATAGATTTTCAACCTTTTTCTCATATCCTGAAAATCTGTCTGACACACTGCTTTCAGATGGTAAGTCCTCAATAAATGAGGTTGTGTTGAATTGAGTGTTAAGCCTGGATTCATTCCTTTCCCCCAAATCGCTCCCTATCTCAACCACCACAGGCTATTAGTGACAGCACTTGTCTTCTAGACCCCTGGATAAGAACTTTGGGACTTCTTTTACTCTTTTGGCACCTTTTCTTAATCTTTGTATTGATTTCCTCATGAGGTGCTATCATTTCTTCCTTCAAAAGTTTGGATTACTTCCTTTTCCTTGATTCTGACCACCACAGCCTAATATAGATGCTTACTATTTTGCCCTTATAAACCCACGCTTTCCCTAATTCTACTCACTGCCTCTAAATTATCCCGCTACAATGTGCATACCTATACTCCTTAATAACAAATCTTACCTCAGCTTAGTTTTGCCCTTGACCAACTCCTCACATACCTCTGTCAGCTGCACATTGCACATTGTCTATTGCCTATCCAACAATATCATCACCTTTCCCATTTCCCATCACCACTACTTCCCAGAGGATTTTGGCCCCTCCTCTGCTCTAGGATTGGCTTATACCAGCCAATGGTCTAGGGGAAGGCGTTTGTCCCCATTCTGACCAATGAGGTCTAAGAGAAAGTCAGGGCAAAGGAATGGCAGGGTGGGATGGTGGGAGATTTCCATTAAAATAAAATAAAATGGCAAAGCTTCATAAGGACAAAACCTTATACCTCTGTCCCTTCCTTACTGCTTGGAATATTTATACCAGGTTGTGATGCTTAGAGCTATGCCAACAGGTAATAATATTAGATCAAAAGAAGAGAAAAACATCAGGTCTTTGATGGCATCACTGAGCAGCTGAACCAACACTTTAAGACTTTTTGTTTAAGAATAAGAAATTTGGTATATTTAATTGAATTGAAAAAGAGCAAAAGACGTTATTTTACTTAGACAAGATGAATCTTCAAATGCACTATGTAAAGCATTGTTACTCAATGCCCCAAATTGGGAACCCCACTGGCACAGAAGACCAAGAATACCCCGAATACCATGTAACTTCATGATAAACTCTTGCAGGAGATTGATAACATATTACACAGGATTTAATGTCAGGGTACACACAATCTCGATCCAACAAAGGCTTCTGAGAAATTCGCTAAGCACGTATTTAAACAATTGAATCTGTCATGTGCATTCGGAGAAGTCCCTGAAGAAGAATTTGCCTGACAGGATACAATGGCACTGGAGAAGCTATTATAGTCAATTCTATGAATCAGGTAGCCTGATTCCCCAAGGCAATTTTTACAAGAGCAGGTCAATGGCTTATGTTTAAAGCTTTGTTTTAAAATGATAAGAGGGATTTGAGAAAGGGTTTCCTTTTAGTTACAATACCTTTTAATACTACATTAATATAAGATAGGCGCTATTTATACAAAGGTACCTTTTGACAAAAGAGGATTTTATGACAAACAAATCTTAAAATGACATATCAATCCAATTTTTACTGCAGACCGTCATAAATAGAATACAGTATACTATGCATAAAGAAGTGATAAAGCATAAAAAGATATAAAGTATTAAAGCAGTATGACTGAATTTTACAAATCATATATATGATTTTTAGCCACTTCAAAGGAGTCACCTTGTAAAGCTATGCCCTTATTGTAATAATGCTCAAAATGTACTCTGCCTATATGTCCTTGATGATGACAAATCCTTAACCTCTGAAAATGGAATTGTGCTTTGGGAACAAGACAAAGTCATTAAGTTGAATGAAATTAAACTCAATTTGCCAAAAGCCTGTGTTCCTCAAAGACCAATGGAACTCAAGTCTCTCTCATGTCCTGGGTCATGTAAATCAGGCCTCACCAATGTCATACAGGTAGATGGATGCAGATCCCCTCCCATGGCTCTTGCACATCAAAGGCCTCATTCCTCCAAAATATCTTCCCAGCAATCCAAGGACCCAATTCCCCCAAAGGCTAAAGTGAAGATCATTCCTACTATGTCATTTAATTCATGGTCCCAAATCCCCCTCAAATTCATGAGAAAAACTCATTCCTCTTCCCTTCATTTCTCAAAGGCTCCTCTAATCCTGATTCTTTCTAGTACATTAGACCACTCATCACCACTTCAGTGCTTTTACCTCATGATCTCTAGGGTTCATGCCTGCACCTTACCGGTGACCTTAAGGATTCAGATCCAGTATCTTTAATTCACTATTTTCATATAGTCTTTTCTTTCGCGTACCATTTCACCAAGAGGGCGTCAACTCAAAGCATTTTAGCATCTACTTTACAGGAAACATGGCAGAAAGTATGTCCCATATTGTGCCAGCCCTCGCACTAATTCACCCTCCTTCATCTCAAAGCTCCATAGCTTTCTCTACCAATGACCCTCAGACCTTAATCACACCATTAACAACTGAACACCAACTGAACATCAACTGAAGCTTCTTTTTTTTTTTTTAAGATTTTATTTACTTATTTGACAGAGAAAGACACAGCAAGGGAGAGGGAACACAAGCAGGGGGAGTGGGAGAGGGAGAAGCAGGTTTCCTGCTGAGCAGGGAGCCCCATGGGGGGCTCGATCCCAGGACCCTGGGATCATGACCTGAGCCGAAGGCAAATGCTTAACGACTGAGCCACCCAGACGCCCCTCAACTGAAACTTCTGTTGATACTACTTAACAGTCTAAGAGCTTGAAAATAAGGAAATTGTGATCATTCTTTGATGCTAAACTGAAAGGTGAGCTCTCTCTTTTTAAACATGTACTATCTTGAATACACCAGATAAAATTTTGGATCGTTCCCTCTCTAAATTCTCATTTCTACTACTCATTATCCAAAACTTGGGAATCAAATAGATTTAGACTAGCTATGAGACCTCACTATCTGAGTTCTTGCTATCCAAGACCCAGGAACCAAATATATTAGGAGGCAAGGGAGATTTATTGGACCAAGATTGTAGAGCTTCACAGAAAGAACAAAATGGGTTACAAGGAGTGCAAGATTGGAGTAAAGCCTGATTTGCCATATTAACATACTTTAAGAACCTTTATATGAAAGGAGGGTTGGTCAGCTATGAAAGCCTTCATTAGAGTGATACACAGAGCAAACAGCATGTGCAATATGTTCCTCCTAGGGGACAGGAAGCTTTAATCAAAGTTTCAAGTACTTCAGTTCTACAACAAAAATTGTGCCTAAATGGAAAGAAACATGTTTATATACAGCACATCCCTCCACGTTGTCAGATTCTAGCCATTCACTTTCTTTGGGCTATTTTGCAACTCTTTCTATATTGATAAGCATTCTGATTCTGTCTTGTCTAGTAGCGTTTCCATTGATTTCCTCACCCTCCCACCCTTCCCCCCACTGTGGAGAAAGCCATTTCATCTCCAGTTGCAATTCAATTTCTTTATTCCAAATACATTTGTACCTTCTTACTTTCCTTTTAAACCAGGTTTAACACTAGCTGGGTTCTTTCATTGAATAAGTATAAATTCTTTAATATATATTCATTTGATACCTATATGAGAGTCATCATTTTATCCTTAAAAAAAATCTTTAACACTAGTTAACAAAGGCATCCCTCATTTATAGATAGATGCAAAATGTTAGATATCAGTTGACTCAGTATTTCAAATTCTACAGGTGAGTCTATCTCCCATTATTAAAGGAATATGTCAAGCTATCTTAACCTCATACAAATGAATATTTATTTTAACTAATTTCTGTTGTTATGACGTGATGTTTACCAATTGCCCATTTGATTTTTTTCCAGCTTTATTGAGATATTGACATATAACATTAAGTTTAAGGGGTACAACACTTTGAGCTGATACATTTGTATGTTACAGAATAATTACTACTGCAGTGTTAGCTAACATCTCCATACCTTCCCATAATTTCCATTTATTTCTAGTAGTGATAATATTTAAGGTCTACTCTCTTAGCAACTTCCAAGTATGAAACACAGTTTTATTAACGATAATCACCATGCTGTCCATTGGATTCCCCAGGACTTATCCATCTTATATCTGGAAGTCTATACCGTTTAACCAACATTTCACCATTTCCCCCATTCACTAGCCCCTCAAAGTCCATCCATGTCATTACAAATGGCAGGATTTCCTTTTTTCTCATTGCTGAATAATATTCCATTTTACATATGTAACAAGTCTTCTTTATATAGTCATCTGTTGAAGAACACTTAGGTTGCTTCCATATCTTGGCTATTATGAAAAATGCTGCAATGAACATAGGGGTGCAGATATCTTTTGGAGATCCTGTTTTCATTTCCTTTAAATACATACACAGAAGTAGGATTGCTGGATCACGTGGTAGTTCTATTTTTAATTTTATGAGGAATCTCCACTGTGGCTGCACCAATTTGCATTCCCACCAACAGTGCACAAGGGTTTCCTTTCCTCCACAACCTCACCAACAGTTGTCATCTCTTGTCTTCATAATTTTAGCCATTCTAACAAGTAGGAAGTAATATCTCATTGTGGTTTTGATTTGCATTTCCCTCATGATGATTGATGTCAAGCAACCTTTCATGTACCTGTTGGTGATTTGTATGTCTTCTTTGGGAAAATATCTAATCAATTCCTCTACCCATTTTATTAAGCAGATTGTTTTATTGTTGTTGTTGTTGTTATTGACTTGTAGGAGTTCTTTATATATTTTGGATATTAATCCCTTATTGGATATATGATTTGCAAATGTTTTCTCCCATTCTGTGGGTTGCTTTTTCATTCGTTGATTGTTTCTTTCCCTGTGCAAAAGATGTATTCCCACTAATTTAGTTTGATGTAGTCTTAATAATTAATTTTGCTTTTATTGTTTGTGCTTTTGGTGTCATATCCAAAAAACTTGTTGTGAAGATCAATATCAAGAAGCTTTCTCCCTATGTCTTTTTCATAGTTCCAGGTCCTATGATTAAGCCTTTAATTCATTTTGAGTTAATTTTTGTGAGTGATATGAGTCTAATTTTATTCAATATGTTTATTCAGTTTTCCCAACACCATTTATTGAGGAGACTAGCATTTCCCCATTGAGTATTCTTGTCAAATATGAGATGACCATATATGTAAAGGATTATTTCTGGGCTCCAGAATCTATTCCATTAGTCTATGTGTCTATTTTTGCAATAGTACTATGCTGCTTTGATTACTAAAGCTGTTTTGTTTCAGTCGCAACCTCTTGATAGTGATGCTATCAGGTAGGAATGCCTGGTGCACTCACCTGGGCCCATACTACTTGTGGAAAACCCCCACAGATATTACCCTGACCAGAACTGGTGTTGTGGCTGATCCAGCCCTTGTGGTTCTAATTATAATTGCAAGATGTACCTCAGCAACAACCGGCAGGGAACTTTGAAAAAATGAGGTTTATTTCTCACAAGTCCTGGAGGGTACAGGGCACACTCAGGGCCACCCAGCAAAGTTAAGAGGAGAGAGAGAGAGACAAAGAGACAGAGAGAGAGCATAGACCTGGGGTTCTATCTCTATTAGAGTCAAGGATAAGGTCTTTCAGGGGTTCACTCTTGATTAATGAACTTAAAACATCAGAGCAGTAATTAAAATTCAGAAAGGGAAAAGCAAGCAGTCAGTTTTCTAGGCCTCCCGGGACTTTCTAAAAAGGGAAATTCATGGATGGGGCAGCCTGGCTCTTTATCTAGTTTTGTAGCTGGCAGTGTGTTTATTCAAGATGGATGTCTTTGAAATGGATGTCTTAGCAATCAAAAGCTTAATGTCAGTCACTTAAATTATAATCAAAAAAGCTCATTGTCAGGCACTTAACACTAGGACAGTTTAGCATATAGTTTGAAATAAGGAAGTGTAATGCCTTCACCTTTGTTCTTTCTCAGAATTGCTTTGGTGATCTGAGGTCCTTTTTGGTTCCATACCAATTTTAGGACAATTTTTAATATTTCTGTGGAAAATGTCTTTGGAATTTTGATAAGCATTTCAGTACATCTCTAGATGGCTTTGTGTAGTGAGGACATTATAATAATATTAATTCTATTAATCCATTGACATGGGATATCTTTCCATTTGTTGGTGTCATGTTCAATTTCTTTCATCAAAGTCTTATAGTTTTCAGTATATAGAGATTTCTCCTCCTTGGATAAATTTATATCTGAATATTTATTGTTTTTGATGTTATTGTGAAGGGAATTGTATTCTTTATTTCTTTTTCAGATTTTTCCTTATTAGTGTATAGGAATGCAACAGATTTTTGAATATTGATTTTGTATCCTCCAATTTTACTGAATTCACTTATTAGTTCTAAGTGTTTTGGTGGAGTCTTTAGGATTTTCCATATATGATATCATGTCATCTGCAAATAGTGACAATTTGACCTCTTCTTTTTCCATTTGGATGCCTTTATTTCTTTTTCTTGCCTAATTGTTCTGCCTAGGACTTCTAAATACTATGCTGAATAAAAGTGGGCATCCTTGTCTTATTCCTGACCTTAGAGGAAAAACTTTTTGCTTTTCACAACTGAATATTATGTTAGCTGTGGGCTTGTCATGTATGGCCTTTATTATAATGTAGCATGTTCCTTCTACACTCGATTTGTTGAGTGTTTTTTATTGTGAAATGATGTTGTATTTTGTCAAGTGCTTTTTTTTTGCATCTATTGAGATGATTGTATGATTTTTATCTTTAGTCCTATTAATATGGTATATCACATTTATTCATTTGCATATGTGAAACATCCTTGCATCCTAGGGATGAATCTCACTAGATTATGGTGCATGAACCTTTTAATGTGATTTTAATTTAGTCTGCTAATATTTTATTGAGAATTTTTGCATCTATATTCATCAGGGATATGGTCTTGTAATTCTTTTTTCTTGTAGTGTCCTTATCTGACTTTGGTATAAAAGTAATGCTGGCCTTATAAAATTAGTTTGGGAGTATTTGCTCTTCTTCAACTTTTTGAAAGAGTTTGAGAAAGATTGGCATTAATTCTTCTTTAAATATTTGTAGAATTCACCAGTGAATTCATCAGAAACCAGCTGATCCTGGGCTTTCCTTTTTGGGAGGTTTTGACTGCGAATTACTCATTATTAGTCTGTTCATATTTTCTACTTCCTCATGGTTCAGTCTTGGTAAATCGCATGTTTCTAGAAATTTATCCATTTCTTCTAAGTTATACAATTTGTTGGTGTATAATTTTATTTATAATAGTCTTACGATCCTTTGTATTTCTGTGCTATCAGTTATAATGTCTCTTTCATTTCTGGTTTTATTTATTTGAGTCTTCTCTTTTTTCTTAGTTAATCTTGCTATAGGTTTGTCAATTTTGTTTATCATTTTAAAAATCTCTTAGTTTCATGGATTGTGTTTATTTTGTTTCGTTTTGTTTTGTTTTTTGTTGTTTTTTTTTTTTTTTTGGTCTCTATTTCATTTTTTTTCTGCTCTGATCTTTATTTCCATCATTCTGCTAACTTTGGGTTTAATTTGTCCTACTTTTTCTAATTTCTTAAGATGTAGTTAGGTTATTTATCAAAATCTTTCTTTTTTCTTAATATAGGCATTTATCACTACAAACTTCCCTCTTAAAACTGCTTTTGCAGCATCCCACAGGTTTTGCTATGTTGAGTTTCCATTTTCATTTGTTTCCAGATATTTTTTTTTAATTTTTTTATTGTTATGTTAATCCCCATACATTACATCATTAGTTTTAGATATAGTGTTCCATGATTCATTGTTTGTGCATAACACCCAGTGCTCCATGCAGAACGTGCCCTCCTCAATACCCATCACCAGGCTAACCCATCCTCCCAACCCCCTCCCCTCTAGAACCCTCAGTTTGTTTTTCAGAGTCCATCGTCTCTCATGGTTCTTCTCCCCCTCCGATTTCCCCCCCTTCATTCTTCCCCTCCTGCTACATTCTTCTTCTTCTTCTTTTCTTTCTTAACATATATTGCATTATTTGTTTCAGAGGTACAGATCTGAGATTCAACAGTCTTGCACAATTCACAGCACTTACCAGAGCACATACCCTCCCCAGTGTCCATCACCCAGTCACCCC